>NW_006408787.1:2293488-2294246 GCF_000296735.1 Chrysochloris asiatica | reverse complement strand
GGGGGGGGGAGAAATAAATAAGTACTGAAATTTTGGCATAAAGAATACACATAATTAATTTAATTAACAAATTAACACCAAACTGTTTATATAAACAGAGCAATAATTGCTTCAATAATTCTGTAAACATGTATAAAAACTAAATAAATAAACAACAACATAAAATATAGCCTTTCAGGAGATTCAGACTCATGGCAATCTTATATGTTACAGAGTAGAAACGTTCCATGGAATTTTGTTGGCTATAATTTTTACAGAAGCACTGTGTGGGTTCTCACCATCTATCTTTTATTTAGTAGCTAAGAGCAAATCATTTGTGCCACCCAGGGCTTTATAAACATTTATAATTAGTGTATTTATGAACTTGCTCTCCCAGACATTTTAAAATGGTATTTAGTAACTGAGTAAACACAACCTAATGTACAATCTTTACTCTCTAGGAGTTGAACAATTATATTGCTAGTTTATGATTATATGAGCTTAAACTGTGAAGAAAACAAAAGAAGGGAATCAAAAATTTTCAGTACCTTGATTTTTCTCCTTGACTTAATGTTCTCTGGGCTTATTCTGATTGGCTACTTTGATTTCAAAATTTAATTTCAAAAATTTCAGTAACTATTGACATGCATAAAAATTTATTGCTGAAAATCTATGAACAATTTTCATTTGATATCATCTTTAATCTCTGTTTCAACCCATCATTACTCAATGCCTCAGCATCTTTATTCTCTCTCCAATTTATATTCTCAGTTTAGCTA
>NW_006408787.1:2290773-2292903 GCF_000296735.1 Chrysochloris asiatica | reverse complement strand
AAAAGCTTGGCAACTTAAAACAATACACTTCTCTTACAGTTCTGAAGGTTAGAAATCTGAAATCAGTGTTAAAGAGCTGAAATCAAGCTAAAGCAGCGCTAAACTTCATATGGAGACTCTAGAGAAAGTTCCATTTATTTGCTTATTCAAGATTTAATCATTACATTTCTTGTGTATCTTGGTGCATGACTCCTTTCTTGGCCTCTTGTTTCAATCTGGAGTTTGTCTCTGTTGATATTGTTGCTGTTAAATGCCATAAAGTTGGATCTGACTCATAGCCACCCTGTTACAGGAAATTACTGGACTGCAAACCACAAGGAATGCAGGTCAAACCCAACAGATGCTCCTCAGTAACCCTATATGGGTCACTATGAGTCCTAATTGACTCAATGGTACTTTGCAGCTCCACAACACAGAGTTTCTGAGGAGTGACTTTTGGGCTTGAACCATTTATCTTGTGGCTAGCAGTCCTTTGTCTTTATATGGGTAGGTACATGTTTCTCTTCCTTCATCTCATAAGGACATTGTGATATATTGATATATCCCTTAGATAATCCAGGATTGTTGCTGTTGTGGGCTCTAAAGTCACTTCAAACTCATAGCAACCCTGTATAGGGTTTCCATGCACAACTGGGTTTGAATTGTCAACCTTGCTGTGACTAGCATAGTGCTTATCCTACAGCACCACACTAGGACTCAAAAACCAGGACAGTCTCCCCATTTTGGTTACATAGTGCTATTCTGACAAAAAATACCATACGTTTAGTGTGATAATCCACAGCCTGGTGTGGCGCTGTGGGTTAATTCGCAGACTGCAAAGTCAGTTTGAACTGCAAGGTTCAAGTTTTCTTTCCCTTCTTTCTAATGACCTTTTGCTTTCATCTGCATAATGTTCTTTATGTCATCCCACAGCTCTTCTGGTCTTTGGTCTTTGGTCATTGGTCACTAATGTTTAATGAATCAAATCTGTTTCTGTGATGATCTCTTAAATTCAGGTGAGATATGCTCAAGGTCATGTTTTGACTCTCATGGATTTTTTTTCTTCAGCTTCAGTCTGAACTTGCATATGAGCAATTGATGGTCCACAGTTGGCCCCTGACCCTGTTTTGGTTGATGATATTGACCTTTCTACTGTTTCTTTCCACAGATATAGTCAGTTTTATTCCTGTGTATTCCATATGATGAGTTCCATGTGTTTATGTTGTTTAAAAAATGTATCTGCAATGACTCAATCATTGGCCTTGCAAAATTCTATCATGTGATCTCCAGCATCATTTCTATCACCAAGGCCATATTTTCCAACTACTGATCCTTCCTCTTTTTTTTTTTTTTTTCCAGCCTTTGCATTCCAATCCCCAGTAATTATTAGTACATTTTGATTGTGATTGCATGTCTGATCAGTTTCAGACTGAAGAAGTTCATAGAATTCTTCAATATCAGCATCACTGGCTTTAGTCATCGGAAGGTAAATCTGAATAATACTGGTATTCTTTGGTCTTTCTTGTAGGTATGTGGATATTATGTTTTTACAGACTGAGTTGAAATTAAAAATAGATCTTGATGATGAATACTCCACCGTTTCTCTTCAATTTGTTATTCCAGGCATAATAAACAATATAATTGTCAGTTTCAAAATGGCCAATACCAGTCCATTTCTGCTTACTATCCTTTGAATATCAATATTTATGCATTTCATTTCATTTTGTTGACAACTTCCAATTTTCCTAATTCATACTTTGTGTATGCCATGTTCTGATTATTTATGGGTATCTATAGCTGTTTCTCCTTATTTAGAGTTGTACCCATTAAGAAATGAAGGTCTAACAGCTGTACTCTATATTCCCATCATAATGGTCAAGTCTACTTTGGGAAGTCAATTCTTCACCAATCATATTTTGAGTGCCTACATCGTTGGTTCCAGCTCACCAGCTTCTCCTCAGAAACCCTATACAGAGTCGCTATCAGTCAGAACCAACTCAATTTCACTTAACAATAACAACAACCTCACCTTCTGGTGCTATATCTGACAATGCTCTGTGCTATTAATAATATTTCTGTGTTCTGGCAGTATAACTGACAGTGTTCCACTTCTATTCATAAGGTTTTCAGTGGCTAAGCATTCAGAAGTAG
>NW_006408787.1:2288359-2290172 GCF_000296735.1 Chrysochloris asiatica | reverse complement strand
CATGTGCTTATTTTGATCAGAATCTACTTTTTGCATCTTAGTTTAATAATTCAATCTTAATCGATGACTTGAAGCAAAAATAATACAATTTTCAAAGTTCAATGAAGGTAATTTAAACAAATATTGTGTTTAAATTGTTAAGTGCTGTCGAGTCAGTTCCAACTCATAGTGGCTAAAGGATTTCCAAGGACTCACAGTGACCCTGTATAGGGTTTTCCAAGGAACAGCTGGTGACTTTGAACTACCTTGTGATTCAAACTGACCATATGGTCCAATGCTTTATACTACAAAGCCACACTAGGATATATTCCCCTCCAACCCCCACCAAAAGTCTGTAAGCTTAAATTCAGGTCATGACTCTAGAGGGAAGCTATTCCTGGTGAATATCCTTAAGAGATGTTTGGAATTCTTAGATGTTCCTTTATCCTTTCCACTTTTTAACAGCCTCCCTGCCCCCCTACCCTCCCCCCCGCCAAACCCATGTCTTTCTACTGTGCAATACATTTTCCCTAGTACATTATCTCCAAAAGTCTTAGTTTATCACAACATCAACTCTATGAACAAAATTTCATCTTCTAGCTCATCAAAATCAAGTAGACAAAATTCTCGCATATTTTCCATCCAGTGTAAAAATATATATATTCCTTCAATTGCAGTCCTGAAACCACAGGTCCAGAAATATAAAAAAAAGTTATCTGCTTCCAATATACCATGTTAGACCATTCATAAAGTAGATATTTCCATTCTAAATGGGAAAAATCACATGTAAAGCTGGGGCTGTGAGTGATAAACAAGCCCATAATCCAGCAATATAAATCCCATTAGATCTAAAGACTTGAAAATAATCTGTCTTTCATGTCTTCTACATTCTGGTTATTGTTCACATTCTCAGGATTCTGGGAGGAGGCTCTTTGGTTCTAGTAATCAGCACTACATTCAGGTTCCTCTAGTAGCAACTTTTGGATGTCCCATCTCATTGTACACCAAACATGTAATCTACCACCTTGACCATTGAGAGCTTCATTCTCTGATCCCACTAATATAGTGGCCTCATTCAAAAGCTTTTAAGTGGCAGGTTCTTTCTTGTAGTCCACTGGAATTATAATCTTACTCCCAGTAACAAGGTAGTAGCTATCCCTTTCATTGAAACCTGGGTGCTAATTCAAACTTTTGAAACCAAGGGTGTGGTGAAGCTATACTTTGAAACCATGAAAGTGGCAGGCTTGCTGCCTTCTAATAACTCTTTTGGTTTCTGAACTGCTCCCAGGATTGTACCATTATGTTTTTGGAAGACAAAAGAGAATAATTATATGAGTACATAGTTGGGTGTCATTACAAATTTCTGGTCCTCAATTTCATCTAAATCTTCAAGACTGCCATCATGCCGATATCCATTCTCTTAAGGACTAATTAAAATCCTAACATGGAGTAGTTGAGTTAAGTCATCTCCCTCACTTCATGTAGATGATTTATCCTTAGAGTTCTTTTAGTATGTGCCTCATATTCTGTCTGACTACACATATGTAATCAATCATACAAGCAGAATTTGAGATCTGTTCAAATATCTTATTTTTACTCTGGCTACTAGTTTGCAAGCTATCAATGTTCGATTGTTTCTTTTAAAAAATGAAATTATGCTATTTCCTACCTTTTCACATGTGCTTATTTTGATTGGAATTTACTTTTTGCATCTTAGTTCAATTATTCAGTCTCAATTGATGACTTGTCTATCTTCAAGCATTAATACTACAATTTCCAAAGCTCAATGAAGGTCATTTAAACAAATACAAATTTTAAATTATCCTAGAATAAT
>NW_006408787.1:2284177-2288064 GCF_000296735.1 Chrysochloris asiatica | reverse complement strand
CTACCAGAGCTTCTTAAAGGTAGATGGTTCAAATTCATCCATATTTTACTTGATAAAAAGACCTGGGGATATAATTCTGTAAAGATTAGCACCATGGAATCTCCCTGGGGTAGTTATATTTTGTCATATTTGTTTCTGTAACTTCATAGTACCCAAGAACAACATGAAAATTATTAAATTGTATTCTCAAACTGCTCAAGTAGGGGATTCTAAATAATTTCTGCTTCACTGAAACCACTGTGCTACAGGACAGCCATCCCAATAAGAATAATCTCCAGCCATATCTTTAAAGAGATAATGTCTTTAATTAATTAAAAATAAACAGAAGTAGCTTATTGTTCAGATATTGTTGTTATTGTAAGATGTCAGTTTGGTTCTGATTTATAGTGAGCCTATGAACAACAGAACAAAACACTTCCTAGGTGTATACCATCCACACAATTGTTGTTATAGTCAGTGACATTGCTAAAACCATCCAGACTCTATAGGAAGCAGAGATTTGCTCTGCTACAAAAGAAAAATCTTTATTTGAGAATAATGAGAAATAAGATTAAGAAGGCATCAAGTAAAGAGCCTTCGCTGTAAATTATAAAAATTTGAAAAACAAGTGAGCAAAATTCAGATTTTTTGAAAGTATGGGAATATTGCATATTTATATTTAGGAGAAGGAAAAACTATTAAATATAAATAAATTTATTTTAAATGTTAAATATATTGAATTATTTATGCATCGTTTTGAACTATAATATTTATGGAATATGTTGAAAGTAAAAGTGAACAAAAATGTGCAAAAGGGAAATACAACTAGAGATATGATGAAGAGGAATAAGACTTTAGATATTTATCTGTAAGTAGAAATAAGAGAATAATTTAACCACAAAGCATGTAAAATGCAAACATGTGTTCAGATTCTTACATACTACTCATCTGGAAAATGTGACATAAATCCAGATTGCAGGGAACTTCACTGTTTGGCTTAAGAAATAATATATGTATATCTTTTTAATATTCCATTGCCATTGAGTCAACTGTAAGTAATAGCAATCCAGTACAGGGGTTCAAAGGCAATAAATCTTTACAGTAGCAAAACACCTCATCTTTCCCTGGCAGAGGAGCTAGTATGTTTGAATGAACTGCTGACATTTTGGCTAGCCAAAATAACATTTTGGTTATATTGTAGGACAAGCAGTCCAGTGCTTGTCCTACAATATAACCATCGCTCCATATATATATACATATACATATAGTTATGTTATTGTTAAGTGCCATCAGTTCCAGTTAGGGTTACTTCAAATCTTTGTGGAAGCAGAAAATTTCATCTTTCACCCTCAGAGCAGCTGGTTGGCTCAAACCACTGACCTTGTGCTTCATAGTCTATTGTTTATGCTATGGAGCCACAGTGTTCTTTCTCTCTCCACACACACACACGCACGTCAAAAATTATCCACACTGTGGTTATATTAAAACACACAAGTCCACCACTGATGACATTGAGTGTGCATGTTAAATGGTCCTGTCAAATAGACAAATGACAGTGGATTAAGTGACAAATCATTTCCAAATCAGTCATGGCTCTGCCTATGAAATAATCGACAACAGACTTGTGTTTCAAAAAGTTTGTGCAAGATGGATACTGAAACAACTAAAGAAGAGCATGAACAGAAGCATTTGAACACCTACAAACAAAATTTGAGCTGATACTTGAAGGAAAATAGAAGTTTCATATTAAAAACCATTACTGATGATGAGGCATAGATTCATCACTATGAGTTTAAGAGTAAAGGGCAGAGTATGGAATAGAAGCATCCTCAATCGCTCACCAAGAAAAAGTTCAAAAGTTGGACTTTTTTAGCTGGAAAATTGATACTTATAGTTTTCAGAAATTCTCAAGGGCCAATATTGGAAAAGTATCAGGAAAAAGACTCAACACTCAACAGTGCTTATTACAGTGAGATGCTCACTGAAGAGCTGAAGCCTAAACTTGGGATTAAATACAGAGGACTGCTAACCAAGGGCATTGTGATCTTGCATGATAATGCATGTTCTCACATCTCTGCCCACACTGTTGACACTACAAAAATTTTATTTTGAGGTGTTAAAGCATCCTCCCTACAGTCCTGATCTTGCTTCTTTGCACTTTTACCTGTTTGGTCCCCTGTAAGCAGCAATTCAAAGACGAAGGTTCACCTCTAATGAAGAAGTGAAGACAGTAGTGCATTCGTGGCTCCAAGCTCAGCCTGAAACATTTTTTAAATCAGCAAAATAATTTTATTTCCAAACACATTTTATGCATATCCATCCAGTATGTACTTATCTTGCACATCTATTCATAAATGACTACCAAATTTTCCAAATGACAAAATTTTGGTATATAATGAGCATGTACTGTTATCTTAGGTGAATTATGAAAATACTTCTAGATGGATAGCATTCTTAACAGACAGGATGTGCTACAGCAGAAATTCTTTAAATTAGTTTAATAAACTTAAAGCTTTGGATAGCTACTATTTTTACATCTCATACTTGCACATGACAAGAATGCAGCAATATCAACTTGTATTCCAGAGAAGTTCCATTAATTTTTCAAGTGATGGAACCATTAATCCACATCCACTGGTACTGGGCAGGAAGATTCACAGAGGCATGGTAAAGCATCAACAATGGCTTTGGCAGTGTCTGGGTCACACTTGGAGGGGCTCTCAGACACTGTTTTATTCATGCAACTGAGTCCTTTCCCATAGGTTTTCTTAGTCATCAATGCTTTCCAATGCCCTTCAGTGCTTTTAATAGTACCAATTACAAAATTCCTATCTATAAGCTCTGCATTGAAAGCAAACTGGTTCTCTGATTTTCCATCAGGAAACTTGTATCTTCTAAACCAGTTCACAATAGCTTCTAGGTACCCAGGCTTCAGTCATTAGACATAATTAATATCGTTGTAATTGGTGGCATCATTCACATTAATGGCAATGACTTTCCAGTTGGTTTCCCCTTTGTCAGTCATATCCATGCCTAGAACTCTCACACGGATTATTTTCCCCTTGTACAGCCCTTGCTTCCAATCTCAAAACACTGCCAGTGTGTTTATCATTGTATCCTGGGTCTTCCCAGTGTGAGGGATGGCACCGTAGTTACATATTTATCTTTTATAAGTGAATATATTTGCAACATAACAGTTTTTCCTTTTTTCAAATCTTTTTAGATTAGATGTAAAGAGTTCTTTGTAGCAATATCCATTTTTGCATTAGAGTTACTTCAACTATCATATGAAACACATCCTTATATGTATATGTTGAAATGCCATTTTTCATTTTTGAAGAAGACTCAGTACTTTGAGGTTGAGGAGTTTAGAGTGCTCCTCACTACTAAAGACGCTTCATGGAGTCAGAGATGAGCCACTGAACCTGCCACAGCCGTCGAAGTCCACAAGCTGTACCAACTGACAAGGAGAGAACTCCGTTCCCAAAAAAACATTTTTTAGTAAGGGAATATGAAAGCTTATTGACAGATGGGCAAAACACTGAAAATAAAGGAGATTATGTTGGAAAATGATATATATTTGTCTTTTCTAAAAGTTGATTGAAGTAAATTCTAGCCAGTGTCAATAATTTTTTAATAAACTGTGTGTGTGAGAGTGTATATTTGTGTGTGTGTATTTTGTTGTTAAGTGTCAGTGAATCAGTTAATACTCATTGCTGTTGTTGTTATACGCTATCTCATCGGTACCGACTCAGCAATACTATGCACAACAGAACAAAACACTGAACAGTTGCATGAGTTGAGCTATGTTTGAGCGTGTTGCTGCTGCCACTGTGCCAATCCATCTCACTGGGGGTCTTTCTATTTTTCTCTCACCCTCCACTATATCAAACATGATATCCTACCCA
>NW_006408787.1:2282120-2283664 GCF_000296735.1 Chrysochloris asiatica | reverse complement strand
CAGGTTGTTAATGAGTCTTCACCCAATCCTAATGCCAAAGTTTTCTTCATATAATTCACTTTATCAGGTTATTTGCTCAGCATACAGATTGAATAATTATGGTGAAATAATTATGTGCACAATCCTGGTGCACAACTTTCCTAATTTTAAACCATACAGTGTTCCTTGTCCTGTTTGAATAACTGCCTTTTGGTCCAGGTTCCTCATGAGTACAATTAAGTTCTCCAGAATACTCATTCTCTGCAATGTTGTCCATAGCTTGTCATGATCCACACAATAAAAAGCCTTTTCATAGTCAATAAAGCACGGGTAAACATCTTCCTGGCAACCTCTGCTTGTAACCAAGATCCATTTTATGTAAACAATTATATCCCTCATTCCTCATCCTCTTCAGAATCCAGCTTGAACCTCTGGAAATTATCTTTCAATGTATGGTTATAGCTATTTTTCTATTACCTTTACCAATTTTTTCCTTGCATGAGATAGTAATTATATTTTCCTATGATTTGCAGCTTCCTTTGGGCCACGTCTCTTTGGAATGGACGCAAAAATGAATCTCTTTCAGTCTGTTCACCAGGTAGTTGTCCTCCAACTTTCTTGGCATCGATGAGTGAGTGCTGCCAGTGTTGCATCAGATTGTTGAAATATTTCAGTTTATATTCCATCAATTCCCAGAGCCTTATTCTTTGAAAATATCTTTAATGCATCTTCGACTTCTTCCTTAAGTAACATTGGATTTTGGTTTTACACTACTTCTTGAATTGGTTGAATGTCAACCATTTCTTTTTCACTTGAAAGCTTACGTGAAACTTGTCCACCATGGGTGAACCTGCTCGTATTTAACATACCTGTGGCATAGCTTCCAGAATCACAGCAGCACACAAGCTGCTAGAGGACAACAAACTGACAGATGAGTGGCAACCTAACTCATAGCAATTGTGTATAGGGTTTCCAAGAAGTATCTGGTGATATTGAAGCACTCACTTTTCAGTTAACATTTCAGTACTTATCCTACAGCACCACACCAGGACTACAATATATGTTTACTTTGATGAGTTTATGACTCATAGTGAACTTGTGTAGGGTTCTGAGACTTCAAATTACTGCAGAAGCAGAAAGACTCCTCTGATTCCTCAAACTGACACCTTTGCTCTTGAACACTTTAAAGAGTTCTTCTGCAACAGATTTGCCTAATGCAATATGTCATTATATTTCTTGACTGTTGCTCCCATGATTGTTGATGGTTGATCTAAGCAAAATGACTTCTTTGACAATTTCATTCTTTTCTCCAGATATCTTGAGGTTATTTATTGGTCCATTAGTGAGGATTTTAATTTTCTTTACATTGAGGGGCAATCCATACCCAAGACTGTGGTCTTTGATATACATAAGTATTCTAAGTCTTCTTTACTTTCAGCAAGCAAGGTTGTGCCATCTGTATATCACAGGCTGATTGATAATGAGTCTTCCTTCAATCCTGATGCCAAGTTTTTCTTCATATAATCCAGTTTCTTAGGTTATTTGCTTAGCATACAGACTGAATA
>NW_006408787.1:2276965-2277885 GCF_000296735.1 Chrysochloris asiatica | reverse complement strand
GCATTTCATTCACTAGTAATTATTAATGCATCTTGATTGTATGTTTGGCCAATTTCAGACTGAAGACAATGGTAGAATTCTTCAATTTCATCATCACTAGCTTTGTGGTTGGTGTATGGATATTATTCATTCAAAGACAGCATTGTACTTCAAGACCTATCTTGAAATGTTCTTTTTGATGACGATTGTAATACCATTCCTCTTCAATGTTTTATTCCTTGCATAGTAAACTATGTAATTGTCAGATTCAAAATGACCATTACCAGTCCATTTCAGTTTATTAATGCCTTGTATATTGATACTTATGTGTTCTATTTCTTTTTTGATAACTTTCTATTTTCCTAGATTCATATTCCGTGCAGTACACATTCCAATTATTTATGGTTGTTTAGAGTTGTTTCTCCTTATTTTGAGTTGTGCCCCATCAACAAATGAAGGTCCTGAAAGTTTACTCTGTTCACTTTATCATGGCCAAATCTACTTTGAGGAGACAGCACTTCCCTAGTCTTATTCCAAGTGCTTTCCAACCTAAGGAGCTAATCTTCTGACAATGTATCTGACAATATTCTAGTGTTGCTCATCATGTTCCAATATTCAATATTCTAGTGCCATTGCTATTTATAAGGTTTTTTTGGTGACTAAAAATTTGGAAGTAGTCTGTCTCTCTTTCTTCTTAATCTTCCTTAGTTCAAAACTCAGCTGAAACCTGTCTGCCATGGATGACCCTTCTTGTATTTAAGGTACAAATGGCATCATTTACAGAGTCACAGCAACACACAAGTCATCACAGTATGACAAACTGACAAAGAAGTGGTGGAAAGAACTTCAAAAGATAATTTTAAAATTATCTGTTTAGTTGTTGTTGTTGGTAGGTGCCATCGAGTCAGTGCCGACCCATGGTGACCTTATGCACAGCAGAA
>NW_006408787.1:2272698-2276230 GCF_000296735.1 Chrysochloris asiatica | reverse complement strand
AAAAAAAAGACTTAAAAATATTATGGAAATTGACCCAAGTAACAAGTCTGAATCAGCATTTTAACTCGACATTAAGTCCCAAACCATTCTTTGTTAATAAATATAGGGCATAAATGTAGGGCAATATTTTGCTGCTGAGATCAGATAATTGTTTCCAAAATATATTTCAGAATAAAGTAATGTGGGAAAATTTAGAAGAAGGTTTCTGCCCTACATATTCTTTTCAAGAGAACATATCTATAATGTGCTTACATGTATGCTGTATTCTGACAATTATCAAGCAAGATATTTCTCATTTTCATACTATTTTTTCATGGAAATAAATAAATATTTTGATACTGACTTTTATAGATTTTTCAGAAATGTTAAAATATTATATATTATTCCTACAATGTAATGAAGAATTTTTTACCTGTTAAAAATGTTAACAAGCATCCACGCAAACTATGCTTTTACCACATGCTGATAGACTACCATCTAGGTAAAGCAGGTGCTATTTGGGTTTATAATTATATTGTTTAATCAGAAAATAAGTTTATGATAAATAAGATGTTAAGATTCAAGCTTCTTTTACATCCTTTGCTTTTACGAACATAGATATTTAGATATTTTTGCTTTCTTCAAGAAAGAAATTGCTTGTCAATTTTGTCCTGACTAGGGAAGTATATCAGCCTCACAGAGTCTTTCTTCATCAGAAAAATAACAATTTTTTCTAACTAATTCCCTCTAATGGTTTTGTAAGGATTTAAATAATTAATGTAAAACACCCTAGAACTAGCACATAGAATCAATAGTGTTCAGTCATTTTTAATTATAGTTCAGTATCAATATTTTCTCAAAGCCTCTCATTATGCCATCTTCTTTGCATAGTTAACATAGAAGATTTAATTTATAAAATGACTTAGAAGATTTTAAATATCCATTTTAACCATCACTAAGAGAAGTGAAAAAAAATTTAAGGAAATTTAATTTTAAAATTAATAGCAATAGGATTGAAACATAGTTTTTCAAATCCCTGTTCTTGTGTTGACATTAGACATGCTTCCACTTTATGACTTAAAAGACTATCTCTCTCTGATATTTGGCAAAATAAACTGTTTACTATGCTCACGAAAAAATGATCCTTTTTTTGTGTGACATGTTCAAATAGAAAATTATGGTTTTAAAAAAGACCATCAAGTTGATCCTGATTGATGATAAAACCATGAGTAAGTAAGAGTAAAACCATGCTCTGGTTTCCAGTGGCTGATTTTGAAAGTACATTGTCAGGTACTTTTCTCAGGTGTGTGTCTTTGGGTGGTTCTAAACAACCAAACTTTTGGTTATAAGTCAAGAATGTAACCAATTGTACTACTCAGGAAATCCTAAATTATGGTAACCCTATACAGGCTCGCTATGGGTCAGAACCGATTCTAGGGTACTTAACAACAACAACAAACAATATATTATATGTCATTTCCTTATTAATATCATCTATTTCTGTATCTGTTCTGTTTTTTGTATTTGTTCATAGCCTCTATATGATCAGGAACTTTTTTTTTTTTTTTTCTTATTACACTGGATACAATTATATCTAGCACGTAAGTCTTTATAGCAATTAATAATTATTATTTGTATTTCTTAAATGTGAAGGCAATTTCTGAAAGAGTAGAGTGACTGAGGATGAATATGTGAATATGTTCCTGTTGTTTTTAGGTGCAATCAAATTGATTTTGACTCACAGGGAAACTATACAAAGAAGAACGAAACTACACATGGTCTTGAGCCATCCTCACAATTGTTTTTATGTTTAAGACCATTGCTGCTGCTATTCTGTCAATCCATGTCATTGGGTGTCTGCCTTTTTTAAGCTCAGCTTCCACTTTTCCAAGCATGATATCCTTCTCTTGAACTGGTCCTTCTTCAGAGAATGAGCTCTCTGGATAACACGTCTGAAGAATGAGAGAGAAAATTATACCATGCTGGCTTTTAAGGATCATTCTGGATGTATTTCTCCAAATATAGATTTGTTTGTTCTCTGGCAGTCCATGGTAATTTTAATATTCTTCTACAAAACCTTCATTAAAATACATTTATTTTTCTAGGTCTTCTTTATTCATTGTCCAAAATTCACATGCATATGTTGCTGTTGTTCTTAAGTGCTTTCCATTCAGTTTGGACTGGTAGGTTTGAACTCCCAACCTTGTGGCGCAAACTGACCTTGCCATCTAGTGTTTATCCTAGAGTGCTATACTAGGACTCTGACATGCATAAGAGCCAATTGAAAATACCATGACTTGGGTCAGACACATCTTAGTACTCAAACTATCTTTTCTTTTACTCAATTTAAAAAGGTCTTGTGGAGTAGTTTGTATAATCAAAAATGTCCTTTGATTTTTTTGACTGCTGCTTCTATGAGGGCTGAACGTGTATCAAAATAAAAGTGTTTCACAACTTCAATCTTTTTTCCATTTATCATGATGTTGTTTTCAATCAAATCATGAGGAGTCTTCTTTTCTTTACATTGTGGTAAAACCAATACTGAAAGCTGTGGTCTTTGATCTGATCAGTATTTTAAGTTGTCTTTGCATTCATCAATCAACATTGTGTAATCTGCATATCTCAAGTTGTTAATATGTCTACCTCCAATCCTGATGCTGTGTTCTTCTTCACATAGTCCAGTGTTTTTGATGATTTGCTCTGTATACATATTGAATAATTATGGTGAAAGGATACAACCCAGGTGCACAACTTTCCTGATTCTAAACCATTCAGTATTCCCTTGTTCTCTTTTAATAACTGCCTCTTGATCTGTGATCAGTTTCCCTATAAGCACAGTTAAGTTTTCTGGAATATGCATTCTTTGTAATGTTTTGCATAACTTGTTAAGACTCACAAAGTCAAAAGCATGCTTATATTGAATAAAGCACATGTAAACATCTTTCTGGTATTCTTTTCTGTCAGCCAAGATACATCTGGCATCTGTAATGATATCCCTAGTTCCATTCTTTTCTGAATCTGGCTTAAATTTCTGAAAGTACTCTGTTGATGCACTTTTGCAATGATTTTTTAAATTATCTTCAGCAAAATTTCATTTGCATGTGGCATTAATGATATTGTTTGATGATTTCCATATTCTATTGGGTTCACTTCTCTTTGTAATGAGAAAATGTGGATTTCTTACAATCAGTTGGCCAGGTAGCTACTTTCTTGGCATATATGAATAAGCACTTCTGGTGTTCATCAGTTTGTTGAAATATTTCAATTTGTATTTCATCAATTCCTAGAGTTTTGTTTTTCACTATGTAAAAACTTCAGTGCAATTTGGACTGCTTTGATCAGTAACATTGATTCTTGAACATATGCTATCTATTTCTTTTTTAATGTTTTATTGTGAATTATAGTTTACATGGGAGAACATCAGCTTTACATGCATCCTATCGTATATCGTTTCATTGTCATGTTTACAATCCCCTCCATGCATCATCAACAACCAAAGGGTATATTATACCCTACAAGTCTGCCCCCCGGTCATCAGCACACAACCCCTCTC
>NW_006408787.1:2270792-2271307 GCF_000296735.1 Chrysochloris asiatica | reverse complement strand
GCAAGGGAAACTAAGATTCAAAAGACAACCAAGCATCTTAACATTATTTACCCCTTTTTCCCCATTCCAACCATGTCTCAATCCCTGAATCCCAAAACTCTGTTGTACCAAGGTTGTGTATACATCATTATTTACCTCTGTCCCACTTAGCCCATGCAAACCTGCCTAATTGTTTCCCCGTCCACTTTGTTCTTCCATTCCCCTCCTCCTTCTTGTGTATTGCCTCCTTCCTTAGCACCAAAACTATCCTATGTTTATTCCCTACCCTGTGCTCCATCTTCCCCTCCCTCCCTCACCCCACCCCCAACATCCCAGGAACCAACAAAGAATCTCCACCCTTTTAGTATGGGTTCTTTTTCTTAGTCTTTTACATTAATGATCCTATGCAATATTTCTTCTTTTGTGACTGACTACTTTCACTCAACATAATGTCTTCAAGGTTCATCCATGTTATGTGCTGGCTTGCAGCTTCCTTGTTATTCTTCAAGGTAGCATAATATTCCATTGTGTGTATG
>NW_006408787.1:2265201-2269171 GCF_000296735.1 Chrysochloris asiatica | reverse complement strand
TAGAAGAATTGATGCCTTTGAATTGTGGTGTTGGAGGAAAATACTACAAGTGCCATGGACTGCCAAAAGAACCAATAGATCTGTTTTGGGAGAAGTGCAGCCAGAGTGCTCCTTGGAGGCCAGGATGACCAAGCTTTGGCTCTCATACTTCGGACATGTTGTCAGGAGGAAACAGTCGCTGGAGAAGAATGTCATGCTGGGTAAGATGGAGGGTCAGAGAAAAAGAGGAAGACCCCCAACGAGATGGATCGGCCAGGTGGCATCATTGATGGCATCGAGTGTGGCAGCGATAGTGAGGTTGTCCCAGGATCGGACATTGTTTCGTTCTGCTGTGCATGGGGTCGCTATGAGTCGGTTCTGATTCGATGGCACCTGACAACAACAACAACAACAAAATTGCAAGTAGAGGAATTGGTGGATTATAAGGTATTTCTATTTCCAACCTTTTGAGGAAGCGTCATATTGCTTTCCAGATAGGTTGGACTATTCTACAATCCCATGAGCAATGCAGGAGTGTCCCAGTCTCTCCACATCCCTGCCACATATGCTACATCTTGAGAATGTTGAACATTGACAGTTTCTTATTGGTACCATACATTGTGTATTTCTTCCATCTCCTTTAGATGCTTTTTTCATCATTTGAACTTTTGCTCATACAATGCTTCAATATTTCAGCTTTGTTGTTGTTAAGTGCCACCAAGTTGGTTCCGAGCCATAGCAACCTTGTGTACGTTTTCCAAGGAGCAGCTGGTGAGCTTGAACAACTGATTTTACAGTTCAAATGGCTTTGCATTCTTCCCCATTAACCCACAGCGCCACACTAGGACTCCATTTCAGCTTAGGTGTGAATTTTTTCTTCAGTTCTATCAGTTATATAAATGTTGGGTGTGCTATTCCCTTTTGATTTTATAACTTCAGGTATTCTCACATTTCAGTATAATATTTGACTTTGTCTTCTTTAGCTGTCCTTTGAACTTTTCTGTTCAGCTCTTTTGCCTAATGTCTTCCATTCACTTTAGCTTCTCTATGCTCAAGAGAAAGTTTTAGAGTCTATTCTGCCATCCACTTTAGGCTTATCTTTAATTCCTGTCTTTACAATTACCTATATTGCTCTTTTCCTATGTGATGTCATTCCACAAATCTTCTGATATTCAGTGATTAGTGTCTAATGCATCAAATCTGTTTTTGAGATGGTCTCTAAATTGAGGTGCAATATATTCAAAGTCATATTTATGCTTATATGACTTGCTTTAATCGTCAGATTCAGCCTAAACTCGAGCATGAGCAATTGGTATTCTCTTCCAGTCTGTCCTAGGTCTTGTTTGACTGAAGTTATTGAGCTTTTCAACTGTTTTATTTTGTTTGTTTGTTTTTGTTTTTCCCACGGATGTATTCAGTTTGATTCTGTGTATTCCATCTGGTGAGGTCCATGAGTATAGTTGCCTTTCAAAAAGGTATTTTTCAATGAATAAGTTGTTAACTATTAAGTGCTTTTGAGTCACTTCTGACTTCCAGCAACTCTGTATCTTTGTGGGAGAAGAAAGCTTCATCTTTCTCCCTCAGAGCAGATGGTGGGCTTAAATTGCTGACCTTCAGGTTCACAGTCCAGTGCTTATCATACAGTGCTTATCATACACCACACTCCCTGTATAAGACATTGGTCTTGGAAATTTTTATCACTAAGACTGAATTTTCCAACTACAACCCTGGGTCTTTGTTTCCAACCTTCACATTCCAATCACCAGTAATTGCCAATCTATCCTGATTGCATGCATGGTCCATTTCAGACTGAATTAGTCTGTTTTCTTGTTGTTGTTTTTTTAGTGCCATTGAGTTGCTCCCAACCAATATTGACCCTGTATAAAGTTTCTGTGGAATGGCTGGTTGGTTTGTACTGCCAACTTTGCAGTTATCAGTCCAGTGCTTATTTTACAGCACCACACAATTTCATCATTACTGGCTTTAGTGGTTGGTATGTACATTTGAAAAATACTGATATTAACTGGTTTTACCTATGTTGTTGTAAGTGCCATCGAGTCAGGTCCAACTCATAGCAACTCTGTGTGGGTTTTCCAAAGAGCAGCTAGTGAGCTTTAACCACCAACTTTGAGGTTTAAACCTATTTTGCAGTACAGCACATTTACCCACAGTGCCACACCAGGACTCCAGTCTTCCCTATAAGCCTATGGATGGATATTATCTTATCACAGACAGCATTGTGCTTTCAGGTAGATATTGAAATACTCTTTCTGACAATGAATGCAGTGCCTTTCCTCTTCAATTTGTTGTTCCCAGCGCAGTAAAGCTTATGGTTGTTTGATTCATCATGGCAAATACCAGTCCATTTTTGCTGATTAATACCTAGGATATCAACCCCTATGTGTTCCATTCCTTTTTGGACAACTTCTAACTTTCCTAGATTCATGCTTTGTTCATTCCATATGCTGATTACTAATTGATATTTAGAATTGATTCTTCTCCTTTTGAGTTGTTCTCTATCAGAAAATTAAGTTTCCAAAGGTTTATTCAATTCATGTACTTATGGAAAACTTTACTTTGAGGAGGCAGCTCTTTCCTAGTCATATTTTGACTTCCTTCTAACCTAAGGGCTTCATCTTCTGATACTGTATCTGACAATGTTCTGTTGCTATTCATAATGTTTTCATCTTCTGGTAGTGTAACTGACAGTGTTCTGCTGTCATTCCTTAGGTTTTCAGTGGCTAAATATTCAGAAGTAATCTATCTCTCTTTTTTCCTAGTTGGTCTTAGTTTGGAAGCTCTGCTAAAATCTGTCAACCATGGGTGACCAGGGTAATATTTAAAATACTGGAAGCCTAGTTTCTAGCATCCCAGCAAAACAAAAGCCATCACAGTATAGCAAACGGACAGATGAGTGGTAGGAATTTGTTCTTAAAATTTCTAAAATGAAGAAAAGAAGACTGAATTTTTTTACATTTCTATGTTCGGAAGTAAATTTATTGTAAATATTTTAAAGTGAATCTTTGAAGATAATAAATCTGATAATAAGATCTAAGTTAAAATCACTAATTTCACTAATTATATTCTTAATTATTTGCTGTGTACATTGATAACACTTTCATATGAATTAAGAACAAACAATAATGTTTGCAAATAAATATGATCACAGAAACCACTCTCCTCAGATTAAATGGCCTATAAGGAATTATAAAGAAAGGTTTATCTGGAGTCCCAGTATGGCACTGTGGGTTAGTCAACCAGACAGCAAAGCTGTTCGAACTCTAAGGTCCATGGTTCAAGCTCACCAGCTGCTCCTTGGGAAAACCCTATACAGGATCACAGTAGGTCAGAATCGACTCGACAGCACTTAACAACAGTCTTGGAATACGCATTTGCCAGGGGCTGTTGAATTATAATTAACTTTAATTGTATTTAAATATATTTAATTATATTTAAATATAATTAACTATAATAAACTTGACGTTTCCAGAACTATCCAAGTGCCTCCATGACTCTGATATAATCTTTCTCCCAAATTTATCTTCACCCATAAACACCCAGTCACCATAATAAGCTCAGCATTACTTCTCTATAGGACTAAAATGGTTACTTTAATGACAGATGATAGGTAATAATAGGAGTCCTGGTGTGTGTTGTTGGATAAGCACAGGACTGAAAGATCGGTTTGAACCACAGTCAGCCACTTACACTCACCACTGCTCCTCAGAAACCCTATACAGGGTTGCTATGAATCAGAACTGATTCAACTGCACTTAATAACTACATCAATATATAATTTATAGGAAGTGTATTTTCTTCCCACCACCCATCTATCCAATCAAAAGGTATTGATCATTACTGGTGATTGGAATGCAAAGGTTGGAAACAAAGAGGAAGCATCAGTAGTTGGAAATATAGCCTTGGTGATAGAAGTGATGCTGGGGATCACATGATAGAATTTTGCAAAACCAATGACTTGTTCATTTCAAAT
>NW_006408787.1:2262988-2263451 GCF_000296735.1 Chrysochloris asiatica | reverse complement strand
GCAGGCATGTGGTCTGGCTGGTGACCACGCTGGTCACCGATAAGGGGAAGAGGGAGCAAAACAGAAATGAAGTTGGGAGCTAAGTGTGACTGCATTCAATAGATTCCTGTGAACCCAGGTGGAGACCTGGTTGGCCAGCAGTATGGCAAGACCATGGGACTCCTGGACCCAGAGGCAGTGACATGGCCACAGAGGACTAGAGCAGAGAGTGAATCATCCAGATGATATGAAATGAGGGGAGATGCACAAGAATGCCCATACTTGCAGATATTACCTACTTGACCTGGCTTCAATGGCTGGATGATCAGAATTTGACTAGAAGAAGAAAGAAGAGGAAATAAAAAGAGTAACCCACTACAATTTTATGAACTTTACCTATACTTATGAGTGCAGCAGCTCAAAAAAAGGAACAAATCTTTACAGAGAATATCATTCCCATGATCACAGTACACAGGGTTGACAG
>NW_006408787.1:2258896-2260481 GCF_000296735.1 Chrysochloris asiatica | reverse complement strand
TTCTAGAAAGTAGTGTTTTACACTCAGCTTTACACAGTCCATGGGCCTAGAGCCTGAAGCTATTCGTCTCTCTATGCTACCATCTCTGCAATAGTCTCTGTTGTCTCCACACTTACAGGTGGGATTTCACACTCCACTCATGTTCTTCCTTCTTGATGATCCTGGTATTGTCTATTCCTGCTTCTAACATGGCTCCTTTTAAACTCAACTGGATGGCAAAACTAACTGATTCCATATGGGACCCTATCCAGATAACTAGTGACACCAGAGATAGAGGCAGAGATGATGGAGATAGAGCATCTGAGGACTCTAGACTCATGGAAAGAGAAAGGTTGTGTGCTGGCAGCCAGGAAGTAGACTTGCAGAATGTGCCCTTTGGTTGTTTAAATGATTATAAATATCTGAGTGCTTTTGTGTACATCAAAAACAAAACAAGAAACTCCCCCAGATGGAATAGAAGCAAATACTGTTAAATGATGATACATGGAGGGGATTGTAATAATTTCAATAAAACAAAATATGATAGCATGTGTGAAAAACCTATGTTCTCCCATGTAAACTGTCACTCAATTCACAATAAAAGCTTTAAAAATGAATTGTTACCCATGACAAGACATGGATTCATCACTATGAGCCTGAGAGTAAACAGCAGAGTATGGAATGAAAGCATCCTCAGTTGCTGACTAAGAAAAAGTTCAAAAGTGAACCATTAGCTGGAAAATTGATAGTTTCAGTATCCTTGGATTTTCAGGGGCCAGTATTGGAATCCTATCAGAAAAAAGGTTCAACAATCAATAGTGCTCATTACAGTGAGATGCTCACTGAAAAGCTGAAGTCTAAACTTGAGATTAAAGGCAGAGGAATGCAATCCAATGGCATTGTAATCTTATATGACAATGCACGTCTGCACATATCTGCACACACTGTTGACACTCTACCAAAAATTCATTTTGAGGTATTAATTAAAGTATCTTCCCTATAGTTCTGATCTTGCTCCATCTAACTTTCACTTGGTTGGTCCCCTGAATGCAGCCCTTCAAGGACAAAGATTCACTTTTGATGTAGATGTGAAAATAGCAGTGCATCATGGTTTGCAGCCTAAAACATATTTTTAAATAAGGTAATATGAAAGCTTATTGACAGATGGACAGAGTATATTGACAAACAAGAAGATTATCTTGAAAAATGATGGGTTTGTCTTTTCTAAAAGTTGATTACAATAAAATTTACTGCCAGAAAAAAACAAAAACAAAAAAACCCCTAACCATAGAGTCCTGTATGTCCCACCCAATCACTTGGTGGGGTTTAATAAGGCATTGGATAAAAAAGCCAAATCAGCACTAGATTTCAAACCACAAGTTCAGAAATTCAAACCCACCAACTATTCCTCAAAAACTCGGTGGAGGGTTGTTATGATTCAGAACCAACATGGTGGCACTTAACAACAACAACAGTCCATCTGACTCATAGTGAGTCTGCACAACAGAATGAAACACTGTCTGATTCTGAGCTGTCGGGGACCCGCCTCGACATTGGGGTTCAGTTCACGAGGAGAGGATACCTGACAGCGATTCATATATATCAA
>NW_006408787.1:2256205-2257191 GCF_000296735.1 Chrysochloris asiatica | reverse complement strand
CTAAACAGGGTCACTATGAGTAGGAACTTACTTGACATCGCCTAACATCAACAAACAACACTTGGCTAAGTGACAACACTAAGAAGATGAACTGTTAGGTCATGATAAAAAAAAATGGCTTTTGTTGTTGTTGTTAAGGGCTGTCTAGTCAGTTCTGACCCATAATGACCCTGTATAAGGTTTTGAAGAAGCAGCTGGTGCGCTTGAATCGCCAACCTTGCAATTCAAGCAGATTTAGTAGTCCAGCGCATTAACCCACATCACCACAGCAGGACTACAATAACAAACCACAACAAATGGCTTTACTTGTATAAAATATAATTATCTCAATACCAGCATTTTTCAGTCCAAACAGAATTTTACAGTGAGGAAAATTACAATGTGAAAGAAGCATAAACCTATAACTAATTTTAGAAGAATTAAGGGAAATAATGATTTAAGCCAACTCTAAGTAAAGTAAAATTGAGAATACCTCTGAGTGACAGTGAATAGAACAAAATGCATTTCCGTGACTTCTGCGTACCACAATGTGAGATTAAATCTATATGAATCTGTGTTTTTGTATTTTTTTCCTGGTATGTGCTGTAAATTGAATTACTATGACCCAATGGAGTATGGAAATAATCAGACAATATCATTAATATCGCATGCAAGTAAATTTTAGCTAAAGATAATTTTAAAAATTGTTGCAGAAGTACGTTGATAGTGAGCTACCAGAGGTTTATGACAGATTTACATAGAGAAATGGAACAAAGGATATTATTGTGAATGTAAGATAACTATTAGGTGAAAGCAGACAATATCAGGAAGATGTGCATTATTAACTTTGCAAAGGCTTTTGTGGATGATGTCAAGCTATCGACAACATTGCAGAGAATGAGTATTACTATGGAACACTTAATTGTGCACATGATGAGCCTATACATAGACCAAGACACAATCTTTTTAACAGAACAAAGGAGCACAGAATGGTTAAAAATAAGGAA
>NW_006408787.1:2248858-2251200 GCF_000296735.1 Chrysochloris asiatica | reverse complement strand
TATATAATTATTATTTTTATCAGATAGTTCTGACACCATTTCTTGGGTTATCTTTTTTGGCTCAGTATTTTGGTCAATTGTTTGAGGCATCCAGTCTTGTTTCTTTATGTATGCTAAAATTGTTTACTCTGAGACATCATGGTGGTGTATTTTTGTTTTATTGATGATTGTATATTGGTGTGTTCAAAGGCATGTACCAGCTGCCTCATGGTGGATGTGGCAGGGACAGTAAGTGTGAACACAGTTAGTTCACTCTTCACTGTGAATTGTAGTTTAGAACAGGTCCACACAAATTTAAAAACAGAAGCACTATGCTCCACACCCCACCCAAAACAGAACAGAGGTGTCTCCGCAGATAGTACCCCTGGCCACTGGATTGATGAGTGCAGGGACTGACCCCCGGCTACTTGGAGGAAATGGAAACAAGGGAGAACTGCATCCCCTTTCTGCTAACCTTCAGGCACATCCTGTGTCTGCAGGCTGCTGTATCCACAACCACTCGCAAAAGCCCAAGATGACCATGCTGTTACACACCAGCCTACAGTCTGTCCATTTTTATTCTCTCTGGTTATTCCTGCTCAACTTCTTCCATTCAAAACTGAATCCACCTCTCTTACTTTCCCCAGATGCCCAGAGTTCCAAGTTCACCATCTGTATTTGTTTTCTTGGGTCTCCTGTGGTTTTGATGCAGAGGTTTGGGTCAGTGCATCCACCTACTCTGCCATCTTGCCCCAAGACAAGGTTTTTATTTTAACTGAGCAAATTTCTGAGCCTAATAAATTCTTCCTAACAATTTAAATCTAAATTCTAGGGCATTCAAACTATACCTTGAGGAGTTCTTTGAGATGATTATAAAATCTTGCAATTGAAAATATTTCATGATTGCTTACAAGTATTTTTGTTTGAAACACTTCCTTAAGGAATTAAGGGAAAAAAATCTAAAAAAAAAAAATGTGGGTAGTATATAACATCTTTCTTGCTTATTCCTCATGTCTCACCCAAACACGGATATATCACACAACAGATGCTTGTTAAGTTCACATCCCTCTTAACTTTTAAGAACATATAGATCTATTATGTGTTCTAATTTTCCCTGCATTTATACACAGTTATGTTTATGAATTTAAAGAATTCTCTCAGTTAATGTAAGTCCTGCATGCCTGTTTCAGCCATGTACCATAAAAATATTCTGTTATATAAAAATATCGCCTCAAAATTAGCACAAAACTAAACAGTTTATTTGTCTCAAAAATTTATGACTTAAAAATTTGGAGCAGAATTGTCTATAGAAGTGCTTGAGAGGAACTACTCCTTATGCTTCAATGAGTTGAAAATTCAGCTACATTGAATAGTTCATTTTCATGACTGTGATTTGCTTTTAACTGGAAGTTAGGTGAATATTTGTGAGAATTGCATCTACAAAGATCTCTGCAGCAAGGTAGCCTCAGAGTAGTTGTTGTGGTTAAGGGTCTTGAGCTTGTTCAGACTCATAGTTACTCTGTATAGGGCTTCCAAGAAGTGGCTGGCAGATTTGAACTACTGACCTTGGGGTTAGCAATCCAGTGTTTATCATATAGTGCCACACCAGGGTAGTTGTTGCTGTTATGTGCCACCAAGTCAGTTTTGAATCATAGCAAACCTGTATAAGGGTTTCCAATGGGTGTGAACTGCTGGCATTGTGATTTCCAGCCCAGCACTGCTCCTACAGCGCCACACCAGGACTGTTACCAGGGTAAGTTGTTAAGTGCCATCAACTCATTTTTGTCTAGGGTCCCCAAGGAGTGGTTGGTGAGTTTGAACTGCCGACCTTATAGTACAAATTGAACTTGCAGTCCAGTGCTTTATTCTATAGTGCCTCAAATGGCATATGGCTTTTACCAGGATGAGTACCTCATGTGGAGTAAACAGCCATGGCACCACTTTTCCTGAACTTGCCTCAGAAATCATATAGCATTAGCTCCATGGTATTTTGTTTTTTGGATTTCACCCATACTTAAGGAGTGGAAATATAGACATCAGATATTTTTTCCCCAGTTTTCTCATTAGTTTTTTTTTTAAGTTTTTATTGTGAATTGAGTGATAGTTTACATGGGAGAATATTGGTTTTACACTCATTGTTTCATTGAAATTATTACAATCTTATCTGTGCATCATCATTCAACAGTATTTGCTTCTATAACCCTCTGGTTTGTTTGTTTGTTTGTTTGCAAGGCAGGATGTACACAAAAACACTCAGGAATATATAATCATTTAACCAAACAAAATACAAATTCTGCAAACCTGCCTTCTTGTCACCAGCACCTGGCCTCCAGCATACAGTCTTTCTGTTTCCATGAATCCAG
>NW_006408787.1:2247233-2247988 GCF_000296735.1 Chrysochloris asiatica | reverse complement strand
ATGGCCAAACTTCGTCTCCCGTAGTTTGGACATAGTGTCAGGAGGGAGCAGTCACTGGAGAAGGATGTCATGTTTGGTAATGTGGAGGGTCAGAGAAAAAAAGTAAAAGTCCCAGTGAGATGGATTGTCAAAGTGCAGTATCAATGGCTCAAGTTTGGCAACAATAGTGAGGTTGGCACAGGATAGGTCAGTGTTTTGTTCTGTTGTGCATAGGGTCGCTTTGAGCGGGTCCCAACTCAATGGCACCTAACAGCAACAACATGGTACTTTAAATATTCATCTCCAACACCCTAACTCAAATCCATCAATTCTTCAACAGTCTTCCTGATTAATTTTTTATCATTCTTATGCATACGAATCTTGAAAATAGCATGGCTTAGTTCAGGTCAACCTCAATTTTAAAACTGACATTTTTGCTCTTGAATATTTTACAGAGAACTTGTGCAGAATATTTGCCTAAAACAATATATAGTTTGATTTCTTGACTGTTGTTTTCATGAGTGTTTTCAGTACATTAAAGCAAAAATGAAGTATTTGAAAGCCTCATTTCTTTATCATTATTAATCCAATGGTGAAGATCATTGTTTTCTTTACACTGGAAGTGCAACCCATACTGATGGCTGTGGTCTTTGAACTTCAACAGTAAGTGGTTGTTTTTGTTTTGTTTTTCTTTCTTTCTTTCTTTTTTAAAACTTTTACTTTGAGACATGATGGAAAAATCTGGTACACACATGGAAAAAATAAAACATGATTAT
>NW_006408787.1:2246028-2247133 GCF_000296735.1 Chrysochloris asiatica | reverse complement strand
TTGACAACAATTACTCACTATCAAATCATAAGAATCTTATCCCCATTTCCTTTCACCAGACCCATCTAGACAAGATGAATACTATTCAGCAGGGACTCTACCTTCCCCCGCACACTCTGAAACTAAACTCCCTCTTGAGAACTTGTAAGCCAGTCACTTCGTGCCATCATAGACCCCCATTTTAGGTAGACAATGTCTAAATTGCCTGTCCCTATCAACTCTGTATACAGAGGGGATAGGATTGATTCTTGATGTGAAGAAATCTTCTCTCTTAGTTGGTATTTTGAGTTACTACATCTATAAGTATACATCAAGTTCATAAAATTGCAGCAATTGACACTTGTTTCCTTTACAGCCCCCCTCCCAAAATTTTATCTTCCTCTAGTCAAGTTATGATCATGAAGCCATCAAAGCTAGGTCAAATGACTACTATCTACAAGTCAGCATTTTTGTGTGTCTCCCTCACTTCACATCAGCTGGACGCTTCACTCTCAGTTCTAGGCCTCCATGGCTTAGACATCAGATTTTGATTAAAGAATTTGCCAACAATATTGGGATCAATTTAATTAGTTTCCACCACTCCAGTCTTTGTTGTTTTTGTTACTAAGTACTGTCAAGTCAATTATAACTTACAACAACTCTATATCGGATTTCTGAAGAGTGGCTGGAGGCATTGAACCTCCACCCTTGCATTTAAGAATCCAGTGCTTCTCCTACAGCACTACACTAAGACTCCACTCCAGTCTTTAGCATTAAAATATTGATTGTTTTCACTATTTTAAATTAACAATCTGAGAGGGTTTGTTGCTGCTATCAGGTTCTATTGAGTCAGTTTCAACTGATAGTGACATTATGTACAACAGAACAAATACTACTCAATTATGTTCAATCCTCACAATCTTTGTTAAACTTGAGCCCATTACTGCTGCCACTGTACCAACCCATGTCATTGGGGCCTTTTTCTTCTGTGCTGATCTTCCACTTTACCTATCAAAGTTTCCTTCTCCAGAGACTAATCCCTCCTGATAATATATCCTAAGTATGACAGACAATGTCTTGTCATTTTGGTATCCAAGAAGCATTCTTATTATACTTTTTCCAAATA
>NW_006408787.1:2245364-2245928 GCF_000296735.1 Chrysochloris asiatica | reverse complement strand
GTAGACAGGTTTCAGATGAGCTTCCAGATGAAGACAGACTAGGAAGAAAGAGTGACTAACTACGTTTGAATATTTAGTCACTTAAAACCTTATGAATAGCAGTGAAACATTGTCAGATATAGGATTAGAAAATGAGCCCCTCAGGTTGGAAGGCACTCAAATTGTGACTGGGGAAGAGCTTCCTCCTCAAAGTAGACTTGACCATGATGATGTGAATGGAGTAAAGTGCATGGAAGTAATGCTTGTGGGACCTTTATCTGCTGATGGGGCACAACTCAAAATGAAGAGAAACAGCTGTAACATTCATTAATCATCAGAACATGGAATGTAAAAAGTATGAATCCAGGAAAATTAGAAAGTGTAAAAGATGAAATGGAATGCATAAACCTCGATATCTTAGGCATTAGTGAGCTGAAATGGACTGGTATTGGACATGTTAAAAAGGACAACCACATGGTTTACTATGCCAGGAATGACAAATTTAAGAGAAATGATGTTGCATTCATTGTCAAAACAACATATCCACATCAGTCATGAAGTACAACACTGTCTGTGATAAGATAA
>NW_006408787.1:2244661-2245160 GCF_000296735.1 Chrysochloris asiatica | reverse complement strand
TAATCTCTGCTACAGAAAGCTGCTCATGGTAAGCTTTCTTAGCTGAGATGACAGGGGCGTATGTGGCCAGAGGGAAGTGAATGCAGGGTCAAGGCGCCAAACTGGTCTGAAATTCTGTCAGATTGACATTCAGGGCACCATCAAATCTGAGGGAAGCAGTGATGGAGGACATAATTTGGCTAATAAAGCGGTTAAGGTTAGTGTAGGTTGGGCGGTCAATATAGAGGATATAGAGGTTTCTATGACAGATGACATAGATGGCCTTATTGTCTACCATGAAGGCACAATCTGAGTGCTCCAGTGTGGTGTGGTGTGGGTGGTGAGGATGGAGTTGTAGGGCTTGACTACAGCTGTGGAAACCTGGGGGGGTGGGGGAAGCAGGGTAAATGGAGAACTCTAGTTTAGATTTCTTGCCATAATCAACAGAGAGGTGTTCCATCAGCAGGGATGTGAACCCAGAACCAGTTCCCCCACCAAAGCTGTGGAAAACCAAGAAGCC
>NW_006408787.1:2211169-2212015 GCF_000296735.1 Chrysochloris asiatica | reverse complement strand
TTCAATACTTTAAAAAGTTCCTGTGCAGCAGATTTGCCCAATGCAATACATCGTCTGATCTCTTGACTGCTGCTTCCGCGAGTGTTGAAAGTTGATCCAAGAAGAATGAAAGTAGTGATGCTAAACTGAATGGAAGACATGAGGAAGAAAAACAGCTGAACACATTCAGCATTTCTCATGCTGAAAGAACCAAGGAAACAACTCAAGCCTCTACTTGCAATATAGGAGAAATCTGGGCAAAATATTGAATGATATAAAAATCATCAAAAAAGATGTAAGGCTCCGTCTTCTGCCTATAACTGATTGGAATACCTAAAATGGGGCTACAGCGTACCCAGTGAACAAGGCTTCCTGCAGAGCCTTTGCAGTACATAAAACTATAGGTAGAAACCAGAACCACATCCAAATCACCAGAGATGAGAAATCTCCACTTGAAAGGACAAGCTGACCAGCCTGGAACTGCGAGAACAAAAGATACTTCTCGAATGAAAGACCTACAGGAAAAATACGAAACAATGGAGGCAGATGAACTGTTACTACAGGGACAAACGGGTCGCTTCCCTAGGAGACATCAGGGCAGGTGGTTGGGTCCTCTCAACGCAGGCCCCCTTCCACGACTGAGACTTGGTGGGTGGAAATGCACACTCGGATTGGTGACCACACGCATCACTGATGGGGAGAAGTGGGGTAAAGGCAGCAAAGAAGCGGCGAGCTTAGCCTTACAATATTAAGTGGGCTTCTGTGGACCTGGTTGGGGACCTGGTTGGCAAGCAGTGTGAGGAAACCTGGGGACCCCTGGGCCCAGAGTCAGTGGCGTGGCCATGGAGGACTCAAGTGGAGAATGGA
>NW_006408787.1:2207776-2209175 GCF_000296735.1 Chrysochloris asiatica | reverse complement strand
ACAAAGGGAATACATGAGAAGATATGTAATCTTGAGGGTGGCCACTTTGGTCTACCAATAAGGGGGTTGGGGAAAAACAGAAATGATGTTGTGAGCTAAGGCTAACCACATTCAATAGATTCTTGTCAACCTGGATCATGACCTGATTGGCCAGCAGTTTAGCAAGACCTGGGGATTCCTGAGCCCATGGACAGGGACATAGTCACAGAGGACTAGAGTAGAGAGTGAAGCATTGAGCTGATATGAAGTGAGGGGAGATGCATAAGAATTCCCAAACTTGCAGATAGTATCCATTTGTAGTAGCTTCAATGGCTGGATAACCAGAATTTGACTAGAAGAAAAAGAAGAGGAAAAAGAGTGTAATCTGCTACAATTTGATGAACTTGACCTATATGTTTGGTTGTAGTACCTTTAAAGAGGGAATGAATCTTTACTGTGAGGATCATTACCACCTCCTCAGTACACAGGGTTGACAGGGATGGGCAACTTAGACATTGGGTACCCAAAACGGGAGAGGGGGGCAACAAAGGCACAAAGTGACTGGCTTATAAGTTTTCAAGAGGGAGCTTAGTTTCAGAGGGTGCTGGGGAAGGTAGAACCTCCACTGAATGGTTTCCAACCTGTATTGATGGGACTGGTGAAAGGAGATGGGGATAAGACTCGGTGGTTCTGAAGTGAATAATTGCTATCAGGTTTAATTGTGACTGTTGCAAATGTAAAGATAGATGTTTTGTAACAAAAGGAAGGGAGTGATTGATCTTGAAGTCCAAGAGTGGAGGACTCTGAGACCATCAAGGGAGAAGAGAAGTGGTGCGGGACTCTATCCAGAGAAGCAGCAACACCAGAGATAGAGGCAGAGACTATGATGTGGAGAAATGGAGCTGCTAGGGACTTTAGACTCAAGGAGGAATAGGTTCTGTGTGCTGGCGGCAGGGAGGCTTGAATGGTTATAAATTCGTGAGTGCTTCAGTGTACATCCAAAAACAAAACAGAGGGATTGCAAGCAAATGCTGTTGAATGATGATGCATGGTGGGGATGAAATCATTGCCATGAAACAAAATATGGTAGGATGATTGTATGAATGTAAAGCTAGTGATTTTCCATGTAAACTATCACTCAATCCACAAGAAAAACTCATATATATATATATAATGTTGTCAGGTGCCATCAAGTCGGAAGCGACTCATAGAGACCCCATGCACAGCAGAACGAAACAATGCCCGATCCTGGGCCAATCTAACTACCGCTGCCACACTTGAGTCCATCAATGATGCCACCTGGCCAATCCATCTCGTTAGGGGTCTTTCCCTTTTTCTCTGACCCTCCACCTTACCCAGCATGACATCCTTCTCCAGCGACTGTTCCCTCCGGAAAATATGTCCAAAGTATGAGAGACGA
>NW_006408787.1:2204599-2207676 GCF_000296735.1 Chrysochloris asiatica | reverse complement strand
AAGCAGAGAATACCAAAAGATATTGACATGTGTTTTATTAACTACTCAATCGCTTTCAACTGTGTGGAACTTGACAATCTATGGACAACATTGCATAGAATGAGTACCAGAATACTTAATTGTGGTTATGAGGAACCTGTACCTAGACCAAGAGGCAATTATCTGAACTGAACAAGGGAATGTTGAAGAGTTAAAAATCAGGAAGAACATGTGCCATGTTGTATTCTTTCACCATACTTAATCAGTGTGTACATTAAGCAAATAATTTGATAACCTGGATCATATAAAGAACATGGCATCAGAACTGGATGAAGACTCATCAACAATCTGCAATACGCACATGATACAACCTGCTGGATGATAAGGAATAAAATACTTATTTATGATGATCAAAGATCACAGCCTTCAGTATGAGTTGCACCTCGATGTAAAGAAAAAAAAACAAAAAACTCTCACCATTGGCCAATAAATAACATCAAGATAAATGGGGAAAATATTAAAGTTGTCTAAGACTTTGCTTTGCTTGTATCAACCATCAACAAACATTGAAGCATCAGTTACAAAATCAAATCATGTAATGCATTAGGCAAATCTTCTGCACAAGACCTCTTTAAAGTGTTTAAGAGTAAAGAAGTCGATTTGGTTAAGGTGCTCATGACCCAAGCCATAGTATTTTCAATTGCCTCATATACATGTGAATGTTTGACAATGAATAAAGAAGATTGTATAAGAACTGTTGCATTTGACATATTATGTTGGAGAATAATATTTAAAAAGTATCATGGACTGCCAGAAGAACAAACAAATCTGTGTTGGATGAGGTGTAACCAGAATGCTCCTAAGAATCCAAGATGGTTACACTTCGTCTCTCATACTTCTAACATATTATCAAGAGGGACAAATATCATGCTTGTTAAAATGGAAGTTAAGAGAAAAAGAGGTAGACCGTCATAAAGATGGATTGACACAGTGGCAGCAGCAATGGATTCAAGCATGACAATGATTGTGAGGTTGGCACGGGACCAGGCACATTTTTGCTCTATTATTCATAGGGTCATTATGAGTCAAAAGTTACTCAAGGTCACCTAACAACAAAAACAACAATATTTTTTAATATCTATAACTTATATATATTGCTTTCTTTGTTCTTTAATTTTAATAAAACAAGACTGTTAAAAATGTAAATATATTTACTAATACTTTTTCTAAACCAAGATAAAAGCAGACAGATACAAAATAGCAATCTGTATCAAAATATAGGCATTTTTTACAGAATTTCTTAATCTTTCTCTTCTAGTCTTTAAAGTGGAATTGAAAATAAGATGTCACAGTTTGTGCAAAGATGAAACAATATAATAATCTCTTTATTAAACATAGAGTACTCAATAATAATGAGCCAAAGAAAGAAAGACAGCATTGCCTACCAAAGTAAAAGAAGTACATTAAGATAATGTTCCAGAAGAAACTGCTTTAGCCATCATTCATCAACAGAACAAACACAGAGTTATCACAATAAGTGATCATGCTGGAATATGTCTTAGACTGAATCTAATCTTCTATAAGAAAAAGATACCTTCCTAGAATTCGGATGCAAATCACAATAGAGTTTTTAACGTTGGTTTTTTAGGTCTTTCTGAATAAACGCTTTCTGAATAGAAGTCTGGAAGATAATTAGCATGAATGACATAGAAATAACACATCAAAAGAACTAAAAAAGAAACATAGCTTTTAGCAATACAGTAACTGCATATGGAGTGCTCGTTCTAGAGTTCTTTTCGGGAACAAGGTCAAAATCAAAGTATGATGGTATTAAAATGGCCAACTTAAAGTTACATAGCACTTTTAGCATACAGACTTCTTCCTTAGGCATTGTCTATGTTTCATAATTGATTTTATATACGAGGGGCTTTCAAACAGTTCATGGAAAAAATTCATTATCTTTCAATTCCACTTTTCCAGGAACTTTCAGAAACTCCTTCATATTTTTCTGCATTCCAAATGCTAGTATATCTGTATGGTGTTAATGAAGAATACTGAAGCACCTACATTGCCAGAAGAACAAACACATCTGTCTTAGAAGAAGTAAAGCCAGGATTTTTTTTAAATAGTATAGAATAAAGAATTATAAATTATTTTAATAGTATGGAGCAAAGAATGAATAGTATGGGACATTTTAACTGCATGGAACAAAGATTTTTAAAAATTAAGTGATTGATGTTGATCATATATATGACTATTAAGGAACTAAGATCTCAATGAAGCCTTCTTACTCAAAAAATGTGTTTTCCCAGGCACTTACTCTTGCATTTACATAAATAGGCTGATGTTTTCATGTTTCTTTCCTGTAATCACCATGTCACAATGACAGATTACATAAGACTCTATTCAGCTGTTTTACTATTTCATTTGATTTCTTGACTGTTACTTCAAAGAGTGTTGATGATTTATCTCAGCAAAATGAAGTTTTTGACAACTTCAAAATTTTCTCCATTTATCTTGGTGTTATTTATTGTTCCAATGATGAGGATTTTGTTTTTCTTTACATTGAGGTATAACACATATAAAAGGCTGTGGTCTTTGATCTTCACCAGCATTTTAAGTTCTCTTCACTCTGGCAAACAAGGTTCTATGATCAACATATTGCAAGTTGTTGATGAGACTTACTCCAATCCTGATGACATATTGTTTTCATATAATCCAGTTTCTCAGAATATTTGCTCAGCAAACAGATTGAATAAGTATAGTGAAAGAATACAACCCTGTAATACATTTCCTAATTTTAAATCACTAAGTGTTCCCTTGTTCTATTTGAACAACTGCCTCTTAGTCTATGTATAGGTTTCTCATGATCAAAATTAAATCTTCTGAAATACTAAATTTCTGCAATATTGTCCATAAATTGTCATGATCCACACATTCAAAAGCCTTTGCATAGTCAATAAAGTACAGGTAAACATCTTTCTGATATTCTCTGCATTCAACCAAAATGCATCTGATGTCAGCAATGGCATGCCTCATTTCACATCCTCATCTGCATCTGGCTTGAAATTCGAACACAACTCTAAATGTAGTGGAGA
>NW_006408787.1:2194943-2196009 GCF_000296735.1 Chrysochloris asiatica | reverse complement strand
GTAATCTTGATAGATTTTCTTGAAGGACACAGATTGATCAAGTGACTTATTAGTAAGGTATTTAAGAAAATTGAAAATTGCATATGTAAGAAAAAGACCAGGAGGTTTGCACTGAGGAATGTTTTCAGGTTTTTTTCATCACAACAATGTACCTACTCATTTTAACATATACATCAAGGTCAGTCCTATTATAACTTTGTTGGTAAATCTTACTGTACAGTCATTATCATGTCTCTTCAGACTTCTTTTGTTACCAAAACTCAAAGAATATTTAAAGGAACACAATTTAAATTCCTCAGAATGCCCAAATTGCCATTTTGATATAGTGTAAATTACAGAGTATGTAGTTCTTCTGGGAATGGTTAGAGAGATAGAAGCACTGTCTTCAGAAGTGCATAGACCTAAAAGGAGGCTATGTACAGAAGCAATAGCTTGTCATTTTGAGAGTTGTGTTTATTAAGTTGCTTTAATTTTTAACAGCATGCTTTGGTTTACCCTTCTATCACACTATAAATTAAAAACAATCTTGAGCAGCTTACTGGACTACTTCACTTAATTTTCAAACTCAAATATGAACAGGGAATAGTTTTATTGGTTTTACATATTTTCAAAACATCAAGAATTTTTTTCTCTCTACAATATAATGAAAAGACTGAAAGTAATAAGATGCTTAATAAATTTTATTTCAGAGAAAGGAAACCACTTTTTAAGTGCATTATTTTGATATGCGTTTACTTTTTGCCTTCTCTTCTTTTCTCCTCCCTCTCTACCTTCTTCTTTTCTTATCATTTTTTAAATGTCCTACATATGAATTTGAGTCCTGCTGTGGCACTGTAGGATAAGCACTGGACTGCTAACCACAAAGCTGGTGGTTCAAACTCATTTGCTACCCCTTGGAAACCCTATATATAATCACTATGAGTTGGAAGCAACTCCATGGCACTTAATAACAGTAAAATAAATATGACATATTGTATTACTTTATACAAGCATTATAATACCCTTTGTTAACATTAAAAATAAAATTTTGTTTATTATAAAAAAATATGATGTTGTTAAGTGCTGC
>NW_006408787.1:2190707-2194723 GCF_000296735.1 Chrysochloris asiatica | reverse complement strand
CAAAATGCATCTGATGTCAGCAATGGCATGCCTCATTTCACATCCTCATCTGCATCTGGCTTGAAATTCGAACACAACTCTAAATGTAGTGGAGAATACAGTGGACAAAATGATGAAAACTTCCTAGAAATTGTCTATGGTGCAGTTATTAATCTCTCTCTGTGCAGAAGAAAGAAAACTGATAAGAACTGAAGAGGGTTGAAATTAATTATTCCAATAGACTAATGGAACATGTGAACATCAGTTTCCACAATTCTGACACCAGTAGAACTAGATGATTCCCTGCTACCACTACCAAAGGATAAGGATCACATTAGAGTGTCCTAGAAGTCTAGAAGATAAAAAGAAAAAGAGGGAAAAAAACCTCAAAATTAATTTTAAAAATTATTTAAAGATTAAGAACAACAAAACAACAATATTCTTAATATCTATAACATATATATTGATTTCTTTGTTCTTTAATTTTAATAAAACAAGGCTGTTAAAAATTTAAATATATTTACTAATTGGGTTTACTGGTCAGAAAGAGACTGGATTAACCTGAAACTATAGCCCTCAACCACCCTCCAAGTCTAGAATGGAGTTGTGTCTCGTGGCCCAATTTTTACCTAAGCAGTGGGCAGAGAATAAGTTTATAGGAGAGAACAACAACACTAGTAAGGAATGCTTACCATGGAATAGTCAGACATTCAAAATCAAAAGGGAAACATTTTCCTAAGGACACATTTGAGAAGGCATAGAATAGTGGTTGGAATGCAGACAGAAATGACAAGGAGAAAGCAGGACAACATGTTGCATGGAGGGGGATGTAATCATTGAGAGGAAACAAATGTGTGATTTGTTAAATGTAAAGCTGATGATCTGTAAGCCTTCACTCAATTCACAATAAATAGTTTCATATATATGTTGGTTTTGTTGGTAAGCGTCATTGAGTCAGTTCTGACCCATTGCAACATTATATAAGGTTTCTAAGGAGTACATGGTGATTTTAAAACATGACCGTGAAGTTAGCAGTCCAGTGCTTATCCTACAGTGCCACAATAGAATACTGTTGTGATAATTATGGATTTCTGGTTGTTAAATGGTTAACCCTCCAGCTGATCAGCAGGAGAAAGATTGGTTTCCATAAAGATTTACAGCCTTAGAAACCCTATGTGGCAGTTCTATTCAACCACATCCACCACTTTTCTGTCAGTTTGTCATACTGTGGTGGCTTGTGTGTTGCTGTGATTCTGGAAACCCTGCAGGGTCACCCATGGTGGACAAGTTTCAGCTGAGCTTCCAGTCAAAGACAGTCTAGAAGAAGGAGAGACCCACTACTTCCGACTATATAGTCACTGAAAGCCTTATGAATAGCAGTGGAGCAACAACAACAGTAAAGGGTTGTTATGATTAGGAACCAACTCTGTGGAAGTGGATTAAAAAGGATCAAAGTAATTTAACATATGAGACAGATTAAAATAAATTCAAATAATGGGGCTTTATGGCTCAGCACTAGTTAAATCAATGATATTTCCAATTAACCATTATAACATCAACTTCTTCAGAGACCGGCAGGCACTTAAAAATCATACAATTTTTTTTTGCATTCACACAAAAGTTCTCTTTCTCTCTCTCTATTTCCCTTTCTCCATTTCTACTTCTCTCTTATTACAGATTTGCTTTGACAAAAATAAATAATTTTTTAATGCTTCTTTAGAGACTGGCTGCTGTTGTTGTTAAGCACAATCCAGTCAGTTACAACTCATAGCAAACCTGTATAGAGTTTCAGAGGAGCAGCTGGTATGTTTGAACTGCTGACCCTGTGGTTCAAACTGATTTTGAATTTCAATGCTTATCCCACAGCATCACTTAAAAATCATTTAAATGGGTACGTTGGTGGAGCAAATGGTGAAAAATTTGATTACTAACTGAAAAGTTGGTGATTCAAACCCACTCAGCTACACCATAGAAGAAAGACAATTTAGCATAACAATGATGCTTCTACAAGGATTACAGACAAGAAAATCCTATGAAGCAGTTCATATGATTACCAAGAATCGACCTATGGAAAGGAGTTCAGTTCAATTATTTTCCTTAAATATTGGTTTTAATGTTTTTCCTTGCCACCTTCATAATATATGTATTTACAACATATTATGTATGTTCCCACTTCTCTATCACTAGCACATATAGGTAACAGATAGGGTTCAAAAATTGATTATGAGTATTTATTATCAAATATTAATTTTGCAATGTCAAGGCACTGTGTAGTAACTGATTAAATTGAAATTCTTTTTTTTCTTATTAGATAATGACATTTTTTGTTCTTCCCTTTCTAGCATCTAACCATTCTATTTGCTGAAGTTTTGCCCTGGCTGGTAGTTTCACAATCAGAGCTGATGAATTCAATACAGATTGTCCAACTCATTTTATCTTTACTTACAATGGAAACCTAGAGAGTGATGGAACGATGCTTTATAACACTAACAGTGAACTTCATTTGTAGTTATTAAACACTCAGCAGGCTCCTCACTACATTGACATTTGTTCCCCAGTCAAGGCTCCTGTCTAACATTGCCCACTGTGTAAAGTGCTATTTACTAAAAATGAGAATTCAGCTAGATAATTAATAAATGTCATAATGCTCTCAAACAAATGCATAATTTGATACTTGAGAAATAAAATGCACAATCCAAGGACACACAACATGAGCTTGCTCTCTTGGCATGTCAAAGTTTGTAAGGGTTTAAGTGGAATGCCTTTTAGCAAAACCAGTGATAAATAGTAAAATGGCATGAGTTTGATTTAGCATAATAATGATCACAAAACTCACAAGGTTACAAGATTGCAAATTACAGTTTTAAATAAGTTCTTACTTGTTCTGTGATATTACGCTGAGCAGATTACTTGATATCATTAAACCTCTATTCTAATATCTATGAAATGGGTTTAACAATTATTCCAGTCTTTTCTCAATGTGAAGTTACCAATCCAATGGTGGAACTATTTATCTGAGGAGGAATATGGGTAAATTATTATTTTTAATTTTATAATTGTTTTTATTTACTTGGGAATATGGGGAAAAAAACTACCATACACACCTATTTTTCAAGGATATGATTTTCTAAGAGAAGGATAAGATAACTAGGATTTAGTTTTCTATGGCTTGAAGAACAACACAGTAAGTAAATAATAATACAAATGATACACAGATATACAAAAATCATAACATTTATACATAAATCACTGACATTTGTACAAAGAAAATAGTTCATTATAAAGCATGTTCTGGCATAGCAAATGTTAATACTTATTGATGTTTTCATATTATAAGTGCTGGAGATGGTGGTAGTGATAATAATAGCAATGGCCATAGTGTTGCTGTTTTAAATGCAATGCAGTTTGTTCCAATTCATAGCTATCCTGGATAGGGTTTCCAAGGAATGGCTGGTGAGTTTGAACCGTTGACCTTTTGATTCAAACCAACCTTGAGGTCCAGGGCATTACATAGTAAAATACTGACAAAATTTTACTTCCACTTAATATCTTATTTTTCTGCATTTTAATTTGTTTTTGTTTTTGATTTTAAGTTCCTCCAACTTAATTCTTCTTAGGAAAAATCCTACACCACATGATAACACATAAAAAATGATATTTGTAACACTGAAATAGTTTATATGATTGTTGTTAAGTGCCGTCGAGTCGGTTCTGACTCATAGCGACCCTGTTTGGGTTTCTGAGGAGTGGCTAGTAAGCTTGTACTGTGGACCTTGCAGTTCAAACCAACTTTGCAGTCCAGCTCATTAACCTACAGCACCACACCAGGACCCCATTTTATGTGGTAGATGCCTCTTCTTGTTGTTTTTATCTTAAAATTCACACTACTGACACCCACACTGATGCCAATTTATACTTTCAAGGATGTTAACAAAAACAAAAGGAGTTCAAAATTTGACTTGTAGGGTTAATGCAATTTAATTGAAGGACAAAAATATTAAATAATATGATTCATTTCTGTAAACTCTTTAGTCTAA
>NW_006408787.1:2177187-2183326 GCF_000296735.1 Chrysochloris asiatica | reverse complement strand
GAACCACCAGCCTTATGGTTCAAAGCAACATTGCAGTCTAGCACATTAACCCACAGTTCCATACCAGGACTTCTAAAATTATGATAGGATGTATTTCAAAATATATGGAATTATCTTCAAAATGAAGGTGGAGCCATAACGGTTACTCTAATATTATATTATGAAAGAACACACCTGTTACTCTGAGTCTCATACAAAACCAGGAAGTTTTCAATCTGTTGTACATAGGGAGGCTTTGTGTTGGAACTAACTTGAGTACACTTAACAGCAGCAACACACTGAAGAGTCAGTACAAGAAGAAAGAATCTGTTACACTGAGGTAACTATAGAGATGTAAAGCAAATGGTTATAAATGACGAGAAGAAATAGTTTGTTAGCATTTTATAATGTAAAAATTGGAGTTTGTAACAAGGCTTTGGATAATAACATATGATAAAATTTACGTTAGGACTTTCAGTAAAAGACTGTTTTCCTATGCTTGCATAAAAATTTGGAAATTCCACTGACTGGAGAGAGACGGGTTTTAAAGTATGGTGGACTAAATTTTACCCCGTGGAAGTAAAAGAACATTTGACTTCATAATGTCATGAATTTTCAGCAAAAGATTTCTTTTAGTTTCTGTACTGGAAACATCAGTTAATAAATTTTACATAACTAGGATTCTGTCTTAATATGTTTTAATTGCTCTCTAATGATAATTTTACTGTCAATGTTTTCAAATTATCTTGAAGATTTACCTTAATTTCTACCACCTTTTTCATTGTCCACAGACCTGGCATGTTATGGAAGCCTCTTAATTCAGAATAACACTGAAAAGCAATCTGATCTCTGGAAGTCCAAAAGATACTTAATGTCTTTCTGGCTCAAAACCAGAATAAATCTCTTCTTAGTATGGTGTGCCCCATTATACTCAATATCATTATAATGTTGAAATTATAGGTCTTCTTTTACTCAATTCAGAAAAGTCAATTGCATTTAAAGTGCTGTTGTCAAAATTTTAAATCCTATTCTAAGCATAAAGAAGCCCAGCACTTATTTCTAAAATACTAAACAAAAGTACAATGGAATGAAATATATTAGTTTTACATAGACCACTTATTGATAATTTTTCATGGAAATTATTTTACGCACTGGAAGAATAATTTATTTTGGAAGACTCAGCAAGAGGTTTGTCCCAATGAAGTGGCAGATAAATATATATCATAAGTGTTCTACTTTTCCAAGATGCTATATCTGGTATGGCACTGCGGGTTAATGTGCTGGACTACAAAGTCACTTTGAACTGCAAGATCAGCAGTTCAAACTCCTCATTGTTCCTCAGAAACCCTATCCAAGGTCTTTATGAGTTGGAACCGACTTGACTGCACTTAACAATAACAACAAAATATCACTCCATTATCCCTGATAACAACCACTAGTCTTTCCCTCACTATTCTCCCTCATATCCCAGGGTTCTGAAATTCACTGCAACATTTAATAACACTCACAAACTTATTAGGAAATAACTCACAATTGTGGAGGCTGGAAAACACTAAATCCATATTTCAGACATCTGTCTGAAGGATTCTCCTCACTCCAGTGGTTACAGGGGCTGAGAAACCCAAATCAGCAGGTCGGATGACAAATTATTGATGCATAAGCCTGCTATAACTGGTGAATCAGGTCAGGTGATATGTCATAAATCCCTCAAACTGGAGGTGAGATGGTGATGAGCCAGATTCAAGATTCAGAGAAAGAGATGGAACTTTGTAATGCACTCCTATATAATGGACACAGACAATATTCCCAAGGAAATTAAGGGTAGTGATCTAAGTCACACCATCTAGTAAAGTGGGGGTATCCTAAATCCTTAGTTTTATGTTAATCCTTAATCCCACCTTAATCCTGTCTAATTCACAATTTACCCCCAAACAGAACCAAATCACAAGCAGAGAGCCTAGGACGTATAGCAAATCACAGAATGGAAAAATATAGCTAGAAGGACTATACTAAGTAATTAACAGCACTTCAGGCTACCCCTGGGCTCTTCTAGTCATTGTCCCTTTCATACTTAAAGGACTAATTTCCTCTTCCTAATCATGTTACTAGTCTAAACATGGAATTAACAATTAGGCCTTTAGTATGGCAAAGAGTTACTCAGGTACCACAATTTACAACTGGTGTAAGTGTCTTTCTGATCTGCTCAGGTTCTCCAAAAGTCTCTTCTGAGCTATCAGTTGTATGACGGCAAATTATTTATTGTGGCCCTTTTAGCCAAATTTCTCCAAACTGTGAAGTATTGTAAATCCTAGCCTCTATGTCTGTGATTATAAGTACATTTTTAAGTGAGTTTTTAATGACGTACTGTTTTAATATACATGAGCAGTACCTGAATGCTATTTTTTTCTGTCAAATTTCTCCGATTATCTTATTTACCTTATATTCTACCAAACTTTTCACTATCCATAGACTTGCTACCCACACATCTATAACACCACAAGTCTGTGAGTTTATCATACTATGGTGGCTTGCATTACTGCAATTCTGGTAGCGATGCCACTGATATTTTAAATACTACCAGTTTGGTGCTGCAGGATAATGCACTGGACCACAAAGTCAGTTTCAACTGCAAATTCAGTTGGTTCAAACTCATCAGCCACCCCTCAGAAACCCTATACAAAGTGGCTATGAATCAGAACAAACTTGACAGCATTTAACAAGAACAACAACAGAATCACCAAGGGGTGGGGGTGGGGGGGCTTCTTTCAATGGATCTTCCAGACTAAGACACACAAGGAAAAGTAGAGGCAGTCTACTTCTAAAAGCACTATGAATAGTACTGAAACACTGTCAAATATAATACTGAAAACCTGAAACATCATAAATATCAGTATAGTATTGGCAGGTATCGTGCTGAAAGATGAACTCCTGAAACTGGAAGGCACTCAGAAATGATTGGGAAAGAGCTTCCTCCACAAAGTAGTGTTGACTGTAATGATATGAATGAAGTGAAGCTTTCAGGGTCTTCATTTACTTATGGGACACAACTCAAAATGAGGAAAAATAGCTTCAAACATCCATTAATAATCAGAACATGGAATGCATGAATTATAAATTTAGGAAAATTGGAAATTGTCAAAAATGAAATGGAAAAAACAAAGATCAATATCTTAGGTATTAATGAGCTGAATTGGACTAGTCATGTCCAGTTTTGAATCAGAAAATCACATGGTTTACTATACCAGGAATGACAAATTAAAAAGGAATGCATTCATTATTAAAAAGAAAATGTCAAATGTATCTTGATGCACTATTCTGTCTGTTATAGGATAACATCTATAAGTCTACAAGGAATTTGAAGACTAGTTCAAATTTGCACAGTGATGCTTAAATGGAAGAAATCTACAATCTTCTTACCTGAAATTGATCAAATATACAATCAAGATGCATTGCTGAAGCTCACATGATAGAATTTTGCAAGACCAATAGCTTATTCGTTATAAATACCATTTTTTATACAACATAAAAGGTAACCATAGAGCTGGACCTCACCAGGTGAAATACACAGGAACCAAATGACTACATTTGTGGTAAGCAACAGTGGAAAAATCTCCATATCATCAGCTAAAACAAGACCAGGGGCAGATTGTGGGATGTTGGAGGCCAGCACTAGTGCCATCTAGTGGTAAAAGCTGAGTCGGCCCTCATGTGCTTATAATTGGCCTGAAGACAAGTTTCACCTGGTTAAGGTGATGTCAGTGATCGAGACTTATTGTTAATTGTAACTAGGGCAATCCTGGGAATAGGGAACTTAAATTGAGCTAAAATTGTGTGATTCTGTGTTGCTATAACAATGCTTATACTTATGTAATCATATCCTGGTGGGTATTCTTATTCCTTGTTACTATAGAAAACCTTGTAACTAAGTAATATAACAATGACCTAATGCTAAAGATCCTATATAAACCACGTTACTACAATAAACTATGTCACTGGCCATCAGCCTGTGTCCCTTATCTGATCTACCAATCCCCGCCTCTTCCTCAAGTAATCCATGCAGTGGTCTGAGCAGGAATCAGACCCCGATAAGTGGCGCCCACGTGGAGGCTCTAGTACGAGAGACTAAGCGGTGGACTCTGCAAGGAGACATGAATAACAAGGACGCACGGTCAAACACTAGAAGCAGAGGGCATTTGATCAGGTAAGTATGAGGAATAAATGTGGCATCAGGATTGGAGGAAGACTCCTTAACAACCTGCAAAATGCAGATGGTACAACCTTGCTTGCTGAAAGTGAAGTAGACTTAAAACATTTACTGATGAAGACCAAAGAGCACAGCCTTTGGTATGGATTACATCTCAATGTAAAGAAAACAAAAATCCTCATCACTGGACTACTAAACAACATTCTTATCAATGGAGAAAAGATTGATTTTGTCAAGGATTTATTTCTTCTTGGATCAACTATCAACACTCATGGAAGCAGCAGCCAAGAGATCAAAGGATGTATTGCATTAGGCAAATCTGCTGTAGGAGACCTTTTAAAAGTGTTGAAGATCAAAGATGTCAGCTTGAGGACTAAGGTGCGCCAGACCCAAGCCATGGTATTTTCCATAGGCATGCAAAATCTGGACATTGCTCCTTAGAGGTCAAGGTGGCCAAACTTTGTCTCTCATACTTTGGACATATTGTCAGGAAGGACTAGTCACTGTAGAACGATATCATGTTTGGTAAGGTGGAGGGTCAGAGAAAAAGAGGAGATGGATTGGCCAGGTGGCAGCATCAATGGACTCAAGCGTGGCAACAGTAGAGAGGTTGGCCCAGGATCAGGCAGTGTTTCATTCTTCTGTGCATAAGGTTGCTATGGGTTGTAACTGACTCGATGACACCTAAAAACAACAACAACAACAACTCCTTTATAAGAAAAAAGTAATAACCCAATTAAACAATGGGCACAGAACATGAACAGACACATCATCAAGGAGGAGATCCCAGCAGTCAACTAACATATGAAGAAATGTTCAGGATCATTAGCCATTAGAGAGATGCAAATCAAAAAAACAATGAGACATCATCTCACACCAGCAATAATAGCAAAGATCAAAAAGTAGAGGACAATAAATGCTGGCAAGAATGTGGAGAAACTGGGATGCTCCTACATTGCTGGTGGGATTGCAAAATGGTCCAACCACTCTGGAAAGCAATATGGCACTTCTTCAGAAGCTTGGAAATAGAAATACCTTATGATCCAGCAATTCCTCTACTTTGTATTTACCCACAAGAAATATGAGCCATAACACGAGTAGATATATGGACACCAATGTTCACAGTAGCACTTTTTAATAATAGCAAAAATATGGAGACTGCCTAAGTGCCCATCAGTGGAAGAATGGATAAACAAACTTTGGTACCTACACACAATGGAATATTATGTTACCTTGAAGAATAACAAGAAAGCTGCAAGCCACCACATAACATGGATGAACCTTGAAGACATTATGCTTAGTGAAATAAGTCCGTCATAAAAGGAGAAATACTGCATTGAACAATTATTGTAAAAGACTAAGAAAAAGAACCCACACTTAAAGGTGGGGGGAAAAAAGAAAAGAAATTATTTGCTGGTTATCGGGATATGTAGGGTGGCTTGTGGGGAGGGAGGAGAAGGTGGAGCACAGGGTACGAAATAGACACGGCATAGCTTGGATGTTGGGGGGGGGTACAATACACAAGAAGGGGGAGGGGAGTGGAAGAACAAAGCGGATAGGAGAACAGTCAGGCAGATTTGCATTGGCTAAGGGGGACAGACATAAATAATGATGTATGCACAACCTTGGAACAACATGGTGCTGAGATACAGAGCCACAGTTTGAATGGGTAATAGAGGAGGACATGACCTGGACCAGATGACTGGATGATCAGAGCTCAACCAGGAGAAGAAAGAAGAGGAAAAAAAGAGTGATCTGATACAATTTGATGAACTTGACCTACACCTACGAATGCAGTGACTCAAAAGAAGGAACAAATCCTTACAGCAAGAAACATTCCCACCCCCTCCACACACAGAGTAGACAGAGATGGGCAACTTGGACATCGGATACCCAAATTGGGTCGGGGGGTGGGGCGGGAAGGACTACAAAGGCAAGAAGTGACTGGCTTACAAG
>NW_006408787.1:2174923-2177087 GCF_000296735.1 Chrysochloris asiatica | reverse complement strand
CCCAGCATCAGGCAGTGTTTCATTCTGTTGTGCACAGGGTCACTATCAGTTGGTACTTACTCGATGGCATCTAACAACAAGATAAGTATGTGGTTAAGATATAGAGTCTCATTGAAAATAATGCTCTTCTTACAGAAGAAAACAAATGAAGCATTTAAGTCAGTAGCACTGGTAGCACATTGGTTATGAAACAGTCTGCTATCCTCAGGATCAGCAGTTTGAAACTACCAGCTGCTCCACAGGAGAAAGATCAGGCTTTCTGCTCCCGTAAAGATTTATAGCCTCGGGAACCGACTCCATGGCACATAACAACAACAGGTTATATTTTACAAGATTACTAGACAATATATGAACCCAAACTTCAAATTAAAAACACTTTCAAAAATATTAAAAATTGTTTAATCTTTTATTTAATGAATTCAGTTGCATAAAACCTCCAGATTTCCCCTTATTTAGTTAGTTTGTATGTAATATTTATTTACATCAACAAACAGCTCTCACTATTGTAGCTTAGTGTTGCCAACCAAGATCCAGGGATAGATAAATTAATTATGAGGACAGAAGATTAGATGTAATACTTAAACACTCAGTCCCCAGTAAGAAGCAATGCCTAGCATTTTTCTACAATTTTGGTCTGAGTGATAAAACCTCATTACTGTCTGTTCAATTCCAACTAATAGTGACCCTATAGGAAAAAGTAGTACCATCAAGTTAGTTGCAGTACATAGTAACCATGTACAAAGTTTCCAAGGAGCAGCTGCTGGGTTTAAACTGCTGACCTTTTGGTTAGAAGTTCAATGGCTTAAGAAACAGTTGTTTGAACAAAAAAAGGAGAAAGTGTGTGTTTCAAAATCATTAAAAGTTTGTGGCAGGATTGTTTACTTTCATCTTACATATTCAATGTGAGAGTAAGTAAAAAATAATTGTTACTAGGATTTCAATTCATCCATGCAAAGATTTTTTTTTTTTTTAAACGTGTTTAAATATGTCTCAGTGATAAGGGAATACATGTAGACAAGTTATCTGAGTAATACATTAGTCTTCGTCTCATTAGGAAGTCTTTAAAAAAAATTGTTAAGGATGTTTTTGTGTTATGGAAAAAATGAATTTGAGATTATGGCTGATATCAAATTTTTAACAAATCTCAGATGAACATAATCTCAAATCACTGAAGCTTTGTGACAAGTTTATTGAATGCTGCTTCCAATAAAATAATGATTTTCGGTGGATCAAATGTTTTAAAGAAAGTACGAAAGACACCAAAGATAGGGAAGACAATTAATCTTGTTGAATGAAGAAATTGGTTGGAGTCCAGAAATAGGAGGACATACAATTATCATTGATGTGAAATGGCTGCCAAAAGCATTTTATAAAGATCAATTGACTTAGAAGCTGATCTTTCCATTAGTCTTTCAACAAGATCAAAGTTAATAAGAAACGTTGCCTGGAACAAATTACAACCAGCATGATTTGTGGACTTTCCAATGATGCCATCAAAAAAAGGGTCAATCAAAACAGTGGCATATTCTGAGGAAATCTATTGTTGTTGTTAGGTGCCATTGACTCGGTACCAACCCACAATGACCTTATGCACAGCAGAATGAAACTCTGCCCAATTCGGGGATAACCTCACTACTGTTGCCATGCTGCCAACAATGCTGCCACTTGGCCAATCCCGACTAGATCTTTTTCTCTGACTCTCCATCTTACCAAACATGATATCCTTCTCCAGTGACTGGTCCCTCATGACAACATGTCTGAAGTATGAGAGATGAAGTTTGGCCATCTTGTCCTCCAAGGAGCACTCTGACTGCACTTCTTCAAAAAAGGATCTGTTGGTTATTTTGGCAGCCCATGGCACTTTCAATATTCTCCCCCAACACCATTACTCAAAAGCATCAATTCTTCTACAGTTGTACTTATTCATTGTCCAGCTTTCACATGCATATGAGGTTATTGAAAATACCATGGCTTGGGTCAGGCACACCTTAGTCCTCAAGCTGACACTTTGCTCTTAAACACTTTAAAAAGGTCTTGTGCAGCAGATTTGCATGATGCAATACATCATTTGATTTCTTGACTGCTGCTTCCACGAGTATTGATGGTTGATCCAAGAAGAACGAAGTCCTTGACAACTTCAATCTTTTCTCTGTGGAAAAGAATG
>NW_006408787.1:2172188-2174035 GCF_000296735.1 Chrysochloris asiatica | reverse complement strand
TTTCAATATTCTCCTCCAACACCATAACTCAAAAGCATAAATTCTTCTACGGTCTTCCTTATTCCCTGTCCAGCTTTCGCATCCATATGAGGCTATTGAAAATACCATGGCTTGGGTCAGGTGCATCTTAGTCTGCAACAATTAACTTCAACAAAATAACAATTATGAAGATGATGCATGATTGGGTAGTGTTTCCTTCTGCTGTCTTACAGTCCCTATGAGTCGGAACTAACTTGAGCACCTAACAACAATTTTATAAATACATATAAAGTCAAATATACATATTACAATGTTAATACTACTTTAAGGAGCTCTGATGGTGCAGTGGTTACGAGTCAGACTGCTAACGTCAAGGTCATCAATTCGAAAGTACCAGCTTTTCAATTAGATGAATATGATATTTTCTCCTCCAGTAAGTATTTATAACCTTGGAAACCCTATATTGGGTGGCTATGAGTGGATCCCAAGGCACACCACCACCACCACCATAATCCTTTAAATAAACAAAATTAGTTGAAACTGACTTGAAAGCACATAGCCACTTCACTAATATGGAGTATATTTTATTTTGAATGTCTGAAAAAGTAAGAGCTATTATTATTGAAGAAAATGTTAACTGTGGTCTGTAATATTTAGATTAGGTATGTTGTTAAGTGTCATTGAGTCGGTTCTGACACTTCTGAGGAGTAACAACTGAGCATTAACCTGCAGTGCCACACCAGACTCCTAGATTAGATAATACCATAGTTAAAAAGGGTGGTACATTTTACTCCAATCCATAAAATAACTTAAAACACACTAAGAAATCTTATGAAATGCTAATAGAATTTAATAAACACCAATTCTTTAATCTCTTAATGTTACTTTAAGAGACGTGTAAATCAAATAAAACAAATACAAATCAAAGAGTTCAAAGAAAGAAACAATAATGTAAAAATACATATCATTTGTATATTTGAACAGTTTATTGTTCTTAGAATGAAGTATGGATAAATACTTTATTTTAAAATAAAAATTGATGTCAAAATATAAAACAGAAAAATACACATATTTTACAAATGTTTTTCTTTCTTAATTTAAGTGTTAAACACTTTTTTATTTTGTTTTTTAGTGAGAAGCTTAAATCTGAGTAAGTAATAATAATATTACAAGCTGGTTGGCCAGGAAGCCTGTGAAAGGACAAGTGCAGTCTAAGCAATTTAATTTAATTTTACAAGTCAAAGGACACAAAATCCCAGTATGTAATTAATCAAAATTAAATGAGGAAACTACTACGTATTTAAAGAAGCAGATCTTAGTGAAGTCTCTCTAGGTATCTCAGAGTTCCATTTATTATATTATTAAATCAAGGGGAATAAAACTTGCTTTTACTCTGTTATTATAGGAACTGATTTTTTTTTAAGATCTCAAAAACACTAATTTTAACTTTGAGATTAATATTAAACAAAAGTCTATGTATACCCAGTACTTAAATTTGTATTATAATTAGCCTGCATAGGTTGACAGACTAAGTAATTACCAAATTACTTAGTAAAATTATGAAATTTTACCCCCCTCTCTCCTTCACCACACATTCATAGATATATTTGCAACAAAGCTAAATCGTTACCATTGTTAAGTGCCGTTGAGTCAGTTCTAAACCATAGCAACCCTGTATAGGGTTTCCAAGGTGCGGCTGGTGAGCTAGAACCACCGACTTTGAAGTTCAGTTTACTTTGTAGACCAGCGTATTAACTCACAGTGCCACACTATGATTACCCTCCTTCATGTGTGACAATGGAAATAAATGTTAGCATATATAGATTGAAGTAGACAAATAATAATAATAGATAGGTAGATAGATAGAT
>NW_006408787.1:2168297-2170873 GCF_000296735.1 Chrysochloris asiatica | reverse complement strand
TACAATGTTTTCCTTCAAGTACATGGAAAAAAATAAAAAGAAAGAAAATAATTTCCTATTTTTCCTTCCCTTCCCTTTATTTTTATTTTTAATTGCCTTCCCTGGCATCCAAGTTAGCGCATGACTACACTCTAGCAAGTGAATAATTCTCCCTTCCTTCCCATCCCTGGTAATCATCACAAAATGCTTATTATAGTATGAAAGCTTTTTTTTTACATTTTACAATAGCAGTATTGTGCAATATCTGTACCTTTATGGCCAACTAATTTTTCATTGCAGCTTGGCTTTGTTATTTCAATACCATTGGTTCTTGATCATATACCACCTCCTGAAAAGGTTAGCAATTGACCGATTGTTTTGGCAGAGTACCTCTGTCTTCCATCTTCTTTCGATGTTTCTACATTGTTCATTATTTTGCTCATGCTCTGGTAGCATAGTGGTTACGAATTGGGCTGGGAACCTCAAGGTTAGCAGTTCGAAACTACCAGCTGTTCCACAGGAGAAAGATGAGACTTTCTGCTCCCATAAAGATTTACAGCCTCGGAAACCCTGCACAAAGTCACTATGAGTTGGAACCAACTCCATGGTACTTAACAACAGAGCAAGAAAGAGATAATGCAAAAAACCTAATAACAACAGCTGAATTCTCTCTAAATAACTAATCAGATAATTCTATAACAAATAAAAAATTTCTATCATTTAAATTTAAATTTGCATGCAATACTTACATAAATATAAAAGTAAATAGAAATTGAAGAAAGTTGTACGTACAAATACAAATGTCCAAATTAAATTACTTGCTTCCAAAAGAGGAAAATAATCTACTTGCTAATGAATTCACTGATGCAGGAGCCTTTCTAGTCAAGTGTCATGTCTACATTTTGAAAAGGACTATATAATTTTATGGCCAATTATGCTGCTTATATTGATCTAGATAAGCTTGTGGTAATTAGTCTTCATGCTTCAGGTTATAAACTGATAGCCCGAAAGACTCTACTGAAATTCAATCCATGAGTTAAATGCTCAGATACATTACTGTTATATAAAATTATCAAAAAGACCAAACACAGGTAGACCTGAAGAGAAAAATATCCACTGAAATATTTTGAATTACATTTTAGATAAATTACCTATAAAATCTTAAGGTACTTATTGGCTAGATATTTTATTTTGAGTTTATTTATATTCTTCAAGCCAGAAAATGAGATATTATATATAAATATACCTAAATGGTTTAGGAAATTAAATTTCAATTTCCCATGCAAAATAAACAAACAAAAAACTATCTATCAAGGTTAACAGAAATGGTAAAATTATATCAGAAGAGCAGCATTTAAAACTTTCATAAGAATACTTGAAGAGAAGTGAGCAGTCGCTAAATCTAGTTTCTTTTTCAAGTGGGATTTAATTATTTAGTTCACAGCTTTTAAAATGAAAATACTATATCATTAGAAGTTCAGAAATGCCACTTCTCAACTAAAGTGAAATAATGCAGTTAAAAATATCTCATAAATACATATAAATACTTCTATAAATATTGAATACATGGAGGAATTAAAAGTAAAAATAATAATGTGCTCAAATATTTATTCTTTTATTTATTACACATTTCTTATTTGTAGATTACTTCATTTAATTGTAAGATTAAAAATTTTCAATATGTTTTATTGTTGTTGTTAAGTGCCATCGAGTTGATTCTGACCCATAGTGATCCTGTATAGGGTTTCCAAGGAGCAGCTGGTGAGATTGAACCGCCGACCTTGCCATTCAAACGATTTTGAAGTATGATGCATTAGTGCACAGTGGTACACCAGGATTTACAACCATGCTATTTGATTATTCAGTCAATTGATAAATTCTACCAACATTTTATAGATAAATAGATAGATAGATAGATAGATAGATAGATAGATAGATAGATAGATAGATAGAGATAGAGATATATGTGTGTGTGTGTGTGTGTGTGTATCCTCACTTCAATATGACCAAAGTACATGAGAATTGTGTGTAATTCTTGTTATCAGCATATCACCCCACTATCAGTTAAAATATTGAGAATTTTCCTCCTACCAAATTTTCATAAAACAATGACTTAATGCAAAAATATCACAAAATATGTAACTTAGTGTTGTTGTGTTTGTTAGGTGCCATTGAGTCAGTACCAACTCATAGCAACCCTATGTACAACAGAACAAAATACTGCCCGATCCTGGGCCAACCACACTACTGTTGCCATGCTTGAGCCCATTGATTCTCCCATTTTGCCAATCCATCTTGCTGGGGGGTTACTCTTATTCTATGGCCCTCCACCTTACCAAACATGATATCTTTCTCCAGCAACTGGTCCCTCTTGATAATATGTCCAAAATATGAAAGATGAAGTTTGGCCATCATGGCCTCCAAGGAGCACTCTGACCGCACTTCTTCCAAAACAGATTTGTTGGTTCATTGGGCAGCCCATAGCACTTTCAGTATTCTCCTCCACCACCATAACTCAAAAGCATCAGTTCTTCTATAGTCTTCCTTATTCACTGTCCAGCTTTCACATGCATATGAGGTTACTGAAAATACCATGG
>NW_006408787.1:2143845-2167722 GCF_000296735.1 Chrysochloris asiatica | reverse complement strand
TCAATAAAGCACAGGTAAACATCTTTCTGATATTCTCTGCTTTCAGCCGAGATCCATCGGACTTCAGCAATGATATCCCTTGTTCCACGGCCTCTTCTGAATATAACTTAATAGAGTACATAATATAAATTATCTCATAATAAAAATGATCATGCTTATCATGAATAAATTTTTATATGCCTTTCTACATTTGTGCATTTTGTGTCCATTTGTATGTATAGCTTCATTTTTCTTATCCTGACAGCAAAGAAAACTTGTAACCAACTTGTTTCCAACCTTTTTGTATTTAAATCTTTGACAAGTAAAATGAAGAACCTTAAAGTCAAGCATGCAAATTATGCTGAAAAAAATCATTACTGTTGTTAAGTGCTGTTTAGTCCTTTCTGACTTATGGCCAACCTGTATATGGTTTCCAAGGAGAAGTTGGTGAGTTTGAACCACTGACTTTATGGTTCAAACTGATCTTGCAATTCAGTGCATTATCCCACAGCATCATACCTGGTATCAAAAATATATACAAAATATCCTTTTAAATATTGCATGACTTCCTTTGAAGTTGATTTGGTATTTGTTTATGCCTTTATAGAATAATTAAGAATTTTCTGTATCTTTATATTTTTTTATCTAATTATTAAAGTGAAGTCATCATTATTGAAAATGTTATAGATGCTATTTTTCCTACATAATAAGAATTCTCATATCAATTAAAACTCAATATAAAGAACTACTTACTAATGAAAACAATAGTAATAGTTGTTGTTCATTGACCTAGAGTTATTTCTAAATCATAATAATCCTTTACATAACAGAATGAAATACTATCTGGTCCTGTACCATGCTCCCAATCACTTCTAATTGTATCCCATTATTGCAGATTGATCTTCTTGATGGTCTTCTTTCTCACTGATCCTCTACTTGACCAAGCATGTTATCATTCTCCAAGGACTGTCACTTCTGATAACATGACCAAAGTACATGAGAATTGCATATAATTATTTTTATCCTCATTTTTATGGAGCATTGTGGCTTCAAAGAGAGATCTGTGCATTCTGGTAGCCCATGATATATTTAACATTTAAAATTCTTCCAAGAAATCACTTCTTCCATCTTTCTTCTTTATTGTCAAATTTTCAAAAGCATGAGATGATTGAAAATGCCATGGCTTTACTGAGGCACAACTTAGTCCCCAAAGTATCATTAATAAGCCAAACAAAACAAAACATTTTAAAGAGGTTGCATGAAGATTTACACAATGTAATGCATCTTTTGACTTCCTGGCTGCTGATTCACTGAGTATTGAATGCGTATCTACATAAATGAAATGCTAGACTATGTCAATATTTTCTCTATTTATCATGACATTGTTTGCTAATCCACTTACGAGGATCCCCCACACGCACACCCCAGTTCCCCCATATCTGTAGTATTTCATCGTCATCTGTAAATGCTTCAAGTCCTCTTCACTTTCATCAAACAAGACTGTCTCACCTGCATATCACAGGTTGCTAATGCATCTTCCTCCAATACTAATGCGACTTTTTTTTTTTTTTTCCCATATAGTTCAGCTTCTCAGATTATTTGCTCAACATACAGATTGGTTATAATGAAAGGATACAACTCTTAGACACACTTTTCCTAGTTTTAAACCATGAAATATCCTTTGTTATGTTAAAAAGTTACCTCTTGATGTATGCACAGGTTCCCCATAACTACAATTAAGTGTTCTGGGTTTCTCATTCTTCACAATATTATCCATAACCCACACAGTCCAATACCTTTTTATAATCAATGAAACACAGTTAAACATCTTTTTGGTATTTTCTGAATTCAGTCAACAGCCATCTGATATCAGTAATAATATTTGTTATTCTATATACTTTTATGAATCCACCTTTAATTTCTGGCAATGTACTGCTGCAATTATTAGTCAAGTATCTTCAATTTTTGCTTGCATGTGATATGAATGATATTGTTTAATAATTTCCCAATTATGTTGAATAACCTTTCTCTGAAATTGGCACAAATATGAACCTCATGCAGTCAGTTGGCCAGGTAATTCTATTCCAAATTTCTTGGCATAGTTATGAATGTTTCCAGAATTTCATTCAAGAATTAAACATCTCAATTGCTATTCCATCATTTCCTACAGGCTGTTTTTTTAGAAATGCTTTAATTTCAGGTTGTGCTTTTTCTTTCATTATCATTGGTTCTTGCTTATTTGCCATCCCTGGAATGGTTGAAGGTTAACAAATTATTTTTCGTAAAATGACTCTATTTCTTCTATCTTTTTTTGATGCATGTGCCATTCAGTATATTGTACACATAATCCTTCTTATTGCAATTCAAAATCTGAATTTGTTTTTCAGGTCTTTCTGTTTGAGAAACACCAAGTGTGTTTTCCCCTTTTGATTTTGTAAATCCATGTTTTTATTATTTCATTACAATATTTTCTTGTCAAATTGCCCTGTAACATGTTCACTTCAGTTATTTTACATCACCATTTCTTCCATGTGCTTTAATCTGTGTTTAAGAACGAGTTTCAGAGTCTCTTCTGACATCCCTTTTGGTCTTTTCTTTCTTGTTTTTTTAGCAACCTTTTGCTTTCTTCATGTATGATCTCCTTGATGCCATTCTATAGCTCATCTTGTTTTTGTCATCAGTGTTCAATGTATCAAATCTATTCTTGAGATGGTCTCTAAATTTGGGTGGCATGTACTGGGGGTCATACCATGGAATTTGTAGACTTGATTTAATTTTCTCAACTATAATTTCAACTTGCAACTGATGATCTGTTCTTCAATCAGTCCCTGGCCTTGTTCTGACTAATGATACTGAGTTTCTCCATGTTTCTCTTTCCATAGATGCAGTCACTTGGAATCCTAATTACTCTTATCCAGAGGCCTACACATGCTTAATTATTTTTCCAATGAATATGTCGTTTGTCTTATAAAATCCTATCCTGGGATCTCTAGCATTGTTTCTATCACCAAGTGCATATTATCTGATTGCCAATCCTTCCTTTGTTTCCATCTTTCATATTCCAATTATCAGTAGCTTCATTGCATCTTGATTGCATGTTTGATCAAATTCAGATTACATGAACTGGTAAAAATATTCCATGTTTTTATTCTTGGCTCTGTGGTTCATGCATAAATTTGAATAATCATTGCATAATTGCTCTTGCTTATAGGAGTATGGCTATAATCCTATCATTGACAGTAATGTGCTTATGGAAGATTTTGAGTTTTTTTATGATGATGATGAATGATGCTTTTACTCTTTAATTTGTTTTTCTGGCATAGAAGATCCTATGATTGTCTTTTACAAAATAACCAGTTTCAGCCACTAATGTCTAAGATATTGATCTTTATATCTTCCATTTCATTTTTTATAACTTTCAATATTCCTAGATTCACAGTTCTTGAGTCCCACGTTCTGGCTATTAGTTTATGTTTGTAATAGTCTCTTCTTATATATATTGAATCATGCTACATGAGCAAATGAAGGACCCCAAAGGTTTTCCCCCATTCAAAAAATTTAGGTCAACTCTACTTTCAAGAGTTAGTCCTTTCCAAATCATAATTTGAATGTTGTCTTTCTTGAGAGACTCATCTTCTGGCACTATACCAGACAATCAATGTTCAGCTATTTCACATAAGGTATTCACTGACTGATATTTTTAGAAGAAGTTAGAAAATGGTGGCACAGCTTCCTGTATCACGGCAGCACACAGCCAATCAGTAAGACAAACTGACATAGAAGTGGTGGATGGTGATAGTTGCTGCTGTTGTTAAGTGCCATCAAGTCGGTTCTGACTCATAGTGACTCTGTACAGCGTTTCCAAGGAGTGGCTAGTGAATTTGAATCACCGACCTTGTAGTTCAAACTGACTTTGTGGACCAGTGTGTTATCCCACAGTGCCACACTAGGATTCCATTGTTATTGCTAGGTGCCATTAAGTTGGTTTCAGCTCATAGTTACACTATGCACAATAAAACAGTGGCTGGTATTGAGTCATCCTCATAATTGTTATGTGTGGACCCATTGTTGCTGTCATTTTGACAATCCATATCATTAGTGGTCTTCCTTTTCTCATTGACCCTCCACTTTACCAAACTTTATGTCCTTATCCAGGGACTGGACCCTCCTGACAACATGTACAAAGAAAGAGAGAAGAAATCTCACCATCTTCACTTCAAAAGAACATCCTGGGTGTACGTCTTCCCAGACAGATTTGTTTGTTCTTTTGGCAGTCTGGAGTCCTGGTGTGGCACTGGGGGTTAATACACTGAACTGCAAAGTCAGTTTGAATTACAAGGTTGACAGTTCAAGCTCACTAGCTGCTCCTCAGAAACCCTATACAGGATCACTAAGTCAGAACAAGTTGATGGTAATTAACAACAAGAACACCATAATTCAAATGCATATTTTCTCCTATGGTCTTCCTTATTTATTCTCCAGCTTTCACACACATATGAGGCCATTGAAAAGACCATAGCTTGAATCAGGGTCACCTTAGTCATTAAAAGCATACCTTTGCTTTGAACATTTCATAAAAGTCTCTTGCAGTAATTTTGCCTAAACCCATATATCATTTGAATTCTTTACTAGTGCTTATATAAGTTTTGATTGTGGATCCAAACAGAATGAAGTCTTTGACAGTGTTGACATTGTTGACATCTTTTCTCCATTTATCCTACTGTCTTGTGATAATAGGTAGCATTTATCAAATATTTGTTTTATGACAGATGCAGCAATGATTTCTATTTTATGGATGAATAAAATGAAATTTAGGAATCTTAATTAATGTTCCAAGTTTATGCATTTTTAATTGTGTAATGTTTAAACTTTAATTTGAAATTAAATCTTTGTGCTAATAAAATTAATGTATGCATTACTCAAATAGTAGGACAGTCCTGTGCATGATGCTAGAACCAACTTCCATTATATATTAGAATGTAATGTAAAGAGGTCACTGGAAAGTGTGCATATACTTATGAGTGTCTGTATTATAGTATTCTTGGATGATATGCTGGTACCTTTATAGAGTTACTTTCACACTATTTTAATCAATAAAATTAACATTTAACATCTACAAATTAATGAATCATCAAGCATGCATTCATTTTCCAAAGCAGTAACTGATTCACAGGGAAATTTATCTAAAAGAATTTAAAACACATCAACATATATTTAAACTATGGTAATGAATTATAAGTCATTTAAAGGTTTTAAGACTGTGTCTTTTAGAAGGTTCAATTTATTTCTGTATTTGAAAAACAAGGGTTCAGTAGAGATTTATGAGTACCATAATTTTAGATAAAAGATAATGAAGCCCTTTACTCATTGAGTAAAAAAAGCAGGTTATTTCACTGTGCATTCAAAAACACACATCACTCTTAAACCCCTGGAACCAATAAAATTAGAGTGAAGAAAAAAAAACTTATTTACTGCACTATGTCCTGAAAATTTGAAACATTACAAAAACAAAATCAGTTCTATGACATTCTGTAATATATGAGTAAGTAGCTGAAAAGGGACAAAGGGAAGTATTTCATAATTCAAAGAAGACATAATATTTTAACTATTATAATATTGTCATAAAATAATAAAGTTTAGTCTTTCACATATTATTGCAATACCTCGTCTTTTCCCCACTCATAGTATATTCATAACATATCAAGTATAATGACCCTTTTAAAATGCAACTTACTTTATTGCATTTCTTTGTCTAGAGTCATCCAAAGGATGACCATGTTCTTCAGAGTGAAAATCAAAGACTGTATACAGACTAACATCAGTAACCTTAGTTGACTTTTTTCAATAGTTAATACCCTAATCCTCTTCACCTTTGTGTACTACTTCTAGTCATGCTAGTCTTCTCACTATTCCTTGAATATGGAAAGCATTCACCCACCACAGGTTTTTTACATTATCTCTTTCTCGCTCTGTTGTTAAGTACCATGGAGTTGGTTCCAACTCATAGTGACTTTGTGCAGGGTTTCCGAGGCTGTAAATCTTTATGGGAGAAGAACACCTCATCTTTCTCCCACAGAACTTCTGGTAGTTTCTAACTGCTGACCTAGAGGTTGGCAGCCCGACTTGTAACCACTATGCTACCAGAGCTCCTTTTTCTCACTGTTGTTGGTGTCAGGTGCCATCGAGTAGGAACCGACTCATGGCGAACCCATGCACAGCAGAACGAAACAATGTCCGATCCTGGGCCAACCTCAATACCGCCGCCACACTTAACGCCATCAATGATGTCACCTGGCTGATCCATCTCGTTGGGGGTCTTCCTCTTTTTCTCTGACCCTCCACCTTACCCAGCATGACATCCTTCTCCAGCAACTGTTCTCTCCGGACAATGTGTCCAAAGTATGAGAGACGAAGCTTAGCCATCTTGGCCTCCAAGGAGCACTCTGGTTGCACTTCTTCCAAAACAGATCTATTGGTTCTTTTGGCAGTCCATGGCACCCTCAGTATTCTCCTCCAACACCACAACTCAAAGGCATCAATTCTTCTACTATCTTCCTTACTCATTGTCCAGCTTTCACATCCATATGAGGTTATTGAAAATACCATGGCTTGGGTCAGGCGCACCTTAGTCCTCAAGCTGACATCTCTGCTCTTCAATACTATGTTGTTGTTGTTGTTAAGTGCCATCGAGTCGGGTCCGACCCATAGCGACCCTGTACAGGGTTTCCAAGGGTGTAAATCTTTACGGGAGTAGAAAGCCTCATCTTTCTCCCACGGAGCGACTGGTAGTTTCAAACCGCTGACCTTAAGGTTCGCAGCCCGATTCGTAACCACTACGCTATGACTAATATTAATTAGCTACTGTTTTCTCTTCTTTCCTCACATTCTCTTTCAGTTCTTTGCTCAAATATTTCCTTCTCAGTGAAATCGTCCCTTGACTGAGCTGTTGAAATTGCAATGTTCTCATCCTAATCTTGATTGAATGTGCATAATTTTTCAAAAAACTAATAGTTTGAAATAATTTACCTTTATTTCCCTTCTAAGTCACTACTAGAATTCAATATCCAGAATGACAGGATCTGAATAAATGCTTAAATCATTTAATCTCAGAAGCCCTACAAACGGATGCTATGAATTGGAATTAACTATATCATAGTGAGTTTGCTGAAATTTGAGGTTGAGAGAAGCCCAAAAGGGAGCTTCATATCATCAAATTTCAACGAGTCTCTGGTACCCTGATCGCTCTTCTCTGACACTTCTAGTATAAAACTGTGGTTTGCTGATTGAATTTGAACTTCCTCATGCAAATGACTTCAACTGACTTTAGGAAAAAGTCACATAACTGTGGATCTCACTCATTGAATGTGATACTCTTTTTCTGAGGGTTGGCCCATTTTTTATCTGTCTGTTTCAACTACTCATCTGTACCTTCCAAAACCTGATTTTCTAATTTGTAAAGTGCTTGCCCACCACTCATCTCTCAGTTTGTCATCCTATGGTGGCTAGTGACTTGCTATGATTCTGGAAGCTATGCCACAGGTATTTAAAATACCAGCAGGTTCACACACAGTGGACAAGTTTCAGATGAGCTTCTGAATGAAGGAAGATTAAGAAGAAATAGAGATAAACTATTTCCAAATATTTAGTGACTGAAAACTTTGTGAATAGCAGAGAAACACTGTCAGATATAGTGCCAGAAATTGAGCCAATCAGTTTAGAACTTTACTTTGAGGAGGGGAAGAGCTACCTCCTCAAAGTAAAGTTGACCTTGATGACACAAATGGAGTAAAGCCCATCTGAGTAAAGCCCTCAGGACCTTCATTTGCTGATGTGGCACAACTAACAATAAAGAGAAACAGCTAAAATATTCATTAATAATCAGAACAGGGAATGTATGAAATTATGATTAAAGGAAAATTGGAAATTGTCAGAAATGAAATGAAATGCATAAACATCAATATCTTAGGCATTAGTGAGCTGAAATGGACTGGTATTGGCCATTTTGAATCTGACAACCACATGGTTTATGATGCCAGTAATGACAAATTGAAGAGGAATGGTGTTGCAGTCATCATCAAAAAGAACTTATCAAAATCAGTCATGAGGTACAATACTGTCTGTGATAGGATAATATCCATGTGCCTACAGGGAAGACCAGTTAATACCATTATTATTCAAATTATGCATCAACCAGTGAAGTCAGTGAGGATGAAATAGAAGAATTCTACCAACTTCTTCAATTTGAAATTGATCAAACATACAATCAAGATGTATTGATCATTACTGGTGATTGAAAACTAAAAGTTGGAAACAAAGAGAAGAATCACTAATTGGAAAATATGGCCTTGGTGAGAGAAATGATGCTGGAGATCGCATGATAGAATTCTACAAAACTAATGATTTGTTCATTTCAAATACCTTCTTTAGACAGTATAAGAGGTGACTGATTATACACATGGAACTCACCATATGGAAAATACAGAAATCAAATTGACTACTCTTTGGGAAAAAAAAAAACGGTGGAATAGCTCCATATCATAAGCCAAAATAAGGCCAGAGACAGATTGTGGAACAGATCATCAATTGTTCATAGGCAAATTCAAACTGAAGCTGAAGAAAATGAAAATAAGTCCAAAAGAGCCAAAATATGACCTTGAATATATCCCACTTGAATTTAGAGATCATCTGAGTAACAGGTTAGATACATTAAACACTAAAGACTGGAGACCAAAAGAGTTGTGGGATGAATGGAGCTCCTTTTCCTTTTCCTTTTCCAGGCTTAGAGAGGTGTCAGACAGTTGTCCTCATATGGGGCACCACTTGTCGAGAAGTCAAAGACTACTGGGAGTCCAGATGTACTGCACCGAGGGACCTAGTGGAGACCACAGCCAGGCTTGACTGAGGTCTGGAACAAAGTTCTCACAGGTCTTTTACAGAAGCAAGTAAACAGGATCAAGAGAGGGTATGAGGAAGTGGAAGTATATTTCTTCTGAGCTGAGAGTGGAGGGGAAAGAACATGACCTTATACGAAGTTGTTCTTGGGCTTTCTGTAAAACTAACTGTGCTGGTGGCTATGTGCCATGGAGCCGGTTCCAACTCACAGCGACCCTCTACAGGGTTTCTGAGACTGTAAATCTTTACAAGAGCAGAACACCTCATCTTTCTCCCATGGGACAGCTGGTAGTTTCAAACTGCTGACCTTGCGGTTCGCAGCTCAATTTGTAACTACTACTCTATGGCACATAACAACAACAACAACTCTACCAGTGCTCTTAAGACTACGTGTAGATGCTATCAAACTATCTGCGATTGTCAGTGTGAATGCCAGTATGCGCTCTGGTTTGCATCAGAGAGCCACCCCAAGCTGTTGCTTGGGGCACTGCCTATGGCTTAACTTTAAGAATCCCTACAAGGTTTGCTTTGTTTTGTTTTAATATTCTAGTAAGTTTTCGGAAAGTACAAATAAATGCGGTGGAAAGTCATTATTTCAATAATGTTACATGGGAATTTTATCCATAGGAGGGGCAGAAACTCAGAGATGAATTTGAAAATAGCTAGAATTAAAGAATCAAAGAGGCAAAACTTTTGCCTTAATAACAGTGCAGCTATATATTACATGTGTACACTATTATTGAAATATATACATATAAAATCTATTACAGTTGTATAATATTAAACATTTCTGTAAATGTAACAACTCTACAACTGTTCTGTACAATGAGTTTGGGAAAGTCCTGTAGCAAAGGGCAATCAATTTTCTCTAAAGTATATCTCAGCCGAACAATTTCATTTCAGTTTCATGCCTACAAAAGCCTTCTTACACACAAGCACATGCAGGAATTTCTGATAACCCAATGCTCTATTTACGAAATGAAAAAATCTGAGCATAAATATCATGATATTTATCCATTCCCTAATGAATTTATTGAACCATGACTACTCTCTTCAATAAATTTTAAGGCAAACTATTTACAATGGTGTTTCCTGAATGGCCTATTTTATTTGCCAAGGAGAGTGAAAATAGGAGGTCCATTTGTCTCCTTGAAAAGGTTATAAAACTATTTTGTAAAAACTTCCCCTTGGGGGCTTTTCAAAAACAACTGGGCCAATTCTATGTCAAAATACAATGAACAAAACATATAAGAAGACCAGACTTTTGAAACAGCAGCTGGACTACCTGCGGCTCTCCTTAACAAGTGGGCCAATTCCACCTGGAAACAGAATGAACACTAGATATAAAAAGATCAAAATTGTTTGAACCAGCAGCTGTTCTACGTGCAGCAGTTAATCTTTTCTGGCAATCTGTTAGAGACCCACATTCCTCAGGCTAACAGAACTAAGAACCTTTTTTGCTGACTGCAGTGCCTCAGGGATATGCTCAGTAACAGATCTTTCCGCAAGTGTTTGGAATGTGTCAGCTATACCCGTTTACAGCAAACAGAAAAAACAGTTCCATGTCAATTGGGATGAAAAGAAGTACATGTTAACAATCAACTTCACTAACAGGATATAATTCCATTTATTGTTTAAGTCTTATTTTCACCGACTACATAGTGAAGGTATTTTAAAATATACTAGTAATAGTAATATTTAGTCCTGGTGTGATGCTACATGATAAGCACTGGGATGCTAACCTCAAGGTTGGCAGTTCAAACTCATCAGTTACTTCTCAGAAATCTTATACGGGTGACAGTGAGTCAGTACACCAACTGGACAACAGCAATAGTAATGCTGCTAACTGAAATAAGACCTTTTCTTAGAGTAACACAATGCCTCAATGCAGTCTACAATCTAATTTTAAAAATCTAAAAGCTGGGTAAGTAGTTAATCTTACAGTCCAGAAACAGCTGACTTTAGGACTATCAAGGGAGAAGAGCACAAGCAGAATGTGGAACCCTATCCAGAGAAGCAGCAATACCAGAGATGGAGGCAGAGATGGGGACAGAGAGAGAAAGAGTAGCAGAGGACTCTAGACTCGTGGAAAAAAGAGGGCTTGAGTGCTGGCGGCCAGAAGGCAGGCTTGCAGAATGTGCTCTTTGGTTATTTAAATTTTTATATATTCCTGGAGTGTTTTTGTGTATACCCTCCTACCCACCCCCCAAAAAAACAAAACAAAGCAAAACATAAAAACAGAGGTAATGGAAGCAAATATGGTTGAATGATGATGTACGGAGGAGATTGTAATCATTGCAATGAAATGATAGTATAAGCCAATGTTCTTCCATGTAAACTATCACTCCATTCACAATACAAATTTTTTTTTAATAAAAATAAAAAAGAACATCATTCATCTCATTGTGGCAGTCAAACTTATAATTTTTAGTATATTAACTCATTTAAGCAGCCTAGTGACAAAGTAATAACCATTAAGAAATTGTACATGAAAGACCAAGAAGTAAAGTAATTTTTCCATATCTGAGTCCTGGCATGGTGCTGTAGGATAAGCACTGAATTTCTAACAATGAGGTTGGTGGTTCAAACCCACCAGTTGCTCCTGGAAACACTACACAGGGTCCCTATGAGTAGGAAATGACTCAATGGTACTTATCAACAACAACAACAGATTAACAGTTGGCAGAGCTGAAATTCAACTACTATATCTGGTCCAGGGTCCATGTTTCTGATAACACTTTAATCTGTATAAATACCCAAGGAAACATTTCCCACAAAGAAATATAGACTGATGAATTCCCAGATCCTTTCATATTAACTGCTAACTAATTTATGTCTATGTCATGTCAAATATAAAAATAGCATTCATAGCATGTATATAATACAGAACTAAAGCTTTAAAAGAGTTTAGTTGTATAGCCTAGGTCATGTAGCTGCAGCTCTCTAAATCTCATTTGGATTATGAGGACAAAATAAATCCAACTCATGTATTATTCAATGTAACTTCTCACATATTGGCAAACTCATTATGTGGCACTTATTAGTTACAACAAAGGAAAACAAATCTACTGTCTAACTATTTTGTACTTTGAGGCGGAGTCTAGTCAAGAGGGCAAGGAAGAGGAGGGTTACATCTAGGTTTGTCGGAGGAGGTGGGGCTATGGGAGCTATTAAAAATTGAAATCTTTCAAGAAAGTGAGGCAGCACAAGAGGCACTCACTCATCTCTGCCAAGAAATTTGGAAAACAACTATCTGGCTGACTGATTGGAAGAGATCCATATTTGAGCCCATTCCCAAAAAGAGGTGACCCAACAGAATGCAGAAATCATTGGACAATCTCTTTGATATCTCAAGCAAGTAAAGTTTTGCTAAAGGTAATACAGAAATGGCTACAATCATGCATTGACAGAGAACTTCCAGAGGTTCAAGCTGGATTCAGAAGAGGCCGTGGAACAAGAGATATCATTGCTGATGTCTGGTGGATCTTGGCTGAAAGCAGAGAAAATCAGAAAGATGTTTACCTATGCTTTATTGACTACGCAAAGGCTTTCGATTGTGTGGATCATGACAAGCTATGGACAGCATTGTGAAGTATGAGTATTCCAGAACACTTAATTGTACTTCTGAGAAATCTGTACCTGGACCAAGAAGCAGTTGTTCAAACACAGCATGGGAACACTGAATGTTTTAAAATTGGGAAAGGTGTGCGACAAGGTTGTGTTCTTTCACCATACTTATTCAACCTGTATGCTGAGCAAACAATACGAGAAGCTGGATTCTATGAAGAAAAGCATGGCATCAGGATTGGAGGAAGACTCGTTAACAGCCTGCGACTAGCAGATATGCAAACTTGCTTGCTGAAAGTGAAGAGGACTTGAAACATTTACTTATGAAGATCAAGGAACACAGCCTTCGGTATGGATTGCATCTCAATGTCAAGAAAACAAAAATCCTCACCACTGGACCAATTAACAACATTCTTATCAACGGAGAAAAGATTGAAGTTGTCAAGGACTTCATTCTTCTTGGATTAACTATCAACATTTGTAGAAGCAGCAGTCAAGAGATCAGATGACGTATTGCATTGGGCAAATCTGCTGCACAGGAACTTTTTAAAGTATTGAAGAGCAGAGATATCACTTTGAGGACTAAGGTATGCCTGACCCAAGCCATAGTATTTTTAATAGCCTCATATGGATGTGAAAGCTGGACAGTGAATAAGGAAAATCATAGAAGAATTGATGCCTTTGAGTAGTGGTGTTTGAGGAGAATACTAAAAGTGCCATGGACTGCCAAAAGAACCAATAAATCTGTTTTGGAAGAAGTGCAGCCAGAGTGCTCCTTGGAGGCCAGGATGGCTAAGCTTCGTCTCTCCTACTTTGGACATGTAGTCCGGAGGAAACAATCGTTGGAGAAGGATGTCATGCTGGGTATGATGGAGGGTCAGAGAAAAAGAGGAAGACCTCCAACGAGATGGATCGGCCAGGTGGCATCATTGATGGTGTCAATTGTTTCATTCTGCTGTGCATGGGATCGCTATGAGTTGGTTCTGACTCAGTGGCACCTGACAACAAGATTTGTATTCTTTAGATAGGGAACTGGTTTGGGCTGGCCATTTGCAAGTACTGGAAAGGTGGGTATGCATTGAACTTGGGAATAGCTAAGTCATGTGAAGGATGTGGGATCCAGGACCAAAGGAATCAGGTAGGAGGCTCAGAAGTCTCCCTCTTCCAAAGAAGCCTCTGTCATTTCTGTAGGCTTTGCCAGGACCAGGTAGACAGGCATCACTTGTCTCAGTCCTGAGAGCCACAAGTCACCAAGGTTTGGTTCCAGAAACCATTAGTGGGAAGGTGTAGAGGCAAGACTCAGAGATCTGTGTGCAGTCTTGAAGCATGACTAGGGGATGGTGGTTCCCTGGTTCTCCAGAGGCTGCAGTCAATACCCAACCAAAGCCATCAAGCTCAATACCCATTAGCTCTGCAGTGGTGATGACACTTCAACATGTACATCCTGAGGTTCCCCAGGAGTGGTAAGAGGGAGTGGAGGGAGGGAGAAGGTAGAAGACATGGATACCAAAGAGAAAATAATGATTGACTCTCATACAACACCAATTTTCCATTTTTAATGAAATGTTTTGGTGTGGGGAAATTGACCATGTCAATAAGTGAGGAGTGGATGTATATAAAATTCATTCATATCAATGATACATAGAATACCCCTTGTTGTTGTTGTTTAGTGCCATTGAGTCAGTTCCAACCCATAGTGACCCAGTATATGGTTTCAAAGGAGCAGCTGGTGAGCATGAACTGCTGACCTTGCAGTTTAAACAGCTTTGCAGTCTGGCACATTAAGCTACAGAACCATACCAGGACTCCAGAATACCCCTCATACACTAGAAAGACAAACTGTCCCAATTTTATGAATCTATTACAGTTTTATTAGTGAAATCTATTGCTTCTACAGAAACTGCAACAGTTGGTCACAATATTACATGTACACATACCATTGCAAACATATCTATCTATCCATCTATCTATCTATCTATCTATCTATCTATCTACCTATAGATAGATAGATAGATAGATAGATAGATATAAAGGAGCTCTGGTAGCATAGTAGTTACAAATTGGCCTGCTAACCTCAGATCAGCAGTTTGAAAACTACCAGCTGTTCCGCAGGAGAAAGATGAGGTTTAATGATTCCCGTAAAGATTTACCATGTCAGAAACCCTCTACAGGGTCATTATGAGTAAGAACCAACTCCATAGCACATAACTACCACTGTCTATCTATCTGTCTATCTATCTATCTATCTATCTATCTATCTATCTATCTATCTATCTATCTATGTGTGTGTGTATGTGTATATGTGTATATATATACATATACACATATATGTGTGTGTGTGTGTGTGTGTGTATGAATATAATATATGGAGTCCTGGAGTGGCACTGCAGAATGATGTGCTGCACTCTAAGGTCAGGATGAATCACAAGGTTGCCTCTTATACTTTGGACATACTATCAGGAGGGACATCATGCTTGCTAAAGTGGAGGATCAGTGAAAAAGAGGGAAACCTTCAACAAAATGTATTGGAGCAGTGGCAGCACAGTTGTGAGATTGGTGCAGGACCTGGCTATGTGTTTCATGCTGTTGTGCATAAGATTGCTATGAGTCATTACCAACTTGAAGTCACCACACAATAGCATTCAGGAAGAGTGGTAACATACTAGTTAAAGTGCTCAGGTGCTAATTGAGATAAGTGATTCATACCCTTATCTGGTCCACAGGAGAAAGATGTGCCATTCTAATTCCATAAAGATTTATAGCTTTGGAAACTATAGGACAGTTCTTCTCTGTCCTATAGGACTCCTCTGAGTTACAATTTACTCCATGATATTAAGTTTCATTGGGTGATCTATTTATTTCTTTTATTTGGTGATAGGTGGAATCTTCTGGGGAAAATCAGGTAAGATCTTATCTCTATCACCAAATAAAAGAAATAAATGAGCTATTTCATCAAAATATACTCTTAACTGTCCTTCCAAATTGTATTGTTGTTAAATACATACTTACATGTATTTATAAAATAAAATTTATATGTATTTAACAATAAATAAATATTGTTGTTAAATTGTTGATTCTGACCCATAGCGAGTAGCGGCTGGTGAATTTGAACAGCAGACCTTGCAGTTTAAATCGACCTTTTGGTCCTGCAGTGCATTATCCCACAGCACCACACCAGGATTAAATGTATTTGATAGGATAATGATGCTTACCTATGAAATGTTCCTCCATTTGATAAGTACATACAAGAATTTATGAATACATAGAAACTATCACATAAGCTGTTGAAAAAAATAGAGAAGTTTAATAAATAAAATACTCCAATTTACATTAGGTATGTGCTTCACTAGAGACTCATGTATTCAGGGCAGACTGTGCATATCAAGTATAGTGAAGGAGGGATCTGGGGAATCCCATTTGGTGTGTCCATCCTCTCCCTGCCTTCCTTGTGCCTCTTCATAGCTTGATAGTTGAAATTATTAACAAAGATTTTATTGGATCAGACTTTTCATTCCTGGGAGTCTGGTTTAACAAGTTATCATTTTATTTGACCAAAATGTAGACAATGATTAAGGAATACTGAAAAAGATTTGATATATTAGAATTATGGTATTGGTAAGAATACTGAAAATACAATATACTACAAGGAACTGTTGTTGTTGTAAAGTGCTGTTGAGTCATTACTAACTCATAGATACCCTGTATAGGATGTCTGTGGAGCAGCTGGTGAATTCGTACCACTGACCTTGCAGTTCAAAACAATCTTGTAGTCCTGTGCTTTATCCTACAGCATCACATCAGGATTTCACTAGGAGGGACAAGTACCTGGAAAACAGACATTAGTTAAGCAAAGGCATACTTCAAATAATATTTGTGTTCTTGATAAAACCCAAAGAAAATGCATATATTTTTCTTTTTATTGAGTTGAAAGAGTTTTGAGGAAAACAGGGTGTAGAATTGTTGGAAAGTTAAAATACGTTGGTTTAAGTCCATAATCGTTTAAAGCAGCGAACAAAGGAAGAACCTCAATGAGAAGAGTTGAAAGAGCGGCTGTAACAGTAGGCTCAAACAGCAATGCTTGTGAGAATGGCACAGGATCTATCAGTGTCTTGCTCTATTGTACAAGGACATAGAGTCGTTATGAGTTACAACTGATTTGAGGGCACTTAATGTAAGTTCTGAAGTTGTGGTGTGGTGCTGCAACTGAATGTGATGGACTGTAAAGTTGGTTTGGACTTTAAGGTCAGAGATTCAAGCTCCTTGGACACCCTATACAGAGTTGCTATGGGTTACAACTGACTCAGTGGCACTTAACACCACCACCAATAATTTAAGTTCTGGTGTAGCACTGTGGATTAATGTGCTGGACTGCAAGGTCAGTTTGAACTGCTAGGTCTGCAGTTCAAGCTTACCAGCTGTGACTCAGAAACCCTATAGAGAGTCATATAAGTCAGAACAATAACCTCATATGCATGCGAAAGCTGGACAGTGAAGAAGGAAGACCGTAGAAGAATTGATGTGTTTGAGTTATGGTGTTGGAGGAGGAGAATATTGAAAGTGCCATGGGCTGCCAAAACAACAAACAGATCCGTGTTGGAAGAAGTGCAGCCAGAGTGCTCCTTGGAAGCCAGGATGGCCAAACTTCATCTCTCATATTTTGGACATATTGTCAGGAGGGACCAGTCTCTGCAGAAGGATATCATGCTTGGTAAGGTGAGGGTCAGAGAAAAACAAGAAAACCCCCAGTGCAATGGATTCGCAAAATGGCAGCATCAATGGGCTCAAGTGTGGCAACAATAGTGCAGTTGGCCCAGGATCAGGCAATGTTTTGTTCTGCTTTGCATAAGGTCACTAGGAGTCGGTACCGACTCGATGGCACCTAACAACAACATGAGTCAGAACTGATTCTAAGGCGTAGCACCACCACCACCACTCATGTAAACTCAAATGAGCTCTGGTAGCATGTTATTGTTGTTAAATGCTGTCGAGTCGGTTCTGACCCATAGCAACCCTGAACAGGGTTTCTGAGGCTATAAATCTTTACGGGAGCAGAAAGCCTCATCTTTCTCCCGTGGAGCAGCTGGTAATTTCGAACTGCTGACCTTGCGGTTCGCAGTCCGATTCATAACCACTATGTTACCAGAGCTTAACATAGTGGTTACTAATCGGGCGGCTAACCTCAAGGTCATCAGTTCAAAACTACCAGACAACCTGCTGTTCTGAGAGAGAACCATGATGTTGTCTGCTCCCATAAAGATATTTTTTGCATGTTCATATCTGCTTTACTTTTTTTTTTCCTAAAGATTTATTGTGAAGTGTGTGATAGTTTACATGGCCGAACATTTGTTTTGCCCTTAACCAATTGTATTTTGTTTCACTGCAATGATTACAATCACCTCCATGTTTCACTAGTTAACAATATTTGCCTTTACTCCTGGGTTTTGTTTTTTGTTTTTGGTGTAAACAAAAATACACAGGGATACATAATCATTTAAATAGTTTAAGGGTACATTTTGCAAGCCAGTTTCCTTCCCACCAGCATACAGCCTCTCTCTTCCCATGAGTTTACAGTCCTCAACTGCTCAAATTCTTCATGCCATTACCTCTGCCTCTGCCTCTGCCTCTGCCTCTGGTGTAGCTACTTCTCTGGTTAAGACCCCATGTTCATGTTCTTCTTCATGATGGTCCTATGTTCCTGGAATGTAAGATTGACTACTCCCCCCTTTTTCTTACAAAACTTCTACCTTTACAGTTGTGACAATCGCTATTAGTCATGATAACTCACTATTGAATCAAAAGAATCCTATCAAATCTCCTTTCACCAGACCCACCTAGACAAGATGAATACTATTCAGTGGGGATTTCACCTTTCCCTCTCACTCTGAAACTAAACTCTCTCTTGAAAACTTGTAAGCCAGCCACTTCATGGCTTTATACCACCACCACCACCACCACCACCCCCATTTAAGGTAGCCAATGTCTCAGCTGCCCGTCCCTATGCACCCTGTGTACTGAGGGAATAGGATTCATCCTTGATGTGAAGAACGCCTTCTTTCTCGGTTTGTATTTTGAGCTATTACATCCATAAGTATAGGCCAAATTAATCAAATTGTAGCATTATTGTTGCTGTTAAGTGCCATTGAGTCAGTTCCAACCCACAGTGACTCTGTATAGGGTTTCTGAGGAGCAGTTGGTGAGCTTTAACCGCCGACCTTGCAGGTCAAACAGCTTTGCAGTCAGGCACATAAACCCACAGTGCCATACCAGGACTCCATCCTAGCAATTAACATTTCCTAAATTACTTTATCATCCTCTGGTTGAGTTCTGATTATCAAATTATCCAAGGTACGTCAAATGGGTACTATCTGCAAGTTTGGGCATTCTTGCATGTCTCCCCCCACATCATATCAGCTGGACACTTCACTCTCAGCTGTAGCCCCAGTGGTTAGGTCAGTGTTTATCCCATAAAGATTCATAGCCTCAGTAACCCTATACATGGTCGTTATGAGTCAGAACCCACTCCATGGCACGCAACTACCACCATCACTACCAATGTAACCTCTCAAGTCCTGGTGTGGTGCTGCAGGTTAATGCACTGGACCAAAAGGTTGGTGTGAACCACAAAGTGGGCAGTTCAAACTTGCTCCTTGGGAACCCTATACAGTATAACTATTGGTCAGAATGGACTCAATCGAACTTAACAACAACAACAACAATACAAGTTCTAAATCCTTGTTTGGCAATACTGGATAAGCAGTCAACCACAAGGTCAGTGGTTCAAATATGCCAGCAGATCCTTGGAAACCCTATACTTGGTTGCCATGGGTCAGAACTGATGTGAAGACACTTAACAACAACAGACTGTTGTTACTGCTAACCATAAGGTAAGCAGTAAAACCCACCAGCTGCTGCTTAGAAACCCTATAAAGAGTCACTATGAATTGGAATCAACTCCCTAGCATTTAATAACATCAACAACAACAACAAAACCCACATATCATTTTTGTTAGATATTTACCTTCATTCCATTCTTCTCCAGACTTCAAATGGGAGATTCCTTTAGAGTATTTCTTCTCAGAAACTCTCAATAGAAATGAATAATAGGGACACTGACCTGCTGCAGAACTCTCCAATTTTAAGAATTGGCAACAGTTACTTGGGGTCAAAAAAGAAAAGACTGTAAAATAATTACTTTGGATATTTCAAATCACGTGTCTTGGAGAAAATTTTCAATTCTATTTCCACATTATTGTATGTTATCTATTAATATAGAAAAAAAAGATATTTATCACAAGAAGTCTAATGTACAAAAACTGTCACTAAAATTTTTAAAATAATTTTTGTTTAGTTAAAAATTGAAATCAAGTATATTGGAAAAATTTTAAGTTTTATAATGGTCATTTTATGGTAGTCTCATATACTTAAAATTCCATGCCTATACAATAAGACAAATGATAAGAGATATCACTATGTCAATTATGTGGGCATTACTTGGTATTTTCAAGCCATAATCATTAACTTAGTATGGGTATCTTTTCTTAAGCTTTTACAATAATGGTCTTATGCAATATTTCTCCTTTTGTGACTGACTAATTTCACTCAGCATAATGGCAAATCTGTTGCACAAGACCTTTTTAAAGTGTTGAAGAGCAAAGATGTCAGCTTGAGAACTAAGGTGCAACTGACCCAAGCCATGGTATTTTCAATAACCTCATATGCTTGTGAAAGCTGGACAGTAAATAAGGAAGACCATAGAAGAATTGATGCTTTTGAGATATGATGTTGGAGGAGAATATTGAAAGTGCCATGGGCTTCCAAAAGAACAAACAGATCTGTGTTGGAAGAAATGTAGCCAGAGTGCCCCTTGGAGGCCAGGATGGCCAAACATCAAATCTCATACTTTGAACATATTGTTAGGAGGGACCAGTCACTGGAGAAGAATATAATGTTTGGTAAGGTGGAAGGTAAGAGAAAAAGAGGAAGACCCCCAGAGAGATGGATTGGCAAAGTGGCAACATCATCGGGCTCAAGCGTGGCAACAATTGTGAGATTGGCCCAGGATCAGGCAGTGTTTCGTTCTGTTGTGCATAGGGTCACAGTATGAGTTGGTACTGATTCAATGGCACCTAACAACATTATTGTAGATTTGGCTACTTCTTTCTTCAAGTCTATTAGAGTTTGCTTTATATATTGGAGCTCTTTCATTGGGAGATTATTTATTATGGTTATATCATCTTGTTCAATTGAACTTTTAATCATGAGATAATGTCCAACTTTAACTATTATGCTGGTTTTTGCTTTAAAGTTTACTTTCTCAGAGATTGGTATTGCCAGTCCTGCTCCTTTTTAATTGCAATTAGATTGGTATATGTTTTTTTCCATCCCTTAGCTATTAGTCTGCTTATGTCTTTGTGTGTAAGATATATCTTTTTCAGACAGCATATTAAAGGTTCTTGTTTTCTTATCCATCTTCCCACTCTCCGTCTCTTAACAATTGCATTTAATCCATTAAAATTTAGTGTAATTATTGGTAAGTATGAATTAATTGCTGTCATTATGTTTGCTTAGTTATGCTGCTAGTTTCTTTGTTCTGAATGCCTTCCTGTGCTGAGTTCATCTTTTTTGTGTTCTTTATTATCTGTTTCTTCTTAGTTTTAATGTTTCCATGTTTTTCTTGAATTTTCATTTTCTTGGTATGTTGTGAGGCACTAATTTTCTTGAAGGTTACCATATATTCTATTAACATTTTCCTCCGTTTAGAGCAATCTATTTTATCCTGCAATCTTTCTGACCTCCTCACCGCCTAGATCTCTTTTCCTATGTTTTTACCTTCTTTCACATTGTAATTGTTTTGATCATAAATTGATCTCTCAGATCCTCTGAATTTGTTTTTTTTTGGTTTGTTCTCTTCTTTACTCTTCCCTCTCCCAATTGAGTCTGGGTGGTGCTGACATGTATGTCAAGCTCTGGTTGTTGTCTGTTCTTCTTGACTCTCAGTCCAAAGAATTACCTTTAGGAAGGTTGAAGTTCTGGGTTGGCTTTGGCAAAATCCCTTATTGTCTGTTTATCCTGGAATGTTTTTATTATACTGTGGTATTTGATTGATAGCTTTGTTGGGTAGAAGATTCTTAGTTGGCAGTTGTTTTTTTCTCTCTCTTTAGTGTTTTATATATGTCTACCCATTGCCTCCTGCTTACATGGTTTCTGCTGAGAGATCAGAGCTTAATTTGATTTGCTTGGCTTTGTAAGTAACTCTTCTCCTTTCCCTAGCCTCTTTCAGGATTCTCTCCTTGTCTTTGATTTTGGAAAGCTTGATTATGATATGTCTTAGTGATTTTATTTTGGGTTCTATCATTCCTGGGGTTTGTTCAGCTTCTTGAATGCATACCTTTTTATTTTTCAGGATGTTAGGGAAATTTTCTTCCAGCATCTCTTCAACTATCTCTTCTGTGGACTTGTGTGAGTCTTCCTGTTCTGGAATACCAATAATTCTTGTTATTCCTCTTCATGTTGCCCCACATGAATCTTAGACTTCTTCAGCTATGTTTTATCCTTTTTCTGCTTGCTCTCCTGTCTTCACAGTATTGAGAGATTTGTCTTTCACTTCACTAGTTCTGACTACCATCTCTTCAATTCTATTCCTTTGCCTTTTCAGTGTATTGTCCATTTCTGATATTTTATTATTAATCATTTGGAGCTCTTTTTGCAGGGTTCACATTGCTTCCAATACTGTGTCTATCTTATTTGATTGTTCCTGCAGCACTTTCCTGAGTTCTTTACTTTTCTGTGGAACGTTCTCCTGAATTCCTTTTCAGTCAACTCCAAAGCGTCCCTCCTTCCAGTGGGAAGTCTAGTTCTACCTCAAGATCATTTGTGTCAATCAACTCTATCTTGTTTCTGGATTTGTGCCAAAATAATCAGTTGTTTCTTGGGCATCTGCGATAATTAAGTTTTCAATAAATAAATGAATGTATGTTGATGTATCATTGAACTTTCTTTTTGCCTTCAGGTAGATGTGATCAGAAGATGGGCTTCACTTTTCACTTTTGTTATTTCTCAACTCAGAGTAACTATAGCAGGTGTTGGCTCTCTATCTGGTGTGCAATAGCTGGTATTGGCTCTTGCCTGTATGGTGGGATATTACAAGGTGTGATTGCAGATTGGCTATATGACCACAGTTATTGTTTCTTCTTTGATAATATAGGGAGAAAGAGCCCCCTGAAGGTAAAAGAGAGACCAAAAAACAAAGCAGCAACAGAAAAACAAAACATATTTGGTTCTACAGCCTATAATCACATAAAAGTAACAAAGAAAAAGAAGAAGAAGAAGAAAAAAAAAACTGTAACAAAATGTAAGCATGACTTTAATGGCCATTTCTCAGCTGGTTTGGGCTGTTCTGGGAGACCATTCCATTTTAAGCAGTTCCTGTTGACTCCTCCCGCTTTCTCAATTCTGGGCCCAGATCCTTGTGCATGTGTAGTAGAACCCTCTGGGAGTGTGGGACTTTCCACTCACTCAGGTACTCCCTCCAGTCACCACAGTGGATATGTGCAGACATTGAGAGACCAAAGAACAGAGAGAAAAAATTTTAAAAAAAGAATGCCTACACCTTTATCTCCAAGGATCATCAGTCCTCTAAGGTGAGAGTGCTCTTCTGATCCTTCACTTGCTGTGTCATGCCCAAGATTCTCTCTCTGGGAGCTTGCTGGCTGTTGTGGATCCAAAAATAGCATGTGTCTTGCTTCTGCTACAAATTCCACTGGTTCTAAGCTTTCAAACTTTCTAAATATTCCTTTATATGTAGTTTAGAGTTCTGGAACAGTTCCCTGAACCTGCTTCATCCAGTATTACATGTTATTGCTGGCGAGGTCTGCACTGCACTTCTTCCTAATCCACCATTAAGCCCTTCCTCCTCCATAAACAATAATTTAGGATGACATATTTACCCATTCGAACAATAATTACACTGTTTTTCCTTACAACTCCTTCACCTGACATAAAAGGAAAATAAATATATTTTATGTGTGTTTCATTAATAATACAAATATTGTTTTAAGTATGCATGCCTTGTTATAGGCATGCATAGTTAGAACAAATATAGTCTCTTTGGTATTTTCAGAATCACTCTGATCCTCACCCTTGGCTATTCTTCCCCCTGGAATGGCTGCGATTATGAAACTGTACTTGGTCAGTCATTGACTTCTCTCTGTATCTGCAGAAGACTGACATACGCTAATACTGCTTGATTCCTGGATTTATCCTGTTCCCTGCCTTGACATCTTCCAAGAAAACCAAAATCTAATTTCAATGCTGCTGGAATAGTTTAAATTAGTTATTCCTTCTATTCATTTGTGAATGCTAAAAGACTACTAAGTACTACTGATCCTTCCTTTTTGTTCCCAACTTTTGCATTCCAATCACCAACAACTTTTAATGAAT
>NW_006408787.1:2140658-2142525 GCF_000296735.1 Chrysochloris asiatica | reverse complement strand
TCTGTTTTGACCCATAGTGATGCTGTAATAGGGTTTCTGAGAAACAACAGGTGTGTTTGAACCACCAACCTTGTAGTTCAAACTAACCTTGCAGTCCAGAATATTATCCTGCAGTGCTAGCCCTAAAGTGTAGTTGGGGTTGTATCATGTCTTACAGTGTAGTGCTCAGATTAAGACTCCATTCCAGAGGTTCCCCAAAGTATTCTTCTTTATTTCTGTTTTTTTTTTTTCTAATACCACTCCTAGCCAACATGAAATTTTTAGCAATTCTAAGTCAGGAAATATTGAGCTTAAATCAGCAAATATTGTTTTCCAAATAAAGCATATGCTTTTAAATAACTTTGACATTTATAATGTAAATTTTAGACATTAGGAAGTCAAAATATCTCTTTCTCAAACTTTTATGATTTATAGGAGTTTTGAAACACTATTTTGGAATTCAAAAGGTGATAAATGATACTTTTCTTCTGTAGTATTCTTCTGAGGTCATCCTTTCCAGATAACCTTCATGGTTGAAATGGCATGTGAAAAATAATCAAGCTTAAAGATTGCAAAATAGGGAAGAATGAGTAAAATTAACAAATATATTAGTTTAAACCAAAAGACTGCTCAACTATTGAGTCATAATTTAAGACACAACAGATGTATTCAATCTGTTAACTTAAAATAATCCTTAACGAGAAATCGTTATTTGATAAATTTTGGAGAATGAGAGGGAAACAATTAAATATTTCAAAAAAATATAAACATGATGTCATTCTAAGGAATTAATTTCACTTTTCTATATAACCTGTATCACTGCAAACCAAATAGTAGAAGATGAGAAACATGTCTTTAATAAAGTATTTTTACTATTTTGCAACACCCTCTACAGTGAATTGTTGGAGCTCCTAGAAACTGAGCATCAATTAGAAATCATTTATCTTCTATAGGAGACTATAACATCTCTATAGTTTTAACTATGGTTTCAGACAAGAATCCCTATGAAGGCTCCATAGACAGTCAACAGAAGGCAAACAGTTGGTGTAAGAACAAACAAATGGTAAAGAAAGAAATCGGGGAAGAGGGTGGTGAGTGGTTGTGTTCCACCAAGTCGGTTCCAACTCAAAGTGTATCCTTTATAGGGTTTCCAAGGTTATAAATATTTATGGGGGCAGAAAGCCTCATCTTTCTCCAGTGGAGTGACTGGTAGATTTGAACTACTGACTTTGTAGTTAGCAGCTCAGCTCAGAATTCATTATACTACTAGGGATCCTTAGCAAATAATTAAAATGTATAACACAACTTAAAAAATTTTTAGGTATCATTGAATTGGTTCTGACTAACAGCAACCATGGTATTGCAACTTTTAAGTGTCGTTGAGTTGGTTACAAGCCATAGTGACCCTGTAAAGGGTTTGCGAGGAACGCCTGGTGAGCTTAAACTGCTGCAGTTCAAACCAACTTTGCAGTCCAGCACATTAACTCACCATAAGAACAATAAAATAAAGTACCGTCCAGTCCTGTTTCATCCCCACAGTAATTACTATACTGAGTGACAATTTACTTTACAAAGCATGATATCCTTCTCCAGGGACTAGTCACCCCTATTAGCATGTCCAAAGTGCTGTTGTTTCAAGGTGCCATCTAGTCAGTACTGACTCAAGCAACCCTATGCACAACAGAACATAACACTGCCTGATCCTGGGCCAACCTCATAATTGTGGCCAGGCTTTAGCCCATTGATGCGGCTACTTTGCCAATCTTTCTCACTGGGGGTCTTCCTCTTTTTTTTCTGACCCTCCATCTTACCAAACATGATATCCTTCTCCAGCGACTGGTCCCTTCTGACAACATGTCCAAAGTATGAGAGATGAAGTTTGGCCATC
>NW_006408787.1:2136625-2140107 GCF_000296735.1 Chrysochloris asiatica | reverse complement strand
ACCAACAAACTGACAGATCGTCTATCAGTTTATTGGTCTAGTGGTGAGGATTTTGTTTTCTTTACATTGAGATGCAATCCATACCAAAGGCTGTGCTCTTCAATCTTCATCAGTAAATATTTTAAGTCTTCTTCACTTTCAGCAAGCAAGGTTGTATCATCTGCATATCTCAGGTTGTTAATGAGACTTCCTCCAATTCTTATGCCACGTTTTTCTTCATATAATCCAGCTTCTCAGATTATTTGCTCAGCAAAGATTAAATAAATATGGTGAATAAATAAGTTAAATAAGTATGGTGAAAGAATACACTCTTGTCACACACCTTTCTTAATTTTAAACCATTCGGTGTTCCCATGTTCTGTTCAAACAACTTCCTCTTGGTCCATGTACAGATTCCACATGAGCACAATTAAGTGCTCAGGAATACTCATACTTCACAATGTTATCCATAGCTTGTCATGATCCACACAATCGAAAGCCTTTGCATAGTCAATAAAGCACTGGTAAACATCTTTCTGGTATTCTCTGCCCTCAGCCAAGATCCATCAGACATCAACAATGATATCCCTCATTCCACAGCCTCTTCTGAATCTGGCTTGAACCTCTGGAAGTTCTCTGTCAATGTATGCTTGCAGCCATTTTTGTATTACCTTTAGTAAAACTTTACTCACATGGGATATCAAAGATATTATTTAATTATTTCTGCATTCCCTTGGGTCACCTCTTTTTGGAATGGAAATAGTACGGATCTCTTCCAATCAGTTGGCTGGATATTTGTCTTCCAAATTTCTTAGCATAGATGAGTGAGTGCCTCCAGTGCTACCTCACTGTCTTGAAGGATTTCAATTTTCATTCCATCAATTCCTGGTGCCTTTTTATTTCCCAATTCCTTCAATGCACTTTGCGCTCCTTTATTCAGTATCATTGACTCTTGATCATATGCTACATCTTGAAATGGTTGAACATCAATCATTTCCTTTTGGTACAGTGACTCTGTATATTCCTTCCATCTTCTTTTGATGCTTTCTGCATCATTCAATAATTTGCTCAGAGAATCCTTCAATAACTAAAGTCAAGGCTTGAATTTTTCTTCAGTTTCCTCAGATTGAAAAATGAGGAGCATGTTCTTCCCTTTTGGTTTTCTGACTCCAGATCTTTGCACATTTTGTTGTAATATTTGAGTTTGTGTTCTTGAGCTGACATTTGAAATTTTTTGTTCAGCTCCTGTACTGCCTCATTTTTTCCAATTGATTTAGCATCTGAAAGTGCTGGAAAGCAACTTTCAAAATCTCTTCTGACTTCCATTTTGATCTTTTCCTTCCTTTTTTGTCTTCTTAGTGACTTTTTGCTTTTTTCCTGTGTGATATTCTTGATGTCATCCCACAACTCTTCTGATCCTCAGTCTTTAATGCTTAATGTATCAGATTTGGTCTTCAAATTATCTCTAAATTCAGATGGGATATATTCAAGGGCATATTTTGGCTCTCATGGACTTGTTTTCATTTTCTTCAGCTTCAGTTTGAATTTGCATATGAGCAATTGATGGTCTGTTCCACAATCTGTCCCTGGCTTTGTTTTGGCTGATGATATTGAGCTTTCCCACATTCTCTTTCCACAGATGTAGTCAATTTGATCTCTGCATATTCCATCTGGTGATGTCTATGTGTATAATCATATTTTATGCTACCTAAAGAAGGTATTTGAAATGAACAAATCTTTTGTTTCGCAGAATTCTATCATGCAATCTCCAGCATCATCTCTATCACCAAGGCCATATTTTCCAACTACTGATCTTTCCTCTTTGTTTCCAACCTTTGCATGTCCATCACCAGTAATGGTTAATATATCTTGATTACATATTTGATCAATTTCAGATAAAAAAATTTGGTGGGATTCTTCTATTTCATCCTCACTTGCTTTAGTGGTTTGTGCCTAAATTTGAATAATAGTGGTATTAACTGTTCTTCCTTGTAGGTACATGGGTATCATCCTATCACAGGCAGCATTGTACCTCATGACTGATCTTCATATGTTTTTTTTTTTTTTTTGTCTATATATGCATCACCATTCCTCTTCAATTTGTCATTCCTGGCACAGTAAACCATGTGGTTGTCAGATTCAAAATCACTAATACCAGTCCATTTCAGTTGACTAATGCATAAGATATGGATGCTTAATGCATTGCATTTCATTTTTTACAATTTTCAATTTTCCTAGATTCATACTTTGTACTTTCCCTTTTCTGATTTTTAATGAATATTTACACCTGTTTCTCTTCATTTTGGATTGTGCCCCATTAGCAAATGAAGGTCCTGAGGGCTTTATTCCAAGGACTTTACTCCATTTGTGTCAACATGGTCAACTCCACTTTGAGGAGGCAGATCTCCCCCAGTTTCATTTTGATTGCCTTCCAACCTGAGGGGCTCGTTTTTCAGCACTGTATCTGACAGTGTTTCTCTTCTATTCAAAAGGCTTTCAGTGACTAAATATTTAGAAATAGTTTGTCTGTCCTTCTTCTTAGTTCGTCTTCAACTGGAAGCTCATCTGAATCCTGTTGGTTACACTGTTGGTATTTTAAATACCATGGCTTATCTTCCAGAATCACAACAAGTCACAAGACATCACAGTACGACATACTGACAGATGAGTGTCCAAAGTACATGAGACATAATCTAATCATTATCCTTTCTAAAGCACAGTCTGGCTGTACTTCTCCCAAGAAATATTTGTTTGTTTTTCTGGAAGTCTATGGTATAGTCAATAGTCTTCTCAACACCAGAATTCAAATGCACCTATTCTCTTTCTGTCTTCTTTATTCATTGTCCAAATTATGCATGCAGATGATGGTATTGGAAATAAATGAGTTTAGTTATGAGTACTTTCTTAAGTGCAGACTAGACTTGTGGGTATATGTATTATCAAACAAACATTGTTTGAGCTTCCTTAGTGTGGCATTGTGGGTTAATGCGCTGGACTGCAAAGTTGGTTTGAACCACATGGTCAGCAGTTAAAGTTCACCAGCTACTCCTTGGAAAGCCTATAGAAAGTCACTATGGGTCAGAACTGACTCAATTGCACTTAACAATAACAATAAGTCTTGAATGAAAATGGAAACTGCAATAAAAGTTTCAAGGAATTCTTTGTCTCATCAGAAGTACTAGAGTGACAGATACACAAATGTGAGCAAATAAGTGTAGTAAGGTTGCCAATAGCAATACAGAGCATCAAGTTAAAACTGAATTTCAGATGAAAAACAAATATTTTGAAGTAAATATTTTGTCTTGACCAGATTTTCTAGAAAAGCAAAACCAGTGAAACATATGTATATGTTTGTTGTTGTGAAAGACCGTTGGGTCGGTTCTGACCCATAGACATCCTATATAGGGTTTCCGAGGAGCAACTGTTTGACTGAACCACTGACCTTGTGGTTCAAGCCAACTTTGAGTCCAGGACTCCATGGGTATGTATAAAATTTTCTTTAT
>NW_006408787.1:2132649-2136525 GCF_000296735.1 Chrysochloris asiatica | reverse complement strand
ACACATATGTTGTTGTTGTCATTGTTATGTGCCGTACATATATATACCTATAAAGAAAATTTTATTATCAAGGGAATGGCTTATAATTGCAGAGTCACAGGTCCCCAGAAGTTTATGACATGGAACCCCCTGCAAAGAACAAGAGAAATCACCCTTAATATGACATTTTGACCTATACTAGTTTATTATATCACTAACATTTATATCTACCACTGCAAATAAAAACCCCAGACTTGGAATTCAATACAAATGCAGAAAAAGGCTATGAAGTCATTCTAAAAGCTACGAAACTACTCCCACTGGGCAGAATTATTCCCCTAGGGGAGGAGTCCTGAGTTAATTAAAACCTCTTCCCTAATTCCTTGAGGTCATCTCCACTCGGAAAGATAGACCTGCTTTCATCTCTCTGAAGTGTACTTTCGGTTTGCAATAAAATCACATGAGTGAATGTCCAGTGTGCTTGCACCCTTGAGAAGTAGCAACTCCAGTTCTTCAGATACCTGGAGAGGGGGGCCAATAGGCATGTGACAGGGACCATTTCTGACTTCCTGATTCCACAAGAGGGAAAGAAGACCAAACTCAAAACCAGCCTAATGTCAATTCCTTTGAAGTAAAGGTCAGACATGATTCTATCCTATATTAGTGCCTTTAAAATTAGTCAGACTTGAAAATCAATTTAGAAAAGTCATCCTTATGATTTTGTTTCTATAGAACTCAACTCTCTCAGTATCACCTGTTTTAGGCCATGTATTTTAGAGAAGAAAAACAAGTGAAACACTATATATATATATAAATAAAAGTTTTTTATAAAAAAGTGGCTACAATTGCCGAGTCCCAGGTCACGAGTGCAAGAGAGAGAGAGAGAGAGAGCTTTTCTTGTGTGTCCATTGGGAGCAGGTTACACCTCCAAGGAAACATCCTTTCAATTGAAATGGCTGCTCATAGTCAATTATCTTAGAGTTAACTATGCTTGTGCTAGGCCTAATCACCATGGTAATAAGCACATCTCAACTGCTAAACCTCTAGAAATTCTGGCCCAGTCAAGTTGACACAGTACCCAAACCATTACATAAATGTTCCAAATATTGGCAACCTTAAATTGCAAGCTATCTACCATAACAGGACTCAGCAAAAATAATTTAGTTAGTACAAAACAACTTTAAGTCTTCAGCTGCTGTATCTTGAACTTGAATGACATACAGTAAATATGAGCAGATGACAGCTGACAGGTAGATCCACAGAAATCTGTGAACAGGTTTATGTGAGGGAAAGATTTAATTACTAGTAAAAGAGACATTTCAATTACAAGCCTTTTAGACAATGTTTGATAGAACAATATTTGCTAAATTAAACTATGAGAAGTTGATCTATCTGTACTATAAAGCCCTTCTAAGGATCACTGAGATTATAGATATCCCAAATTCTATTTGCAGTGAGGTTAAAAACAAGCAACTCCACAAAAGTTGACTAAGTTTAGATTTCTGTGGCTTGAACATATGCTCAAGAGGCACCCAGTACCACAAGACCTGTGTTTAGCTCTGGAGGGATTAATTATATGTGAGCAAAGATGTTTTCTTAGGCAGCAAGTATCTTATGCCTAACCAATAAGATATACTGAGTAGATATACTGCTGCTAGGCCCAGGAATAACTTCTCATGAAAGAACAGAAGTCTTGCAAATAAATTATTTCAGAGCCTGCACTCAGTCCATTACTGGTTGACAAAGTGGGAAAATAATTGGAAATAATGTATAGGAAAAAAACATTGGAATATGAGTGCAGTTACCACAAGCTTTTGAACTTTGTAAGAAGACAACAACTTCTCAAATGTATCTCAGTTTTTATTCTGAGAGAAGGGAAATATGGGACTTTACTCTTTAAGAATGCATTGCTGTTGTTATGTGTTATTGAATCAGTTCCAGCTCAAAATGACCCTGTATAGGGTTTCCAAGAAGTGGTTTGTAAGTTTGAACTGACAACCTTGAGGTCCAGTGTTTTATCCTAGAGCATCACACCAGAACTCCTCAGAATAAATGTGTTGTTGGTAAGTGCTATTAAGTCAGTTCTGACTCATAACAGCTCTGTATAGTGTTTCTGAGGAACCGCTGCTAGGATTGAATTGCTGACCCTGTGGTTCATAATCCAGTGCTGATCCTATGGTGCCACACCAGGAGTTCAAGAAAGAATAGTGTTCAAATAAATTAGGTTCATAGTTCATGAATATGAGAAAATTGTCATAGATCAACTAACATTCTGTTATTTTTGTTAAGTGACATTGAGTCAGTTCTAAAACATTGCAACTCTGCATATGGTTTTTGAGGAGCAGCTGGTGAGTTTGAACTGCTGACCTTATATTTAGCATGATTAGCAGTCCAATGCTTAGCCTACAGAGCTGAACACCATTAAAATTTCCCCACTATTGACAAAATAAAATGTAGTTTCATTAAAATAAGCTTTAAGGTTATACATATTCTAATCCTAGCTTACTTCTGATTACCTCGTTGTTGTTGTTAGGTGCCATCGAGTTGGTACCAACTCATAGCGATCCTATGCACAACAAAATGAAACACTGCCCGGTCCTGGGCCAACATTACAATTGTTGCCATGCTTGAGCCCATTGATGCAGCCAATTTGCCAATCCATCTCACTGGGGTCTTTCTCTTTTTCTCTGACCCTCCACTTAACTAAACATGATATCCTTCTCTAGTGACTGATCCTTCCTGACAATATGTCCAAAGTAGGAGAGATGAAGTTTGTCCATCCTGGCCTCCAAGGAGCACTCTAGCTGCACTTCTTCCAACATAGATCTGTTGGTTCTTTTGGCAGTCCATGGCACTTTCAATTTTCTCCTCCAACATAAAAACTCAAAAGCATCAATTCATCTACAGTCTTCCTTATTCACTGTCTGTCACATGCATATGAGGTTATTGAAAATACCATGGCTTGGGTCAGGCGCACCTTAGTCCTCAAACTGACATCTTTGCTCTGCTTCCTCATAGTCTACCTTTATTTATCTCACACTTTTGCTGTTGTTGTTAAGTGCCATTGACTCATTTCATAACAACCTTGTATAGGGTTTTTAAGGAGCAGCAGGTAAATTTGAATTGCCAACTTTGAGTTTCAAACTGATCTGGCAGTTGAATGCTTATCCTACAACACCACAATAGGATTCACACTTCAGGCTATAATAATATGAAACTCTGTGGAGATTTTCCAAGGACACTATACATTTATTAACCCCTTTGTCTTTGTTTATATGAGATCTTGGTCTTGAAATGCCATCCCTAATTCTCTTTAAAGGCTCTCTACTAAATTTTGTTATTAAAAGATTCTCTGGCCAAATTAATGAATGATGCAGAAAGCATCAACAGAAGATGGAAGGAATACACAAAGTCACTGTACCAAAAAGAAATGGTTCATGTTCAACCGTTTCAAGAGGTAGCATATGATCAAGAGCCAATGATACTGAAGCAGGGTATCCAAGGTGCATTGAAGGAATTGGCAAAGAACAAGGCACCAGGAATTGATGGAATAAAAATTGAAATATTTCAAGAAAGTGATGAGGCACAGGAGGCACTCACTCATCTCTGTCAAGAAATTTGGAAGACAACTATCTAGCTGACTGATTGGAAGAGACCCATATTTGTGCCCATTCCAAAGAGAGGTGACTCAACGGAATGTGGAAATCATCGGACAATCTCTTTCACATCCCATGTGAGTAAAGTTTTACTAAAGGTAATACAGAAACAGCTGCAAGCATACATTGACAGAGAACTTTCAGAGATTCCAGCCGGATTCAGAAGATGCCATGGAATGAGGGATATCATCGCTGATTAAAGAGGTCTTATGCAGCAGATTTACCCAATGCAATATGTTGT
>NW_006408787.1:2115482-2131510 GCF_000296735.1 Chrysochloris asiatica | reverse complement strand
CCTTTGGATGGTTGACGATGCATGGAGGGGATTGTAACCATAGCAGTGAAATGATATACTATAAGATGAATGTAAAACGAATGTTCTCCCATGTAAACTATCACATAATTCACAATAAAACATCAAGAAAAATAATATATCAATGGTGTTATGCAACATGAAGTTTTTTTTTAATTGGTTTCTACCTCAACATTTTTCTCATTTTTGAATAATAGAGTACTATCTTTGCTATATAGTGGTGCGGTGTTTGGTTGGGGCATATGTGGTATTTCATTCAAACATTTCCTTTTTCATTGGTCTTTAGGTTGTTTAAAATTTATTTGTCAATATAAAAATACAAGCTACTATGCTTTTATGTGTCAAAATATCTATAGAATATTTTTCTAAAGGTAGAACTACCGGGAATATGTGTTGTTGTGGGTAAAATGTTTAGTAAATTGTCATTCATAGAGGGTGCATAAATCTATTCTCCAGTGTTGTTGTTGTTGTTATGTGCCGTCGAGTCGGTCCCGACTCATAGCGACCCTGTACAGGGTTTCCGAGGCTGGAAATCTTTACCGGAGCAGAAAGCCTCATCTTTCTCCCGCTGAACAGCTGGTAGTTTCGAACTGCTGACCTTGCGGCTCGCAGCCTGATTCGTAAGCACTACGCTACCAGAGCTCCTTTAGTCCATACAATTCAAGATATAGTTAAAGTTTTTCAAATACTTTTCTGTGACTACAAACCATGGATTATATTATTTTGATTATTCACTATTCAATACAATATATAATTACTGAATATCTTCTATTATTCAGGCATTGATGAAATAATAATGTAATTAAGCCATTGGCCACAAAGAGTTCAAATCTAGGGGCATGGGAAAAAGGATTAATATAATCAGATAATTATAAATGATGTGGAAAGTGTTATCATAGATATATGCAAAGGATGCTATTAGAAAGGATATATTCAAGCTTGTAAATTATTGTCTTCTTTTTTATTATTGGTCAATTTTGACTCTTTTAAAACATCTCTGTTACTGTTATAGAATAAGAAAATAATTTTAGAAGTATAAAAATTTGTATGCCTGTTTGCATACAGAAAAATTCAAAGTTCAGCTCGAGAAGATAAAGTCAAAAATTACAACAAAATGTGCAAAGATCTGGAGTCAGTTAACCAAAAAGGAAGACCATGCTCAACATTTCTCATGCTGGGGGAACTGAAGAAAAATTCAAGCCTCGACTTTCATTATTGAAAGACTCTCAGGGCAAATTATCGAATGATGCAGAATGCATCAAAAGAAGATGGTGATCTGAGACAACTTGATGAACTTGATCTACACCTATGGATGCAGTCAGTAACCCAAAAGAGGGAACAAACCCTCATAGCAAGAAACATTCCCACCCCTCCACACACAGAGTAGACAGAGATGGGCAATATGGACATTGGATACCCCAATGGGGCGGAGGGACCACAAAGGCAAGAAGTGACTGGCTTACAAGCTTTCAAGAGGGAACCTAGAGCTAGGGGGCATGGAGGAAGACAGAATCTCCAATGAGTACTATCCAATCTGTCTAGGTGGAGTTGATGAAATGAAATGCAGAAGGGTCACTTGTGATGCAATAGTGGATGATTGTTATCAGGACTGATTGTAAGGGTTGGAAATGTAAAGGTAGACTTTTGGTAGACAGGAAGGGAGTTATTAACTCTCCAGTCTAGGAGCGGAGGTCTCTGGAACCATCAACAGAGAAGAGCCAAGAGCAGGACCCTACCCAGAGAAGCAGCGAGGCCCTAGGTGGAAACAGAGACAATGACATGGAGTGATGAAGTGGATGGGGACTTTGGATCCAGAGAGGGAGAGGGACTGAGTCCTGAAGAATAGGGAGGTGGGGGGAATGTAGGGGGTGGGTTTTTAGGATATACCCTTTGGTCGGTTGATGATGCATGGAGGGGATTGGAACCATGGCAATGAGATGATATATGATGGAATGAATGTAAAACTAAAGTTCTCTCATGCAAAATATCATAAAATTCACAATAAAACATGAAAGGAAAAAAAAAAAAAAAAAAAGAAGATGGAAGGAATACACAGAGTCATTGTACCAAAAAGAAATGGTTGATGTTCAAATGATCAAGAGCCAATAATATTGAAGGAAGAAGACCAGGGTGCATTGAAAAAATTGGCAAAGAACAGGGCAACAGGAATTGATGGAATAAAAATTGAAATTTTTTCAGGAAAGTGAGGCAGCACAGGAGGCACTCACTCATGTATGCCAAAAAATTTGGAAGACAACTATGTGTCCAACTGGAAGAAATCTGTATTTGTGCCTATTCCAAATAGAGGTGACCCAAGAGAATGCAAAAATCATCAGACAATATCTTTGATATCCCATGCGAGTAAAGTTTTACTAAAGGTAATATAGAAATGGCTTCAAGCATACTTTGATAAAGAACTTCCAGAGGTTCAAGCCGGATTCAGAAGAGACCATGGAATAAGGGCTATCATTGCTGATGTTTGATGGATCTTGACTGAAAGCAGAGAATATCAAAAAGATGTTTACCTGTGCTTTATTGACTACACAAAGACTTTCGATTGTGTGGATCATGACAAGCTATGAACAACATTGTGTAGTATGAGTATTGCAGAATACTTGATTGTGCTCATGAGGATTTTGTGCATGGAACAAGAAGCAGTTATTTGAACAGGACATGGCAACAGTGAATGGTTTAAATTTATTAAGAAAATTGTGTGATAGAGTTGTATTCTTTCACCATACTTATTCAACCTGTATGCTGAGCAAATACTTTGAGAAGATGGGTTATATGAAAATTGTGGCATCAGAATTAGAGGAAGACTCATTAACAACCTGTGATATGCAGATGATACAACCTTGCTTGCTGAAAGTGAAGAGGACTTAAAATATTACTGATGAAGGTCAAAGACCACAGCCTTAGGTATGGATTGCATCTCAATGTCAAGAAAACAAAAATCCTCACCACTGGACTAATAAACAACATTCTTATCAACAGAGAAAAGTCAAGGACTTCATTCTTCTTGGATCAACTATCAACATTCATGGAAGCAGCAGTCAAGAAATCAAATGTCATATTGCATTAGGCAAATCTGCTGCACAAGATCTTTTTAAAGTGTTGAGGAGCAAAGATATCAGCTTGAGTCAGTTGCACCTGACCCAAATCATGGTATTTTCAATAACCTTATATGCATGTGAAATCTTGACAGTGAATAAGGAAGACCGTAGAAGAATTTATGCTTTTTAGTTATGGTATTGGAGGAGAATATTGAAAGTGTCATGGGCTGCCAAAGAACAAACAGATCTGTGGTGGAAGAAGTGCAGCCAGAATGCTCTTTGGAGGCCAGGATGGACAAACTTTGTCTCTCATACTTTGGACATATTGTCAGAAAGGACCTGTTGCTGGAGAAGGATATCATGTTTGGTAAGGTGGAGGGTCAGAGAAAAAGAGGAAGACCCCCAGCGAGATGGATTGGCTAAGTGTCAGCATCAATGGGCTGAAGTTTACTAACAATTGTGAGGTTGTCCCAGGATCTGGCAGTGTTTCATTCTCTTGTGCATAGGGTCGCTATGAGTTGCTACCTGCTCGATGGCACCTAACAACAACAATAACAACTGCTAGTTATTGAAATCCAGGTGTGATACTGTAGGATAAGCATCAGACTGCTAACCACAAGGTTGGAGGTTCAAATCCTCCAGTCATTCCTCTGAAACCCTACATAGGTTTACTATGAGTTGGAAGTGACTCAGTAACACTTGTCAACAGTAACAACTCACAAATCATTACATTCACATGTATCTGTTGTAGTATAATTTGCTTTTTTAAAATTTTTATGGAAGCCCTATTAATGAAGTTAATGAAATCATATCACTTCTATTCTAGTGTTATGGATTGATTTATACCCTCTCCCCATAAAAAATAAAGTTGCAGGGTTTCCATTACTCAGAACCAATAAGTGGCACTCAGCAACAGCAGCAATTATCTAAAAGGACTCCTGGTGTGTCGCTCTATAATAAGCACTGGACTGGGAACCACAGGATAGCCAGCTGAAACCCACCAGAAGCTCCTCAGAAATCCTATACAGGGTTGCTATGAGTCAGAACCAACTCAAAGGCGCTTAACAAAAACAATATTCACTTTTAGGCTTATCACAATTACAGGTTTATCCCAAACACTTCAATGAAAGTACTCCTTAAATATAAGCACTGATTCACATACTGAAATTTTCAAATGTCAATTCTAGTGCTTTTCTTACTTGTTAACCTTATCAGATTACTTGATCATTTTCTTCTTTGTATAGTTTTTACAGTTGACTTTCAGAAATTAAAAGTAACTGCATTATTTTCCTAGGTGTTGGGCACACCTTGTCATTTTCTTTAATGATTCTTTATTTTTCTTCCATCTCCAAGTATTAGTGTCCAAAGAAACAATGTTATTTATTTCCCCCCAAAAAAAATCATGCCTTAAATTTACCAAATTTATACTTAAATCTTCAAATTTGCCAAATTTTTATTTCTATCACAAACTTCTCGTATCTTTACATTTCTATGATCTTGACATATTCACATAGATAGCAAAGATTTTTTTTTTTTTTTTTTTTTTTTAATATCCCAAACTAAATTTCAAATAACAGGTAGCCACCTTCTTCCAACCAACAACGTGGTTTGAAATTGAGAATGGAATACATGCCCATGCTAACATAGAAAAAAAAAAAAAAAAAAAAATCCTATACTCTAATCCTTGGAGTCCTGGTGTGGTGCACTAGACTTCAAAGTTACATTGAGTCACAAGGTTTGTGGTTCAAGCTCACCAGTCACTCCTCAGAAATCCTATACAAGGTTGCTATGGGTCAGAACTGACTGCACAGCACTTAACAACAACAACATACTCTAATTCTTAGATGGGTTAATTGATTGACTAGGGACTAAAATTAAATAACAGATGTGATCATTCAAATGCAATCGTTATGCAAAAGCTAGGCAGGCCCCATCAGAGCAAGTCTTTGTAAATGTTGTACATAACTTTCAGTAAGTAAGTTATGGATCTTTGGCTGTGTTTATGCAAACACAGCAGATGGTTATGCAAATGAAGTACATGTACTAAATCTTAGTAGTAAATTTAATTAATTATGAACTTAAAAGACAGAATAATTTCAAGATGCTTTCTAAGTAAGTGCAGTTTGAAGGAGTTCCCAAACATTCCAGTATACCAATGTGGTTTCAGGATAATGGGCATATGAAGACTTAGCACATTTTCTTAAAGCATTTTATTTATTACAGCTTTAATTAAGTTTAAAATGTTCATGTATCTTCATGAATCGGAACCACACATTCAAATCTCAGAAGAACAGGCAAACACAGCAAGAATTTTCAAAGTGCAACAGGATAATTCAGTGCTTGCTTAATTGTAACACTTGATTATGAGCATCCATGGAAATAAAAAAATGAGACAGGAATGAAATTCTTTAGCTCAAGTTCCCTATTGAATCTAATTATTGTAGGACATAAATTGACAACTACTGATTGTGATACTAACTTAGGTCTCCATAGTAACAGAAATAATTTTTAGAACTTAATAGTTATTTGTATGCATATGTTTATTTTAGTGTTTGAAACATTATGAAATTCAAAGGTTACCAAGTAAAGAATTCAGAACAAACTCTGGCCCTTCCTATGTAATCGTCAGAGTGACCCATAGAAGGCCCTTATCCTCTATATTGTTGTTGTTGTTGTAAAGTGCCATCGAGTTGGTTCCAACCCATAACAACCCTGTATAGGATTTCCAAGGAGCAGCTGGTGAGCTTGAACTGCCAACCTTGCAGTTCAAACAGCTTTGCAGTCTGGTGCATTAACCCACAGTGCCACACCAGGACTCCTTAGCCTCTATAGTTCTGTGTTTTTCTAGATTTTTAATGAAGAATAATATAAATAAATATGGGGCTTTCTGCTCCCCTAGAGATTTAGAGCCTCAGAAGTCTTATATAGAGTCTCTATGAGTCATAACAGACTCTGTGGCATGTTGCAACAACAAATGCCTACCAAATGTATAATTAACATAGTTCTTTATTACCTCTGATATTATTTAAAATTATTTTTATTCTTAATTGCAAGTTAACCAAATCTTGATCTACATTTAGAGAGACAGTGTTTCTCCACTATCAAGAAATAATCAACCTACAATATTACAATGGACTCCTATGAACTTCAGTTATTGAGACTTCAGAATTTAAGAACAACAGTTATGGATTACTACCCTCATAATTTTTTTTTAAATGTGCAAATAAAAAAAAAAGCAATTGTAAATATAAATACAAATAAACAAAAAAGACCTTATCCAGAGAAACAGTGACACCAGAGATGGAGGCAGAGATGGAGACATGGAGAGAGGAAGCAGCTGAGGACTCTAGATTCATGGGAAGAGAGGGACTAAGGGATTATGGCCAGGAGACCGACTTGCAGAATGTGCCCTTTGGTGGTATAAATTATTATATATGCCTGAGTGTTTTTTTTGTTTGTTTGTTTTTGTTTTGTGTGTGTGTGTGTGTGTTTTAAGAGCTAAAGTGAATAGAGAGAAATACTGTTAACAGATGGTGCATGGAGGGAACTATAATCATTGTAATGAAACAAGGTGTATGAGTTGTTGAATGTAAAACTGACGAACTGCCCTGTAAACATTCACTCAATTCACAATAAAAACTTTTAAATTAATTAAATAAAAATAAACAGAATGGCACATTATTTTAAAAGTTAAAATGTGAATATTCTATATGTAAGTCACCATGGTCAGAATTCTTATAGTCCACAGATAGAATTCCAATTGCAATGAAACTACTTCTAACTCATGGTAACCCCTTGTGTGTTAGCATAGAACAGTTCTACTATGCCAAACAGAATTTACTCAATAGCAATTAGTACTGCCTACAGACAAAATATTTTTATTTAACATGTATTAAGATAAAATATGGAGTCCTGGTGTGGCACTGTGGGTTAATGCATCAGACTGCAAAGCCGTTTGAACGGCAAGGTTGGTGGTTCAAGCTCATCACTGTTCCTCAGAAACCCTATATAGGCTCGTTTTGGGCCAGAATCGACTTGATGATACTTAACAATAATAACAAGGTTAAATATAAACTATTGCTCAATTTTCTAGCAGAAAAATCTGTATAATGAGTATTTTATGAGTATTACAGCTGCCAGTTTATTTTAATGATATTAAATGTTAATCTGTGCACCATTATGTTGACTTTCTATACATATGTAACAGGAAAGGAAGCAATTATCTTAGTTAAAGAAGCATATACTTCTGTCTCAGTATTCAATTTATGCCTACTTCCAATTAATAAAATGATTGCCTGAATTAACTAAGAATGCAGGGATTTTATTACAAAATACAAGAAAAGTATTTTTCTGAAAGCGATGAACTTTGCTTCTCTGATGACTAATTTTTTAAAGTAGAATTTCAATGTATGACTATGATTTCTAAATGTTATTTTATGGAAATCTAGATATACAGATCATAAAAACAAAGAATATCCATTTTTGCTAATATATTTTTGGGTTTTCGCTCATCTTCTGGGAAAAAATATATTAAGAGAATGCAATTTTGATTTGAAGTTTGTTTTGGATATTCCTGCTGAGATCAACTATGAACATTGGCAACAATGGCAAGATTTCTGTGGAAATCAGGTTCTCTGCACAACTATGAATGGCGGGATCTTAATACAAAATACAAGAAAAATATTTTCCTGTCACAATATTTTTCCTTCTTTCTTCCTGGCTGCCGTCTTTACACCTCAGAACAAACCATTACCATCACTTCTTTTCCACAAGGCCATTAGTTTGTTGTTGTTGTTGTTGTTAGGTGCCAACGAGTTGGTATCGACTCATAGCAACCCTATGAACAACAGAACGAAATACTGTCTAGTCCTGGGCTAACCTCACAATTGTTGCCATGCTTGAGCCCATTGATGCAGCCACTTTGCTAATCCATCTTGCTGGGGTCTTCCTCTTTTTCTCTGATGTTCCACCTTACCAAACTTGATATCCCTCTCCAATGACTAGTCCCTCCTGACAATAAGCCCGAAGCATGAGAGATGAAGTTTGGCCTCCAAGGAGCACTCTGGCTTCACTTCTTCCAACACACATCTGTTGGTTCTTTTGGCAGCCCATGACATTTTCAATATTCTCCTCCAACACCGTAACTCAAAAGCATCAATTCTTCTACAGTCTTCTTTATTCACTGTCAAGCTTTTGCATACATATGAGGTTACAGAAAATATCATGGCTTGGGTCAGACGCATCTTAGTCTTCAAGCTGACATCTTTACTCTTCAACACTAAAAAGGTCTTGTGCAACAGATTTGATTTGATTTCTTGACTGCTGCTTCCATGAGTGTTGATGGTTGTTGATTTAAGAAAAATGAAGTCTTAGACAACTTCAATCTTTTCTCCATTGATAAGAATGTTTATTGATTAAGGTGAGAAATTGTGTTTTCTTTATATTGAGATGCAATCCATATGAAGGATATGGTCCTTGATTTTTTTCAGTAAGTGTTTTAAGTCCTCTTAACTTTCAGCAAGCAAAGTTGTATCATCTGCATTTTGGAAGTTGTTAATGAGTTTTCCCCCAGTCCTGATGCCATGTTTTCTTCATGTAACTCAGGTTCTTGGAGTATTTGCTCAGCAGACAGTTTGAGTAAGTATGCTAAAAGAATACAACCCTGTCACACACCTTTCATAATTTTAAACCATTCAGTGTTCCCATGTTCTGTTCAAACAACTGCCTCTTGGTCCATGTACAGACTCCTCATGAACACAATTAAGTGTTCCAGAATACTCATACTTTGCAATGTTGTCCCTAGCTTGTCAAGATCGACAATTCAATGCCTTTGCATAGTCAATAAATCACAGGTACACATCTTTTTGGTATTCTCTGCTTTGAGCCAAGATCCATCAGACATCAGCAATGATATTCTTTGTTCCATGTCCTCTTCTGAATCCGCTTAAACCTATGAGAGTTCTCTGTCATCATATGCTTGCCACAGTTTCTGTACTACCTTTAGTAAAACTTTACTCGCATGGGATATCAAAGATATTGTCCTATGATTTCTGCATTCTGTTTGGTCACCTCTCTTTGGAATGTGCCCGAACATGGATCTCTTCCAATCAGTTGGTCGGGTATTTGTCTTCCAAATTTCTTGGCATAGCTTAGTAAGTGCCTACTGTGCTGCCTCACAGTGTTTCTCTGCTATTAAGATTTTCAGTGACTAAATATTCAAAAGTTGTTCATCTCTCTTTCTTCCTAGTCTGGTTTTGTCTGTAAGCTCATCTGAAACCTGTCTTATGTGGGTGACCCTGCTGGTATTTAAAACATCCCTTGCATAGATTCCAGAATCACAGCAACTCACAAGCTACCACAGTATGACAAACTGACAGATGTGTGGTGGTTATGTTTGTTGTTGGTGGTGGTAGTTATGTACTGTGGAGTTGGTGCTGACTCATAGCCACCCTGCATAGGGTTTCCGAGGCTGTAAATCTTTACGGGATCAGAAAGCCTCCTCTTTCTCCCATGGAACCGCTGGTAGTTTCGAACTGCTGACCCTGAGGTTATCATCCTGATTCGTAACCACTACATTACCAGAGTTGCTGGTGAGCTTGACCTGCTGACCTTGCAGTTCAAACAGCTTTGTACTGTGGCACATTAACCCACGGCACCACACCAGTACAAAAAAAAAAAACTGATTCACTGCTTTGCTCTTATATTTTTTTTCCAAAGAAATTGTGCTTTTTAATTTCATATTTGAATGGTGTGGCACTGTGGGTTAATGCGCCAGACTGCAATGCCGTTTGAACTGCAAGGTTGGTGGTTCAAGCTCACCAGCCGCTCTTCGGAAACCCTATACAGGGTCGCTATGGGTCAGAACCGACTCAACAGCACTTAATAAGTTTCATATTTAAATCTAATTTGAACTAGTTTTTGTGTATGGTGTGAGGTATGAATCCTGGAGAATGTCACTTTATTTTATTCCATGTGAACAAATTATTAAAATTAACTGATTAACTAATTTATATTTTAATCCCGAGAATAAAATGGGATGAAGCATAGCAGCTATTGTGAGGATGGCGCAGGTCCAGATGGCGTTTCGTTCTATTTCACATAGGATCCCTGTGGGTCAGCACAGACTCCAAGGCACCTAATAACAAAAACAGTGTAGCATTAAAATACTCTGTTTTTCATTTATACTGTTTACATTACAAATCTATATGAATGTTCTTGAATATATAAGAAGAGTTGTGTTTAGATATGAGCTTGAAAATGTCTGTGATAAATGTTATGAACATTTTTACTGTCTTGGTAATATTTATAATGAATTTGAATTTTTCCAATTATCCAAAAAGTGTTCTCAAACTTTAATTTTTACAAAAATTTTATTATAGAGTCAATGATATGAAACATATGTTATTTTCTGTTTTGTTCAAAAATGTGTTGTAAATTTTTAAAAGATGGGCTTACTAAATAATTATATGCAGGATCCTTGGTGACACTATGGTTAAGCACTCCAGAGTTAATTTAGAGGTCAGTGGTTCAAACCCAACTGTCTCTCTGATGGAGAGAAATGTGGCTGTTTGCTTTCTAAAGATTATAGCATATGAAAGCCTATGTGACACTTGTGAATTGTCCGAGACTGTAGCTATGAGTCAGAAGAAATTATACAACAGTGGGTTTATGCAATTATATAGCACATATACTCAAACATAGGCACACACATTAAAGCACACTTTAATGAAGCAGTGTCACTGGGTTTCAACAAGTTAATGTGTATGTAACAATTATTTTCAGAAATAGAGTCCAGTGAGTTTTAACTGCCCTCAGATATGGCAATTATGCATGCTTCCTTAAAAATCTTCTGGCTATATTCATTTACATTTGAGAATCAATTAAAGTACTTGGATGTTAAGACTTAGTCACCTTTTTCTTAGATAAACTTGTTAATAATTTCATTTTTCTATAGGTCTGATTTGGTGCTACAACCTAAGAACTGGACTGCTAACCACTAGGTTAGTGTTCAAACCCATCAGTGGCCTTTTAGAAGCCCTATACAGGACTCCTATGGGTCAGAACAGATTCAACAGCACTTAACAACAAGGGAAAATAAGAATTAAGGTATTTGCATGTTAATACTTAATTGATATATTTCTTAACTTAGTTAAAACATTAATCATTTTATTTTTCTAGAATTCTTTTTCTCAAATTTTTAAATATTGCACTTACTAATTTAAGAGCTTAAGAATTGGTTTTACTTTTGTAGATTTTTTTCTTAGTTTATCTCTAGCAGATCTTCAAACCTTCCTCAAAATACTGTCTCTCTTCTCTTTTTAATCATTAATGCCATATTTATTTGGATGTATATTATCCTTTGACAAGATTTCACAGAGGTCCAATTATATGTTGTTGTTTTTTTATTTAGATAAAGCACCATATCAAAATATATAAGATATAATATTCTCCTAACTTCAATAAATACCTGGAGGTATACTATTTCAAAAGGGAAAAGATAAAACTGTTATGAAATCACTATGCTTCATGACTTCAAAAACTGTTATCAAGCCAACAATATCAACCTTTTCATAAAGATTTCATATAGTAATATAAAAATAATGTTTCATCCTTATAAAATCATATCCTGATATTCTGAAAGAATTGACACTGTATTTCCTGTTTTCCAAAGATAAATATCCTAAAAAAAAATGTGTGCATAAAATATACTGACACCTGAGAGAACATATATCTTCATAGATTCATGTTGGATGATTTTCAGTATTCAAGAACTGTAAGAATTAAACTTTGTGTTTTAACTTGCCATTTCAAGTTAACTTGCACTTCATATCCTTTGGTCAAATATATGACATATATGCATACATGTATGAGTAGTTATGAAATGGAAGTACATATGTAGAAGTCCCTAAGTACCACATTAGTTAAGTGCTTAGTTACTAGCTAAATTTTGGCATTTGCAATCAACCCAAAGAATTCAGAAGAAAGTCCTTGAAATAGACTTCCAAAAAGCTCATAGCTCCTGGGAAACACTATGCATGAATCACGTGAGGTTGTCATGAATCAATTTATTTTAATACAGATAATGCTAAACAGCTGTAACCATACAATGGCAAAGAATTTCCAGAGGTTCAAGCCAGATTCAGAAAAGGACATGAAAAGTGGTTTATCATTGCTGATGTCAGATGGATTTTGGCTGAAAGCAGAAAGTACCAGGAGGATATTTGCATGTGCTTTATTTACTATACAGGACAAGCTATGGACAACATTGTGAAGAATGAGAAATCCAGAACACTCTCTTGTATTCATGAGGAACCTATACATAGAGTAAAAGACAGTTCTTTGAACAGAACAAGGGAACTGTTAATGGTTTAAAATTAGGAAATGTGTGCACTAGGATTGTATTCTTTCAGCATATTTACTCAATTAATATGCTAAGCAAATAATACAATAAACTGGATTATATGAAGAAAAATGTGGCATCAGAATTGGAGGAATACTTGTTAATAACCTGTGATATGTAGATGATACAACCTGGCTTGCTGAATGTGAAGAAGACTTAAAATACTTACTGATGAAGACCATAGCCTTTTGGCATGGGTTCCATCTCAATAAAAAGAAAATAAAAATCCTCAGTACTGGACCAATAAACATCATATTAATGGAGAAAAGCTTGAATAGTCAAAGATATCATTCTGCTCATATCAACTATCAACACTCATGGAAGTAGCAGTCATGAAATCATTTTATGTTGATATGTTGCATAAGGAAACTCTGCTGCACAAGACCTCCTTAAAGTGTTGAAGAGCAAAGATGTCAGTTTGAAGTCTAAGGAGCTTCTGACCCAAGCCATGATATTTTCAGTATCCTCCATATGCATGTGAAAGTTAGACAGTGAATAAAGAAGACTGTAGGAGAATGGATGTACATGAGCTATGGTGTTGGAGGAGAATATTAAAAGTACCATGGACTGCCAAAAGAACAAATCTTTGTTAGAAGAAATAACAGCCAGAATGCATCCTGGAATCCAGTCTGGCCAAACTTCATCTCTCATACTTTGGACATATTGTCTGGAGAGACCAGTTCTTGGAGAAGGATATCATGTTTGGTAAGGTGGAGGGTCAGAGAAAAAGAGGAAGACCCCTAATGAGGTAGATTGGCACAGTGGCAGCAGCAGCGGGCTCAGGCATAGCAACAATTGTGAGGTTGGTGCAGAATGAGCAGTGTTTTGTTCTATTGTGCATAGGGTCACTGTGAGTCGGCACTGACTTAATGGCACCTAACAATAGTCATGAATCAAAATCAGCTTAATAACAATGGATGTTTTTTATATGCTTAACTGTATAGCCACATTACCCACTGCCTTCAAGAAATCCTTGCATTCAGATGGAATTATTGATGTGTATTAGTATATTTGTAGTTCTCCTGTGTCATAAGACAAGCACTTGACTGCTAACCACAAGGTGGTGGTGTTGTTGTGCCATGGAGTCAACCCTGTACAATGTTTCCGAAGCTGTAAATCTTTACGGGAGCAGAAAGCCTTATCTTTCTCCCACATAATAGCTGGTAGTTTCGAACTGCTGACCTCAAGGTTCACAGCCCGATTTGTAACCACTATGATACCAGAGGTCCTTAACCACAAGTTAGGTAGTACAAACCCATCAGCAGTTCCTCTGAAACACTATACACTGTTCCTGAGTTGGAACTGACATGACAACACTGTAACAACATCAATCTCATAAAAATGACTGTGGAAGAAAGTAGATCTGTAACAGTAATTTTTGTTGTTGTTGTATTTATGATTTTTAAAATGAATAGTTTGTGAATAATCAATTCTCCTATATAGAAGTGGAATTCTGAATCATTAATCATCAATTGAGTCCTGGTGTAGCACTGTAGGATAAGCACTTGACCACAAGGTCAGTGGTTCAAACTCACCAGGCTCTATATAGGGTTGCCATGAGTTGGAACAGACTCAATGACACTTAAAAACAGCAACAATTTTTTTTTTTTTACAGAATATTTATGCTGTTGTTATATGCCATCCAGTTGGTTCCAACCCATAGTAGCCCTGTATAGGGTTTCCAAGGAGTGACTAGTGGGTTTGAACAGCTGACCTAATGGTTTACAGCCAGTGCTTCTCCTACAGTGCCACACCAGGACTCAATATATGCATGTGTTGATGTTGTATGACAATGAATTCTGACTCATCCAGCCCTGTGCAGGGATTCTGAAGCTGCAATTCTTTACTGGAACAGAAATACTCATCTTTCTCTTGTGGAGAGACTTGCTGACTGTGTGGTTAACATCTCAACACATAACCAGTTATGTTACCAGAGATCCATATGTTGCTGTTTTAGGTGCCATCGAGTCGGTACCTACCCATAGTGACTTTATGCACAGCAAAACAAAACACTGCCTGATCCTGGACCAACCTCACTACTGTTACTATGCTTGAATCCATCGATGCTACCACTTGGCCAATCCATCTCATTGGGGGGTCATCCTCTTTTTCTCTGGCCCTCCGCCTTACCAAACACGATACCTATCTCTAGTGACTTGTCCTTCCTGACAATATGTCCGAAGTATGAGAGACGCAGTTTGGCCAGCTTGGCCTCCAAGGAACACTCTGGCTGCACTTTTTCCAAAATGGATTTATTGGTTCTTTTGGCAGCCCATAATTCAAACAACAACACCATAATTAAAAGTCATCAATTCTTGTACAGTCTTCCTTATTCACTGTCCAGTTTTCACATGCATATGAGGTTACTGAAAATACCATGACATGGGTCAGGCGCACCTTAGTCCTCAAGCTGATATCTTTGCTCTTCAACACTTTAAAAAGTTCCTGTGCAGCAGATTTGCCCAATGCAATATGTCCTTTGATCTCTTGACTGCTGCTTCCCTGAGTGTTGATAGTTGATTCAAGAAGAATGAAGTCTATGACAACTTAAATATTTTCTCCATTGATAAGAATATTTTTTATTGGTCCAGGGGTGAGGATTTTTGTTTTCTTTACATTGAGATGTAATCCATACCGAAGGCTGTGCTCTTTGATCTTCAACAGGAAATGTTTTAAGTCCTTGTGACTCCCACCCTTGGAGGGTTCTACTATGCATACACACATATCTCCTTGAAATTTACAGTGACTGCTTCCATTTAAAACCAAATGGTCACCACATGTCTGTCAGTTTGTCGTACTGTGGCTTGTGAGTTGCTGTGACTCTGAAAGATATCCCACCAGTATTTTAAATACCAGCAGGGTCACATGTGGTGGACAGGTTTCAGATGAGCTATCAGATGAAGAGAGACTAGGAAGAAGCAGTGATGAGTTAATTCTGAATAGCAGAGAAACACTGTCAGATATAGTGCAAGAAAATGAGCCCATCAGGTTGGAAGGTACTCAGAATGAGACTAGCAAAGAAATGCCTCCTCAAAGTAGAGTTGACCATGATAACATGAATGGAGGAAAGCTCTTAGGAGAAAAGCCTGCAGGACCTTCATTTGCTGATGGGGCACTACTCAAAATGAAGAGAAATAGCTGTAAACTTTTAATGAAAATTGGAACATGAAATGTACAAAATATGAATCTGGGAAAATTAGAAGTTGTGAAAATGAAATGGAACGCATAAACATGGATATCTTAGGCATTAGTGAGCTGAAATGGACTGGTATTGGCCATTTTGATTCTGACAACCACATGGTTTAGTATGCCAGGAATGACAACTTAAAGAAGAATGGTGTTGCATTCATTATGAAAAAGAGCAAATCCAGTTCAGTCATGAGGTACAATGCTGTCTGTGATAGGGTAATATCCATGTGCCTACAGGGAAGTCCAGTTAATAACACTATTATTCAAATGTATGCACCAACCACTAAAGCCAGTGAGGACGAAATAGAAGAATTCTACCAACTTCTTCAATCTGAAATTGATCAAAAATACATTCAAGATGTATTGAT
>NW_006408787.1:2113974-2114520 GCF_000296735.1 Chrysochloris asiatica | reverse complement strand
GAGGCACTCACTCATCTCTGTCAAGAAATTTGGAAGACAACTATCTGGCCAACTGATTGGAAGAGAACCTTATTTGTGCCCATTTCAAAGAGAGGTGACCCAACAGAATGCGAAAATCATGGGACAATATCTTTGATATCCCATGCGAGTAAAGTTTTGCTAAAGGTAATACAGAAACAGCTACAATCATACACTGACAGAGAACTTCCATAGGTTCAAGCCAGATTCAGAAGAGGCCGTGGAATGAGGGCTATTATTGGTGATATCTGATGGATCTTGGCTGAAAGCAGAAAATATCAGAAAGATGTTTACTTGTGCTTTATTTACTATGCAAACATTTTCGATTGTGTGGCCCATGACAAGATATGAACAACATTGTGAAGTATGAGTAGTCTGGAACACTTAATTGTGCTCATGAGGAATCTGCACATGGACCATAGGCTATTTTCTGAACAGAACCTGGGAACACTAAATATTTTAAAATTAAGGAAGGTGTGCGACAAAGTTGTATTCTTTCACCATACTTATTCCATATGTATTCTGAGC
>NW_006408787.1:2110523-2113149 GCF_000296735.1 Chrysochloris asiatica | reverse complement strand
TTAGGAAAATATCACATTTATCTGTGGATTTTCAAAGGCTCCAGTGTATTAATTTAATATATATACCTGAATATTAAGATGAAAGCAATTTTCCATTAACTGCCAGTGGCCTCATTTGTTACACTCAGCCCTAGAGGGCCTCGAACCTCTGACTAGTCTTACACGGTCTGCAACACAGATGATAGAACCTTGTTTGCTGAAAGTAAAGAGGTCTTAAAAATTTACTGATGATGATCAAAGAGCACAGCCTTCGTTATGGATTATATCTCAATGTAAAGAAAACAAAAATACTCGCCACTGGACCAATAAACAACATTCTTGTCAATGGAGAAAATATTTAAGTTGTCAAGGACTTCATTCTTCTTGGATCAACTATCAACACTCGCGGAAGCAGCTGTCAAGAAATCAAATGATGTATTGCATTATTCAAATCTGCTACACAAGACCTTTTTAAAGTGTTGAAGAGCAAAGATGTCAGCTTGACGAATACATTCCCCTTTACCCAAGTCATGGTATTTTCAATAACCTCATATGCGTGTGAAAGCTGGACAATGACTAAGGAAGTCCACAGAAAAATTGATGCTTTTGAGGTATGGTATTAGAGGAGAATATCGAAAGTATCATGGGCTGCCAAAAGAATCAACAGATCCTTTTTGAAAAAAGTGCAGCCAGAGTGCTCCTTGGAGGCCAGGACGGACAAACTTCGTGTCTCATACTTCGGACATATTGTCTGGATGGACCAGTCACTGGAGAAGGATATCATGTTTGGGAAGGTGGAAGGTCAGAAAAAAAGAGGAAGACCCTCAATGAGATGGATTGGTCAAGTATCAGCATTGATGGACTCAAGTGTGGCAAAAATAGTGAGGTTGGCCCAGGATTGGGCAGTGTTTCGTTCTGCTGTGCATAAGGTCACTATGAGTTAGTACCGACTTGATGGCACCTAACAACAACAACAACAACAACATAATTGTGAAGTTCATTCACCTGGCCTGGGGATTAAATAAAGATACATACATTGCCTTTGCCCTACTTGCCAAACTATGAGCCTGAAGGGTACTTTATATATACATGATGTCATTACAGTTTATAAATGGAATCATCCATTCATCAATCTGTACATACCTGCAGAGTTATATGCACCCTGATGGGTCTCTTCTGATTTTCATAAAGACACCTGTGGTTTAGCAGCAATTCGGTTTTCTAAATTTTGCATTTCTATGTATGAGCTCTGGTAGCGTAGTGGTTACGAATCATAAACCTTAAGGTCAGCGGTTCAAAACTACCAGCTGCTCCGCGGGAGAAAGATGAGGCTTTCTACTCCCGTAAAAATTTACACCCTTGGAAACCCTATACAGGGTCGTTATGGGTCGGAACTGACTCGATGGCACATAACAACAACAACATGTATGATTTAAGCAACCTTCCATTCCATTCCCAAAAATAAATTCTTTAATAATTTGTTTATACCTGATCAGTTATTTTTTAATTAAACTTGTGTTAGGGTATGAGAAAGTGAAAAAAATGTAACCTGGCCTCAAGATTTTTCTATTGTTAATGTAGACTAAGTTTATCCAATCCAATTATTTAAGTTTTTTACAAAATTTGAATAATATAATCATATTCAAGTATTCTTCCTTATGTTTCATTTATAAATTCTAGCTTTAAAGCTACATTCACTTTGTTGTCAAAGCTCAACATTTTTTGGCCTTTTTGTTACTGTCTGTGATTCACATTTATTATCAGGAATATTCTTTGCCTATGAAAAATCCTCACCTGACAAAATTTTGCATTACTAAAAACGATTTCTAACAAATGCAGAATTACCCACTTATGGAGTGTTAGATATTTTTCCTTTGAGATCCCAGTGAATCCATAAACTTCCATTACTCTCATCTCATTTTTTCCTTTCTAGGTTTTAACTAGCATAGAGTTAGAAAGTATATCTAATTTATGTTTGCATCTTAAATTTATACCTAATGGAGTTTTGTTGAGTATAGGTTTAGAGAATATATTTTAAAAAAACAGCCTTTTACTCAGAACCTTTTACCAACTGTTATAACCATTTCTCCTGTCACAGAATTAGAGTAAACAACTTTGGGCCTTGGCCACTGACTTCTGGTATTTGATTAATGGGACTAATATACAAAAATTTTAATTCTTAAGACTTCTCCATGTCACCTGGGAACCATCTGCTATGGTTGTTTCTTTTGTTGATATAACATCTAACTTTCCCTTTCGTTGTATGTTTTAAATTGTATACTAAGAAATTCAGGAAGTCAACCAAGTCATTTGTATCTCACAGTAAGTATTATGCTCCAACCAATAAGACAAAGCTAAACTCTTTCAATAAAACTAAGTCTTCTTAGCCATCAGCAACTCCTGTACTTGATACTCCATGGAAAAAACGATGAGAAAGGTAAATGTGGTATTTAATTTCCCTGAGTGTTGGAATATAAAGTATTTTTATTTTGTACATTAAAATTGATTTATTTTTATTAATGTTATTATATAGAGTACAGAGGAAATTAAATCATTTTATTATTAGAAATTTCACCATCTATGGATTTAATATTCAAATAGGGTCACTTATTTTTTAAGGAGCTTTGGTAGCGTAGTGGTTACGAAT
>NW_006408787.1:2105523-2106958 GCF_000296735.1 Chrysochloris asiatica | reverse complement strand
ACAACAACAACAACAACAACAACAACAACAACATCCTAAGATCTAATTGCAAAAGATCCTATGTTGTTATTATTGTTAACTTCTATCCAGTTTATCCCTAACTTATTCTTACCCTATGCACAACAGGATAACACACTGCTAGATCATACACCATACTCATAATAGTTTTTTTGTTTGTTTGTTTGCTTTTTAATTGTGAACTGAGTGATAGTTGACACGGGAGAACATCAGCTTTACACCATTGTTTCATTGCAATGATTACAATTTCCTCTGTGCATCCTCATTCAACAGTATTTGTTTCCAATTCCTCTGTGTGTTTTTTTGTTTTGTTTTGTTTTGTTTTGTTTTGTTTTGTTTGGGGGGTGCAGCAGTAGTGGAGGGATGTACACAAAAATACTCAGTAATATATAATAATTTAAACAACCAAAAGGCAATTCTGCAAGCCTATCCCTAAACATCAACACTCAGTCCTTCTTTTTCCATTCTGTTTGTGCTTTTCTCCCCTGATGGTCCTCTGTTCCTGGACTATAAGATTAATTACTTCCCCATTTTTGTTGCAAAACTTCTACCTTTTCAGTTGTGACGATCGCAATTATTCATAACAATTACTCAATACTGAATCATAAGAATAAGGGATAAGTCCCCATCTCTATTCAGCAGATCCATCTAGACAAGATGAAAACTATTCAGAGAATACTCTATCTTACCCCACACACTCTTAAACTTGAAAACTTGTAAGCCTGTCACTTTGTGTCTTCATTGCCCCCTCATTTTAATTAGCCAATATGTAAGTTTCCCATTCCTATCTACCTTGTATACAGAGAGGATAGGATTGATACTTGATGTGAAGGCTACTTCCTCTCAGTTGATATTTTGAGCTACTACATCCATAAGTTTAGGTCAAGTTCATCAAACTGTAGCAATTTACACTCGTTTTCTTTAACAAATCTTGTTTTTTTAACCCTTCTCTAGTTGAATTCTGATTATCAAGCCATTGAGGCGAGGTCAAATGGGTAATATCTGGAAGTTTGGGCATTCTTGTGCATCTCCCCTCATTTCATATCAGCTGGTTGTTTCACTTTCAACTCTAGCCCTGTGTGACTATGTCCTTGTCAACGGGCTCAAGTGTCCCCAGGACTCACCACACTTTGGACCAACCATCCTTTTCTCTTCTCTTTCTCTCACCTCCAGGTTAATGGGAGTCTATGGAATGTGGTTGAACTCAGCTCATTTTTTCAGTGCTGCCATTTCCTCTCTTCCACTCATCAGTAGACCAATGTGGTCTCCAGCAAGCTTACATGACTGCTCATGTGTTACCTTTGAGTTTCAGTTTTAGAGGGGGTTTTGTCCTGAAGGGACTTGATTATTTGCCTTGATGGCTTCCCAGTGAACAACTTGCTTGTTCTTGTAGCAGCCAATCATACTTCCTTTTTTT
>NW_006408787.1:2101719-2103167 GCF_000296735.1 Chrysochloris asiatica | reverse complement strand
TCTTACTGTGTTTTCAATGTTTCTGTGAATCTGAAATTGTTTCAAAATATAACATTTAAAATTTATATATAAAAACATCAAGCTGGATTTAGAACAGTACATGGGAAGAAGGATATCATCATAAATGTCAGATGGATTTTGACTGAAAACAGATAATATCAGAAAGCTGTCCATTTTAGTTTTATTTACTATGCAAAGGCATTTGATTGTCTGGATCATAACATCCTATGAATTAGAACACAAAGAATGGGAGTTCTAGAAAATGTAATTGTGTTCATGTAGTGAGTACCTTAAAGAACAAGAGGCAGTCAAGAAAGGGAATCCTACATGGCTTAAAATTAAAAGTAGGAAAGATGCATGTTTGGGTTGTGTTCCTTCCCCACACTTATTAATTTGTATGCTGAGAAAATAATCTAAGAAAGTGGATTATAAGAGGAAGAACATGGCATCAGGATTGGAAGAAGAAACATTAACAACCTGCAATATGCAAATATGCAATATGCAAAAAAAAATACATAACTTTATTTGCTAAAAATGAAGAGGAGGTGTGATACTTACTGATGAAGATAAAAGACTACCACCTACAGTAAGAATTAAAACTCAATGTAAAGAAAAGAAAAATCTTCACAACTGGATGAATAAACAGCATCAAAATAAATGGAGACAAGACTGAAGTTGTCAAAGATTAATTTTACTTGGATCCACAATCAATGCTCATGGAAGAAGCTGTCAACACAAATGAAATATTGTATTGGACAAATCTGCTGAAAAAGTTCTCTAAAATGTTGAAGACTAAAGATGTCACTCTGAAGACTATGATGTGTTTGACTAACACCGTGATATTTTCATTCATCTCATATTTGTGTAAAAGCTGGATAGGAATACTGGAGAAAAACAAGGAAGACAGGAGAATAATTGATGCATTTGATCTGTGGTGTTGGCAAAGAATATTGAAAGTACCATGAACAACCAATAGAACAAATAAATCTGTATTGGAAGAAATACATCCAGAATGCTCCTTAGAAACAGAGATGACAAGACTTTCTTTCATGTACATTTGACATGTTATTAGAAGGACCCAGTCCGTGGAAAAGGACATCATGATTGGTAGAGGGTTAGCAAAGCAAAGAAAGACCACAATGAAATGGATGGACACATGATTGCAACAATGGGCTCAAAAACAACTGTGAAGATGAAACAGGACCAACCAATGTTTTGATCTATTATATATGATGTTGATATGAATTGGAATCAGCTGAAAAGCACGTCACAAATGAATGAACCTATCAATAGAGTTTCTCTGCTATTCATAGAGTTTTCAGTGACTAGCGATTCGGAAGTAGTTTGCCACTCTTTCTTCCTAGTCTGTCTTTGTTTTGTAGCTCATCTGAAACCTGTCCACCATGGGTGACCCTGCTGGCTATTTAAAACACCAGTGGCATAGTCCT
>NW_006408787.1:2097410-2098106 GCF_000296735.1 Chrysochloris asiatica | reverse complement strand
GCTAGGGTCTGGCTCCTCTTGATAATATGTCCAAAGTATGAGAGACAAAGTTTCACTATTCTGGCTTACAAGGAGCATTCTGGTTGTACTTCTTTCAACATAATTTTGTTGTTGTTGTTGTTGTTGTTCTAGCAGTCTATGAGACTTTCAATATTCTTCTCCAATACCATAACTGAAATGTATCAAGTCTTCTCAATGTTCCTTATTCATTATCCAGCTTAGGCATGCATCTGAGGCTATTGAATACACCACGGCTTGAAAAATGGACTGGCAAATGTTAGTCCTCAAACTGTATTTGTTTTTAAAAGATTGAAGCAGAATTTTGTCTTTGAGTTATAGAGTTGGTAATTAGTATTGAATATACTAATGTGCATCAGAGTTATATCTTTTCATCATAGTCTGTATACTGACCAAATAATATGAGAAAGTGAATTACATGAAGAACAATATAACATAAGGACAGGAGGAAGACTCATTAATACCTTCAATATGGCAGAAGAACAAACACATTTGTTTTAGAAAGGAGGATGTTCCTTGGAATAGAAGATGATAAGACTTTGCCTCATGTACCTTGAGAATGTTATCTCTAGGACTCTAGACACTAGTCCTAGAGGCAGACATCATGCATCTTAAAGTTTTTTTTTTCTTGCTGTTAAGTACCGTGGAGTTGGTTCCGACTCATAGTGACCCTGCACA
>NW_006408787.1:2085843-2096989 GCF_000296735.1 Chrysochloris asiatica | reverse complement strand
AGATTTACAGCCTCAGAAACCCTGTACAGGGTCGCTATGAGTTGGAACCAACTCCACGGCACATAACAACAATAACAAGACTGCTTTTATTAATCAGTGTCAGTGAATTTGTTGGATTTTATAACATAATTCACTATTAAGCAGATTATTAATGCAAATCTTGAAAAATATATTATTGCAAACACTTCATTAGAGATTTTTCTTAGTATATTTTATTCTAAAAGAAGATACAATCATTAGACAAATTATATTATTTGTAAATGATGTATTTATAAGTAACAACATGTTAACATTTTTACATGAGAATATAATTTCAAAAGTTTTCTGATTTTTTTTCAAATTCTGTCATCGTATCAACCTAGGATAGATGAGGATAAAATTAAAACTGTATTTGTTTGCAAATATTCACATTTTTATAGCATTACTCATTTCAATATTTGATCTATACGTAGAATTGATTGTCCATATTTATTTCATTATATCTTTATAAGAAAATAAAATCATTGGATAGTGTAATAAATATTTTGGTGGAAGTTGATTTTTGTTGTGTACTAACCCAGTTTAATTATTTTAATGAATCCATTAAGCATGTCATAATAATGAGCAGATCCTTGGAATATAATATAAATGTGATGACATGCCGTTTCTAGAGCTATTGAACTAATGAGGCATCTCACAGAACTGTTTCAAACACAGGAGACCTGTGAGGAGGGTCAAGATCATTGTGATCATTGTTTGACAAGGCAGAAAGCTTAAGGGGTTTGTTCATTTTTATTGACTACATAAACTTCAGACCTGCTTAGTTTTTGTATTCTCTGCTGTGTTTTCTTTCCTCTCTAAAGCCTCTTGTGCATTTTCTCGGAAAATTAAGAAATGAGACCTAAGAGGTGAGTCTCAGTAATTATAGCTACATGACCTGACTTCCCCATAGACACTCTTATTCTCAAAGTTGTTGTATTCCTCTCTACTTTCCCCACAAATGTATGTTACACAAACACCTTTGCTTATAAGACAAACTGCAAATGGCTATAAGTATAGATGTTAAGAAATGAAAATGACTTTTAAAGTTGAAAGTGATCTTTAATTTCCAAGTTAAATAGTTTTAGATTAAAAGATATAAACATTATATTGAAAATCTTCCTGCGGGTGATAAAATAAAAGAATCTATAACAAACTAGTCAGAGGCATGCTATCTTTCAATGCTTATATTTCAAAATCTCTAACACTTAAATGTGTTGTTAGATGTGCTCAGTTGGTTCCAGCTAATAGTGACCTTGAGTGCAACAGAATGAAACATTGCCTGATCATGTACTATCCCCATAATTTTTGTTATGTTTGAGCCCATTATTGTAGCCAATGTATCAATACATCTCTTTAAGTGTATTTGCTTACCCTCTATTTTACCAAGCATGATGTCCTTCTCTAGATACTGGTCTTCCCAGGTAACATAGCCAAAGTGAGAAATGGCACTATCCTCACTTCTAAGGAACATTCTGGCTGTATATCTTCCAACACAATGTGCTCATAATCTATTTAATATCCTTTGACAGTACCATAATTCAAATGAATCAATTCTTCTTAGATGTTCCCTATAAACTGTTCAGCTTTCTAATGCATATGAGGCAATTGAAAATACAGTGGCTTGGATCAGATATATCTCAACCTTCAAAGTGACATCGCTGTTGTTTTTAAAGAGACTTTTTGCAACAGATTGTCCAGTGCAATATTTTGTTTGATTTCCTGGAGGCTGCTTCTATGGATGTTGATTGTGAACCCAGGTAAAAAGAAATGCTTGACAATGCTAATCTTCCCCATTTACTATAGTGTTACTTGATATTCCAATTGTGATGACATTTGTTTTCTTTGTGTTGAGGTGTAATGCATACTGAAGGCTATAGTCTTTGATGTCATCAGAATTCCTTCAAGTCTTCTTCACTTTCAGCAACTGAAGTTGTGCCATCTGCATATCACCAGTTGTTAGTATGCACTCCTCCAATATTGATGTTCTATTTTTATTCATATATTCCAGATTCTCAAGTTATTTGCTCAGTATATTTATAAATATAAAACCATCGCATGGAACTGTCCTGATTTTAAACTACATAGTATGCCCTTACTTTGTTAAATAAGAAAGAAAGAACTGTTTCTTGATCTACATACATACAGAACACAATTAGGTGTTCTGGAATACCTGTTCATAACAACACTATCCTTAATTTATTATAATTCCCATAATCCAGTGTCTTTGTATAGTTAATAAATACTAGTAAGATTTTTTACTGTTATTCGCTGCTTTCTGCTAAAATCCAGCTGACATCAACAACAATATTTTATGTCCTCTTTTGACTCCAGCTTGGATTTCTGTTTTGGGATCATTGTCAGCAAAAGTTTATTTGATTGTGAGATTAATGTGATTATTTGATGATTTATGCATTCTGTTGGATCATCTTTCTTTGGAATGAACATAAATATGATTGTCTTCCAAACATTTGGCCAAGAAACTGTCTTTCAAATACATTGTCATAGAAGAGTGAGTGCTTCCAGTGTTGCATCATTTCTTGAATCATGTCATTTGTTTTTTTGTCATTTCCTGAACCTTGCTTCTCACCAATTCCTTCAGTACAGCTTGGACTTCTTCTTTCAGTACCATTGATTATTGATCATATACTAGCTGCTGACATGGAGGAATGTCACCAATTATTTTTGGTACATTAACTCTGCATATTTGTTTTAGTTTATTTCAATGCTTCCTGCTCCATTCAGTATTTTGCCCATAGAATCCTTCAGTATTGGAATTTGAGGCTTAAATATTTTCTTCAGTTCTTTCAACTTGAGAAGTGTCAGACATGTTGCTCCTTTTGTTTTTCTGACTCCAAGTCTTCGTCATTTCATTAAAACACTGTCTTGTTGAGCCACAATTGAAACTTTCTGTTCAAATCTTTTATTACATTTATTTCTTATATTCTTTATTGTTGTTTTTGGTAAGTGCCATCAACTTGGCTGTGACTCATAGCAGCCCTGTGTAGGATTTCTGAGGTAAAACTGGTCATTTTGAACCACTGACTCAAACTGATCTTATAGTCCAGCACGTTGTTCTGCAGCACCACGGGATTCCTGAATCCTAGCTAAACACTATATTCAAGCACAATTTCAGAGTTTTCTTCTGACGTCCATTTTAGTCTTCTTTGACTTTTCTTGTCTTTTTAATGGCTTGATATCTCCAATTATGATTTCTTTAGTATCATCCTATGACTAGTCTAATTTTCAGTTATCAGTGCTCAATTAATCTTATCTATGCAGTCCTGGTGTGGCGCTGTGGGTTAATGTGCCAGAGTGCAAACTCATTTGAACTGCAAGGTCGTTGGTTCAAGCTCACCAGCTGCTCCTCAGAAACCCTATACAGGGAGACTATGGGTCGGAACCTACTTGACGGAACTTAACAACAACAACAATTCCTAAGATGCTGTCTGATTTTTATTATATTCAAGGTTGTATTTTGACTTTTGTGGACTGTTTTTTAAGTTAGTCCTGGCATTGTAGGTTAATGTGCTGGGCTGCAAAGTCACTTTCAACCACAAGATCTGTGGTTCAATCTCACCAGCTCCTCCTTGGAAACCCTATACAGGGTCACTATGGGTCAGAACTCACTCGACGGCACTTTACAATGACACTTCAACTTGCAGAAAAACAATTGATGGTTTGTTTCACTTTCAATCCGTGGCCTTGTTCTGACTGAGGATGTGAGTATCTCCACCATATCTTTCCATAGATGTAGTCAATTTGATTCATGTGAATTACAACTGATCAGGTTCATCTATATAGTCACTGTTTATGTTGTTGGACAAAGGTATTTCCAATGAATCCATCATCACTCTTATACAATTATTTCATTAGAATTTAATGTTATTTCTTTCACCAAGGCCCAAGTTTACAGTTATTGATCCTTGCTTATTTCCAACATTTCCATTTTAATTACCAGTAAGGCCTGGTGTGGCACTGTAGGATAAGCACTGGATTGCTAACAACAAGATCAACAGTCCAAACCGCCATCTACTGCATGAAACCCTATACAGGGTTGCTGAATCAGAATCGACTCAAAGGTATACAACAATAACAACAGCATCAATATACCTTGATGCATGTTTGATTCTTTTCAGATTTCAGACATTGCTAAATATCTATAGTTTCTTCATCTTTGGTGTTAGTAGTTGGTACATACATTTGAATAATAGTCATATTAACTGGCATTCTTTGTAGCCATATGTTTATTATTCTATCACTGGTAACGTTGTACCGCAGAACATGCCTTGAAAAAAAATTTTTTGACAATAGTTGTAGCACCATTCCTCTTCAGTTTGTCATTTCTGGTATGATAGTTCATATTATTGTCCAACTCCAAATCACCATTACCAGTCCATTTCACTTCACCAATCTCAAGGATACCAATCTGCTTATATTTCACTTCTTTTGTGATGACTTTCAATTTCTCTATATGGTAGAAGTTAAAGATATCTCAAATGTCTAATTTTTCCACAATACTATATCACTAGAAAATCCTTAATATCAACCATTGCTTCTTCCCACACTATACTCCTTCACATCCCAGAGTTCTGAAAATCAATGCAAAATCTCATAGAACTCAAAAACTGTCAGGAAAACAGCTCACGTGGTTGTGAAAGTTGCCAAGACTAAAATCCATAGTTTGGATGTTAGTCTATAAGATTTTCATTCACTACAAATTGATCAGTTGACATGCATGACTGCATAATATACATGACATACATGAATCAGGGCAGACAATAATCAGCTGGCTCAAATCCCAAGGACCAGATGTCAGATAGAGGTTAACCAGATGCAAAATAAAAAATAAGAGAGAAAACTTTGCCAAACACCCAGAAGTAAAAGGGTATCATTTGGTTAGTCAAGCAAAGAAGATTACAAGGACTCATGTCACCAAGATGGTAACTGGCATCTGATTGGTGTTCATCTGGACAAATTCAGCATAAGAAGTAGTCTGTCTTGCACTCATCCTCAGAAAGGGTAGGAAGAGCAGGGGCAGTGTGCAAAGATGGCATTTTGCTTATGTTCTGGGCATGGATGGAGGTATGTTTTCAATACCAGGATGTTAAAAGATCAAGTTGAGGACATGTTGGTCATTACTACTGATGTTAGGAGAGTCAGGTATCATCTCAGCTAGTTTTGTGACACCAGTCTTTGTGGATCTTTTATTAATAGTTATCCAGTGAAACTTTTATGAATAGCAGCAGAACGTTGTCTTATATAGTCCTGGAAAATGAGCATCTCTGGTTGAAACACACTCAAAATACAACTGTGAAAGAACTGCCTCCTCAAAGTAGAGTTGTCCTTAATGACAATGAGTAGAGCAAAGTTTTCAGGACATTCATCTACTAATGGGACACAGCATAAAATGAGAAGAAACAGCTACCACCATCCATTGATAAATAGAACATGGAATAAACAAAGTATAACTGTGGGAAATTTGTTTCTGTTGGTGTTGTTAGTTGCTTTTAAGTTGGTTCTGACTCACTAAGATCCCATGTCTCAGTAAGAATCAAACACTACCTAGTCCTGTGCCATCATCCTCACAATTGTTGTTACATTTGAGTCCATAGCTGCTGCCATTGTGCCAATTCATTTTGTTGCAGGCCGTCCTCTTTTTTGCTGACCCTTCTCTTAACCAAGCATGATATCCTTCTCCAGGAATTGACCCCAATTGGTAAAATGCCCAAAGTATGAGAGACCAAGTCTTGCCATCCTGGCTTCTGTGTAGCATTATGACTGCACTTCTTCCAACACAGATTTGTTTGTTATTTTGGCAGTCCATGATACTTTCACTATTCTTCTCCATCACCATAAGTAAAGTTCATAAGTTCTTCTATGGTCTTCCTTACACATTGTCCAACTTTCACATACATGCAAGGCTATTGAAAATACCATGGCTTGAGTCAGCCCCACCTTAGTTCTCAAACTGACATCTTTGCTCTTGAACACTTTGAAGAGGCCTTCTACAGAAGATTTGCCTGAGAGAATACTTCTTTTGATTTCCTGATTGCTGCTTTCCTAAGTATTGAAAATGGATCCAAGCAAAATGAAGTCTTTAATAGCTTCAATCTTTTCTCCATTTATAATGCCAACACATACTGGTCTAGTGGTTAGGATTTATAACTTCTTTATATTAAGGTACAACTCATACTGAATGCCATGGTCATCAGTAAGTAGATTAAGTCTTCTTAATTTATTCAGTACATCACTCATCTATCAGTTTGTCATACCGTAGTGGCTTGTGTGTTGCTGTGATTCTGGAGGCAATGCCATTGGTGTTTTAAACATGAGCAGGAAAATCCATGGTGGACATTTTTCAGATGAACTTCCAGAAAAAGGCAAACTAGGAAGGAAAGGTGGACTACTTCTGAATATTTGACCCTGACAAGCTTGTGAATAGCAGTAGAATACTGTCATACAGCATGAGAATATTGTTTATTAAAGCATGAAAAACAGCACCAGATTATTATCAGATATAGTACCAGAAGATGAGACCCTCAGGTAGGAAGGCACTATGACTAGGGAAGAGCTGCCTCCTCAAAGAAGAGTTAACTGTGATGACACGGCTGGAATAAGGCATTTAGGACCTTCATTTGCTGCTGGGGCACACCTTAAAATAAAGAGAAACAGCTGTAAACATCCATTAATAATCAGAACATGGAATGTATGGAAGTATGAGTCTAGGAAAATTGCAAATTGTTAAAAATGAAATGGAAAGCATAAGTATCAATATCCTAGGCATTAGTGAGATAAATGGACTGGTATTGGTGATTTTGAATCTGACAACCACATGGTTTACAAAGACAGGAATGACAATCTGAAGAGGAAAGGCATTACTCAGCATCAAAAAGCACTGATCAAAATCTATCTTGAAGTACATTGCTGTCTGTGATAGAAAATATCCATACACTCAAAGGAATAAAAGTTAATACCACATTATTCTAATTTATGCACCAACCACTAAAGCCAGTGATGATGAAACTGAAGAGTTCTATCAACTTCTTCATTCAGAAATTGGTCAAACATGCCATCAATATTTATTGATAATTACTGGTGATTGGAATACAGAGGTTGGGGAAAAATAGAGGAAAGATCAGAAGCTGGGAATTTTAGCCTTGGAGACAGAAATGATGCTGGAGATCACACAATAGAATTTTCAAGACCAATGACTTCTTCATGGCAAATACCCATCTGAAACAACATAAATGAAAACTATACACATGGACCTCACAAAATAGAATACACAGAAATCAAATTGTCTATATCTGTGGAAAGAGACAGTGGGAATGGTCCATAACCTCAGCCAAAACAAGGCTAGGGACAGACTGCGGAACAGACCATCAATTTCTCATATACAAGTTCAGGCTGAAGCTGAAGAAAATTAAAGCAAGTGCATAAGTGCCAAAATATGACATTGAACCTATCTCACCTGAATTTAGAAATCATCTGAAGAAAAGATTTGATGCATCAGACACTAAAGAACAAAGACCAGAAGAATTGTGGGATGACATCAAGAACATCATACAGGAATGCTAACGGTCATTAAAAAGACAAGAAAAAATTAAAAGATTAAAATGGGTTTCTGAAGCATCTGATACTTGCTTGCCAGCATAGATATGCTAAAGCAAATGGAAAAAATGAAGAGGTAAAAGAGTTAAATAGAAAAATTCAAAGAGCAGCTTGAGAAGATAAAGTCAAATATTATCACAAAATATTGAAAGACATGGAGTTAGAAAAAAAAAGGTGTGTGTGTGTTTTTTATTTCCTCCTCTAGCTGAATGATCTCAAGAAAAAATTCAAGCCTCAACTTGCAATACTGAAGGATTCTTTGGACAAAATATTTAAATGTGCAGAAAGCATCAAAATAAGATGGAAGGAATACACAAAGTCACTTTAGATATGATCAAGAGCCAATCACACTGAAAGAAGACATCCAACATGAATTGAAGGCATTGGCAAAGAACAAGATCCCAGAACTGACAGGATATAAACTTCAATCTTTCAACAAACTGATGAAACACTGGAAGCATTCACTCATCTCTGCCAAGAAGTGTGGAAGACAACTACTGGGCCCACTGACAGGAAGAGATCATGCCCATTGCAAAGACAGGTGACCCAGCATAATGCAGAAGTCATTGGACAATATCAGTAATATTTTGTACAAGTAAAATTTTGCTAAAAATAATCCAAAAATGGCTGCAAATAAACACTGACAGAGAATTGCCAGAAGTTCAAGATGAGGACATGGAACGAGGGTTTTCATTGCTGATATCAGATGGATCTTGGTTGAATGAAGAAATACCAAAAAGTTGTTTGCCTACCCTTTATTGATTATGCAAAGGCTTTTGATTATGTGGAACATGACAAGCAATGGACAACATCACAGAGAATGAGTATTCTGGAACACTTAATTGTGCTCAGGAGGAAACTGTACATAGACCAGTTGTTCAAACATAGCAAGGGAACACTGAATGCTTCAAAATTAAGAAAAGTGTTTGCCAGGGCTGCATGCTTTCACCATACTTATTCAATCTGTATGCTAAGCACATAATCTGAGAAGCTGGATTATATGAAGAAATGCATGGCATCAGGACTGGATGAAGACTCATTAAGAATCTGCAATATTCAGATGATACAATCTTGTTTGCTGAAAATGAAGAGGACTTAAAATATTTACTTGTGGAGATCAAAGACCACAGCCTTTGGTATGAGTTGCACTCCAATGTGAAAAAAAAAAAAAAAAAATCCTCACCACTGGACCAATGAACAGCATCCATATAAATGGAGAAAAGATTGAAGTTGTCAAAGACTTCCTTTTTCTTAGAACAACCATTAACACTCATGGGAGCAGCACTCAAGAAATTAAACAATGTATTGCATTAGGCAAACCTGCTGCACACAACTGCTTTAAAGTGTTCAAGAACAAAGATGACAGTTTGAGAAAGGTTTAACAGACCCAAGCCATAGTGTTTTCAGTAACTTCATATGCATATGAAAGTTGGACAGTGAATAAGAAAGACCGTAAAAGAATTGATGCACTTGAGTTATTGTAATGGACGTGAATATTAAAAACACCATGGACTACCAAAATAACAAATCAATCTGTGTTGGAGAAAGTACAAACAAAATATTCCCTGGAAGCCAGAATGAACAGACATTATTTCTCTTACTTTGTGCATATTGTCAAGAGGGACTAGTTTCTGTAGTAGGATATCATGTTTGGTAAAGTAGAAGGGCAGCTAAAAACAGGATATCCCCCAATCAGATTGATTGGCACAGTGGCAGCAGCAATGGGCTCAAACGTAGTAATGATTGTACCATTGGCGCAGGACCCGGCATTGCTTCATTCTGTTGTGCATAGGGTCATTATGAATCAGTACTGAATTAATTGCATCTAACAACAACAACAATGCCAACAACTGAACAGGAATGGTGTCACCTTCATGATCAAAAAGAACATTTAAACATCTACCTTGAAAAAAGAAGATCAGTTAATAATGTTATTATTCAAATGTATTCACCAATTACTGAAGCTAAAGATGATGAAATAGAAGAACTCTACAAACTCTTCACTGTGAAATTGGCCAAACTTGCGATCAAGTTACATTGGTAATTACTGGCAATTGGAACATAAAAGTTGGAACTAAAAAGGAAGAGTCAGTAGTTTGAAAATATAGGCTTAGTAATATAGATAAGACAGATAACATTCATTAAAAATTACCTATTCAATAACACAGATGGCAACTATACACATAAACCTTACCAGATGGAATGCATAGGAATCAAACTGATTCTAATGTCAGAAAAGAAAATGGACAAACTCAGTATCATTAACTAAAGAAAGAACGCCAGGTGCTAATTATGGAATAGACCATCAATTGCTCCTATTCAAGTTCAGTCTGTAGTTGAAGACAATGAAAACAAGTTCATGAAAGCCAAAATATAATCTTTAATATATCCCACCAGAATTGGAGACAATCTCAAGAATAGATTTGATGCTCTAGGTATTGTTGTTGTTGTCAGGTGCCATCGAGTCGGAACCGACTCATAGCGACCCCATGCACAGCAGAATGAAACAATGTCTGATCCTGGGCCAACCCCACCAGGGTTGCCACACTTGACGCCACCACCATCTTGCTAATCCATCTCGTTGGGGGTCTTCCTCTTTTTCTCTGACCCTCCATCTTACCAAGCATGACATCCTTCTCCAGTGACTGTTCTCTCCTAACAATATGTCCAAAGTATGAGAGACAAAGTTTAGCCATCCTGGCCTCCAAGGAGCACTCTGGCTACACTTCTTCCAAAATAGATCTATTGGTTCTTTTGGCAGTCCATGACTCTTTTAGTATTCTCCTCCAACACTACAACTCAAAGGCATCAATTTTTCTACAGTCTTCCTTATTCACTGTCCAGCTTTGGCATCCATATGAGGTTATTGAAAATATCCTGGGCCAACCTCACTACTGTTGCCACACTTGAATCCATCAGTGCTGCCACCTGACCAATCCATCTCATTGGGGGTCTTCCTCTTTTTCTCCTATCCTTCATCTTACCAAACATGAAAACCTTCTCTAGCGACTGTTCCCTCCTGACAATATGTCCAAAGTATGAGAGATGAAGTTTGGCCATCTTGGACTCTAAGGAGAACTCTGGCTACACTTCTTCCGAAATAGATCTATTGGTTCTTTTGGCAGCCCATGGCACTTTCAGTATTCTCCTCCAACACCACAACTCAAAGGAATCAATTCTTCTACGATCTTCCTTATTCACTGTCCAGCTTCCGCATGCATATGAGGTTATTGAAAATACCATGGCTTGCACCTTAGTCCTCAAACTGACATCTTTGCTCTTCAACACTTTAAAAAGTTCCTGTGCAGCAGATTTGCATAATGCAATACATCACCTGATCTCTTGATTGCTGCTTCCATGAGTGTTAATAGTGGATCCAAGAAGAATGAAGTCCTTGACAACTTTAATCTTTTCTCCATTGATAAGAATGTTGTTTAGTGGTCCAGTGGTGAGGATTTTTGTTTTCTTGACATTGAGATGTAATCCATATCGAAGGCTGAGCTCTTTGATCTTC
>NW_006408787.1:2083709-2085268 GCF_000296735.1 Chrysochloris asiatica | reverse complement strand
CATAGCAACCCTGTACAGGGTTTCTGAGGCTGTAAAACTTTACAGGAGCAGAAAGCCTCATCTTTCTCCCACAGAACAGCTGGTAGTTTCGAACTGCTGAACTTGCGGTTCACAGCCCGATTTGTAACACTACACTACCATAATCTAAAAGTACTGGAAGAATTGTTGAAGTAAAAGAGCTGAACAGAAAATTTCAAAGAGCAATACAAGAAGACAAAATAAATTATTATAATGAAATGTGCAAAAACCTGGGGTTAGAAAACCAAAAGAGAAGAACATGCCCAACATTTTTCAAGCTGAAAGAACTGACGTAAAAATTTCAAGACTTGACTTGCAATATTGAATTATTTTGTTAAGTGCTGTTGAGTCAGTTCCAACTTACAGTGACCCTGTAGAGGATTTCTGAGTAGCATCTGCTAAGTTTGAACCATTAGCCTTGTGGTTAGCAATCCAGGGTTTATCCTACAGTGCCATAGCACAGCAATCATTTTCTTTTTCTTCTTTTTCTTTTTTAGTCTTTCCTAATTTTGTGTATTCAATGGGCTATTCCAGGAAACCACTATATTGGTTTCACTTGCATTCTCACAGGCAGTTTGCACTTAGGTGATGCTGGAGTTTCTTGATGCTCAACTATGATGAAGGATCTATTTTTTCTTTACATATATTCTTGTAATTTCAGATCATCTCTTGTCAAAGTGACTTCACATATCCCCTCATTGAAATGTCACATGTTTCTCATTTGGACCGGATCATTAAATTAAACAATCTACCTGTGGGCAATAGTCCAGTGATTATCGTACAGAGCCACTGCACTCTCAACAGGACAATATGAGGACTATGAACTCGCAGATATGACACACTGGGGAGTCTCCCCTGACAATCAGCTACCATGGTCATTTGCTCATTTCTATGGGCATTCTCTGTATCTTTAACCATACTGACAACTTCAGTTCTTGACAATGGAACATGTCATTGCTCCATCCAATATTACATGCTTTCAGCATATGTGCCTAATTAGCTCACATATCCAAATTGCTATCTCAAGATGTAAAATCAGCTTATCCGCTTTAGCATTCATGTGCCATCTGAGCTAGCAAATTCTAGATATACACTTGACTCATATAAATTCTTCATCAGAATTTCCAAAAGGATTTTTGTTTTATTACCTAAACAATTGGATTCCTAAATTTTCAGTGATCTGGGACCAATATCCAAATTAATAATGAAGTCATTGGTCAAATCCCAGGAATTTGTGTTGTTGTAACTGCTATTGTTGTTGTTCAGTGCCATTGATTCAGTGCTGACACATAGCAATCTTATGTGCAACAGAATGAAACACTGTCCAATCCTGTGCCACCCTAACAATTGTTGTTACATTTGAGATCATGGCTGCTGCCACTGTGTCAATGCATCTCATTTTTCTCTGACCCTCCACTTTACCATGCATGATGTCCTTCTCCAGGGACTAGTCCATCCTAATAACAAGTCTTAAGTATGAGAGATGAAGCCATGTCATGCTGGCACCTATGTAACATTCTGGCTGTATTTCTCCCAACACA
>NW_006408787.1:2082259-2083364 GCF_000296735.1 Chrysochloris asiatica | reverse complement strand
CTTCCATATTCATTATCTAATTTTCACATGCATATATGATGACTGAAAATATCATAGCTTGGATCAGGCACACCTTAATCCTCAAACTGGTATTGATGCTCTTTAACACTTTAAAGAGGTATTGTGCAGCAGATTTGCCTGATGCACTATGTTGTTTAATTTCTTTACTACAGTTTCCATGAGTGTTGGCTGCATATCGAAGAAAAATTAAGTCTTTAACAGATTCAGTCTTTTATCCATTTATCATGATGCCATATGTCAATTCAATTGTGAGGATCTTTGTTTTCTTTACTGAAGTGGGATCCATAGTGAAGGTGGTAGTCATGGACTATGTTCAGTAAATCTTTTATGTTCTCTTTACTTCCAGCAAACAAGGTTGTATATCATCTGCATGTCACCAGTTATTAATGAATCTTCCTCCAATGTGAAGCCACATTCTTCTTCACATACATCAGCTTCTCAGATTCTTTTTGCTCAGAGCACAGATTGAGTAATTATGGTGAAAGTATACAATGCTGGCACATATCTCTCCTGATTACAAACCTTGTTCTTTTTAAACAACTGTCTCTTGGTCTATGCACAGGTTCCTTATGAGCACCATTAAGTGATCTGGAACACCCATTCTTTGCACTGTCATCTTTATCTTGTCATGACCCACAAAGATGGAAGCCTTTGTGGAGTCAATAAAGTGCAAGTAAACACCTGGTAGTCTCTCTTTTTAGTTAAGACCCATCTGATGTTACCAATGATATCTCATGAATTCTTTTGAATCAGGCTTGAATCTCTGACAGTTCCAATGAGTTTATTTTTGTAACAAGTTTTGAATTGATATGCATATATTTACTTACTTATGAGAGTGTAATTCCTCCTTAAATGTGAAATATATTGCCTCTATTGATTTCCATTTTACAGATAACTTTGAAATACCATTGCATAACTTAATTTGGAACTGCATCAGGAAATAAAGTTGTTGTTGTTAGGTGTCATTGAGTTGGTACTGACTCATAGCAACAGCAGAATGAAACATTCAGAATGAAACATTTCATTCAGCACAGCAGAACGAAACACTGCCCGATCCTGGGCCAACCTCACTATTGTTGCCACA
>NW_006408787.1:2069819-2081249 GCF_000296735.1 Chrysochloris asiatica | reverse complement strand
CCACTCGTTCTGCAGGATAAAGATAAGGCTTTCTGCTCCTGTAAAGATGTACAGCTCCAGAAACCCTATGTAGAGTTGCCATGAGTCAGAACTGACTCCACAGCACATAACCACCACCAACACCACAGGTTGTAACATATACCTATAATAGCCTTTTCAGCAACTATATATGACATCCTTCTAAGACTGTGATGTAAAGAGACAGTTGATTTAGTCTTTTACATTAAACCAGAAGAGTTGAATTTATCTTGTAGACTTTCTTGAAGGGTAGCACTAGATTGTTGTTATTGTTGTTGTTAAGTATTTTGGTTGTTGTATAAGTTGATTCCAAATCATAGAAGCCCTGTATATGGTTTTCAAGGAGCCACTGGTGAGTTGTAAACAGCCGACCTTGGGGTTGAAACTTACTTTGTGTTCCAGTGATTATTGTACAGCACCACAATAAGTCTCCTAACATTATCCTAACTTGTTGAAATTCTTGAAGAGTAGCACTCTGTATAGAATGCAAATGTACCAAAAAAAAAGGAAACACAAAAAAAACCTTTGCATCTTTACTAAATTTTTAGAAATATTAATAAGAAACAAAACCATTTCAAAAAAAAAGATTCAGGCTATAACAAAAATGTACAATATGTCTCTACTCTGTCCAAAATTATGGTCCCTGAAACTACATGTGGGCATTTTAATTGTCAGTATAATCTCTTTAATTTTCTCTTTAAGTGCTACTTTGATTAGTCATTGCATGTCTATTACTCAAGATATGAGTGATCATTACTTATGTTGTTCACTTTTTTTCCAAATATACTTGCATTGCTTTATTGAAAGTCCCAGTACTGTTTTCCAAAATCACTTGTATATATTCCCTTATAAAAGTTAGGATATATAAGTATTCCTCAATGGTGGAGTCCTGGTGAGGCACTGTGGGTTAACTGCCAGACTGCAAAGCCATTTGAACTGCGAGGTCGGTGGTTTAAGCTCACCAGCTGCTCCTCAGAAACCCTATACAGGGTTGCTAGGGGTCGGGACTGACTGGATGGCACTTAACAACAACAGCAACAATATGCTAAGATTCATTATAAAATGAAGCCCTCAACACATATGTACAAAATTAAAAGCACTGTTTTAATGTTCTTAAATGTTTTGGGTTCTTCTGTCCAGCTAACAACAACAATCCAGCTAATACAAACAAGAGAAATGAGTTCTAAGAGCTAAATCAACAATTTAAAGCTCAAATTTTAATTTTAATAATTATTTTGAAAAGCATATCATTACACGTGATTAAATTTTACCATTTGAAAAGCTATGTTAATTTTTTAATTATTCGTGAGAAATATCATAATGCTATATAAAATAAGAAATGATCATTTATTACATTATGGAAAATATTTAGAAGCATATCATTTACCAACATTTACTCATTATTATTGTTACTTGATATTGAGTTGATTCTAACTGCTCCATAAGGTTTTCAATATTGTTTTACCACTGCCAGTCTGTCTTCTGCGGCATCTCTGAGTAACTCAAACTGCCAGCCTTCTGCTAGAAGTCAAGCACCTAACCACATGTACCTCCCAGGGACTACTCATAGTCATATGTTGTTGTTGTTGTTTAGTGCCATTGACTAGATTCCAACCCGTAGTGACCCTGTATAGGGTTTCCAAGGAGCAGCTAGTGAGCTTGAACCACCAAACTTGCAGTTCAAATGTCTTTGCAGTCTGATGCATTAGCCCACAGTGCCACACCAGGACTCCCATAGTCATATAGAAAAACTTAAAAACAATTAAATAATGTTTTGATATAATTTGTCTTATTATCCAATTAAGAATGTCCAGGGACAAACTGGCATATAAAAATATTCTCTTCCAGGCAGGAATCTTCTGTATTTAGTAGCTGCGTGAACCTGAATAAAGTTTTGTTTTATCTTTTACAAATTTGAGGATATTTTTTCCTGTATGAAAACAGATGCAATGGAATATGAGATTATATAAAAATATTTTAAGTAAAATAATAGGAAATATTAAATAATTTAGTGCTGTATCTTTCCACATCATGGACACTTCCTTAACTTCCCACTAAAATTTCTCAATGCAACTGAAAATCCTATCCTCTCACTAGTTTCTTATTTGTCCTGATTTCTTTTCAAAACAAATTACTTCTCTATCTATACCTTTACTAATTACAAAACTAGTTCCTAAAGTAAATGTTTTAAATTCAGATGAGAACAGAAAATAGATTTTAAAAAATTTTGAAGTCTAACTCAATCTCTAATAGCTGAAACAAAGTCTTTTTTTGGTCTTCATAAACACATTCACATTTCATCGATAAAATTAACTGATGAGACATTACTTGTAAAATCAGGGAGCTAGAAAGTACAAAAAAAAACACAAGTAGATGAGGTGTGACCAAAACTTTGGGACATAATAATTGGGATAACTGCAGTTTGTTTTGCTAATTTGTAGCTTTCTTGGTTGTGAAAATATCAGATTTAACACAAGGAGAGTTGTTCCAATGAATTTCTCCAGTGGTCATATCTATGTATCATACGCTCTTAGAATTGCATCCCAAATAGAAATACATTTTTTTTATTTCTACTTTAAAACTTTTCCTGAGTTATTTGATATAGTTTGCTATTCTCAATATTTCTAATGTATTAATTTTAGGAATAATTTCATTTTACTATTGTTATTTTACATTATTATTTATTTGCCTTATCAAAATATTATAATACCTAGGAACATGTTTTGTTATTTAGAAAGACTATTTTCAATGTGCAAACAATAAATTGCATCTTAGAACTAGAATCAACCTTATTCTTTGAAGGCATAGTTTCTTTATTCCATAAGAGAAATATTTCATGAATAATAAAGTATAAATCTCATTTGTTTCATAAGTTTCATATGTAAAGAGATGTGAAGATAAAAAAAGTGAGACTAACAACAGGAAGGTCTATTGTATCTTTTCATCTTTTACACTGTCAAAAACATGGAAGTTCTTACTGAACACAACATCTAATTATAGTGCTGGTTGCCAAGAAGAGTTACTGTGTCTGTTAAAAAGATAATTACAGCTACTTTACAATTCAAATCTGTGTTTAGTTACCTTCAAGTCAAAATGAATGTTAATCTGACCTTATGTTTCAGAAAGGCACTATACTTTAATACTCTTTTAAAATTTGTATTGCTGAGCGTGACAAATACGTTTACATCTTAAAAATGGTTACACATAAAAATAAGCGCTTCAACAGAAAACATTAAAAATATTAATAACTATAAAATCTGTATCTCTGAAGCACTTAACATTTTTACATGTTTTAGATACATTTATTTACTCTCCATTTCCAACTGGAATATATATAACAGTATGGGTCAGAAAAAACAGATGGCACACTCAGCACAGTCTAGTAAAGGTGATATTCACCATCATGAACTGGGAAAAACCAGCTAGGAATAGTGCAGCTTCCTGGCCTGGCAAGAGCTGGAAGCCATTACTACCTATAGGTCTAAAAGGACAAGAATAGAAAGCCATTATCAGAACCAGGGAATAAGAGTTCTATGAAAAGGACCACCTAACAAGATGTGAATTTCATTAAATATTAAATACTTGGAATAAGCAAATGAATGGACATTAGAGTTCAATAGAGTTTACAAGAGTGTGGGGGTAAAGGAAATGGGGTTAATCCTTTAGGTTGTCATTGTTGTTTAGTGCCATCGAGTTGATTCCAACTCAGAGTCACCCTGTATAGGGTTTCCAAGGAGCAGTTGGTGAGTTTGAACCACCAACCTTATGGTTAAACCGATCTTGCAGTCCAGTGCTATATTGTACAGTGCCACACAAGGACTCCTAGTAATTTAAGTAGAACTGAGATGATTGTTATATAGATATGGATAATATGGCAACAGACGTTGATGATGGTTGCACAAAATGATTTATTGGTTTGATTTACTTGTACACATACAAATGTTAAATTGACAAACTCAGTATTATCTATATTTTCAAAACATTAAAAAGGAGAGATGGAGGACTCATTCAATTTCCTATGACCTGGCAGAGAAAACAGGTATTATGTTTGCTGACTTCACTCACCATTGAAGGTCAATCCCCAGCTGATGGAAGCAGGGCAGAGATGTCAGCCTGGAGATCACACAGCACTGCAAAGAACAATAAACAGTTGTCTTTGTAGAGAAAAAAGAAAACTCATAGACCAACATATAGTCACTTTGGAAACTGTTTTCAAATAATGTGTTACAATACATCATCTTCTGTAATTTATTAATACCTTACATTTTAAAGAATTAATTAAAATTTGCCTTGAATCATTTATGTTAGATAATTTTTTTCTATACCATTTTAAAACAAAATTTACAATTATTACCTCATCTAATATCCATAGCAACTAAATCCTTAGGTATTATTGACACACAGTGGTTTAAAATGTTATTTATGTTGCCATAGATCACACACACAAAAATGTTGAATTGATGACCATTGTATTACTTATATTTTTAAAATTATTAAAAAAGAAAGAGGGAGAGAATCATTCAATTTCCTGTGAAATATAGTGCCATGATTCTCTCTCTGGCAGAGAGAATCTATAGTTTTGCACAGTCAAGAAACAAATGAAGGAAAGTGCAAAAGGTATAAAATAAGAAGAATGTTGGCCATATTGCTCTTACTATATGCCAGACATTGTTTTAAGCCTTTAAATTTATGAACTCATTTAATCCACAACACAAACCAGTTGCCATCAAGCTGATTATGACTCATGGAGATCTTATGTGTAGCAGAGTACTATTTTGCTCCATAGAGTTTCTTACAGTTGATTTTTCAGAAGTAGATTGGCAGGACATTTTTCTGTGGTGCCTCAGGATGGATTTTAACCACTAGTGTGCTTTACTACTGACCTAAGTAAGAGTTACTGGTGTCAGTCTATTCATCATGTAAACTACATATTATTATTATATCCCTTACTCTCAGATTAGTAAAATGAATCAGAGGCAGTAAGTACTTTGTCCAAGGTGACACTACTATGATCAAGATATATTATTGTCCATTTTTGTCAACATGCATATTATTAAATCAAATCTTTTTACAGGATTATACCTTTGCTGAAAGTATTAACCAGGAAGTAAACAATATCACAGAAATAAATACTATCTTTGCATTCAAATGTTGTCAATAAAGTAAGCAGAAAAATAAAAACATTTCAAAATGGTGTGAGTAGAGTTTTTCTAAATTGAATGTATATGAAATTTTATATATCCTGTCAGAGGATCATTTGGAGATAATGACAATAAAAGGAGCTTTGTCACAAGATAATCATCTCCTGCTGTTAAATAACCATGAACATGAAGCCAAGTTGTTTATTTTCAAAGCAAGGAAAATCAATCCAGAAATTATGTTCTATAACAGTGATTTTAGTTCCATTATACAAAATGATGCTGGTTGATTTAATAATTTTGCCTGATGGATGTTTGAGAGGAACAATGACAGATGTTCCCTGCACCATTGTGAACCAGAGACATTCTAACAGGCTTAGAAAATATACCTATTGTGTGTTTTGCCTAATCAGAAACAGTCATCCATAAAAGTGATGAGGTTGAACCCCTGTTGTAAGCTGCACCTTTATGAATGAGATGATTTATGACCTGTTGAGGGTGCTGTGGTTTTAAACTTCAATCCGGGAATAGTGGTCAACCATGCAGCCAAAAGGTCTAAGGGAACAGGATCTATATAGTATGTAAAAATGTAACTGACAGCAAAATAACTACAGAATGGTCAATTGCACTTGGTGATGATCATAACTCAACTTTCATTTCCACTCCAATTTGGTTTGTTGCAATTGTTCACTTGGCTTCACAATACAAAACATTTTGAGGTTTCACATAATCTAGAGAGTATAAAAAGTCAGTGAACTCATCATCGGGAAGTGCTGTCGAGTCGGTAACGATCAATAGCTACCCTACATAGGGTTTCTGAGGAGCAGCTGGTGAGCTTGAACCACCAACCTTGCAGTTCCAACGGCTTTACAGTCTGGTGCATTAACCCACAGCGCCATACCAGGACCATGACAAGACATAATAAAAGTGTTGTGGGATATATTAAATAATGTTCTGTTTTAAATTATGTGTTCATTACTTTCTAAGTGTTGGAGGAGAATACTGAGAGTGCCATGGACTGCCAAAAGAACTAATAGATCTGTTTTGGAAGAAGTGCAGCCAGAGTGATCCTTGGAGGCCAGGATGGCTAAGCTTCGTCTCTCCTACTTTGGACATATTGTCCGGAGGAAACAATTGTTGGAGAAGGATGTCATGCTGGGTAAAGTGGAGGGTCAGAGAAAAAGAGGAAGACCTCTAAAGAGATGGATTGGCCAGGTGGCATCATTGATGGACTCAAGTGTGGCAGCGGTGGTGAGGTTGGCCCAGGATTGGACATTGTTTCGTTCTGCTGTGCATGGGGTGGCTATGAGTCGGTTCCGACTCAGTGGCACCTGACAACAACAACAACAACTTTCTAAGTGTTTTCTATGTATTTATTAGTCATTATTCATTTCAAGAGGGCTAAACTTCGTCTCTCATACTTTGGACATATTGTCCGGAGGGAACAGTTGTTGGAGATGGATGTCATGCTGGGTAAGGTGGAGGGTCAGAGAAAGAGAGGAAGATCCCCAACGAGATGGATCAGCCAGGTGTCATCATTGATGGCATCAAGTGTGGCAGCGGTGGTGAGGTTGGCCCAGGATCGGACATTGTTTCGTTCTGCTGTGCATGGGGTCGCTAGGAGTCGGTTTCGACTCGATGGCACCTGACAATAACATTCATTTCATATTTGCAACCATCTGGAGAGTTAGATAGGTGGAGCTCTGGTAGCTTAGTGGTTACGAATCGGGCTGTGAGCCGCAAGTTCAGCAGTTCAAAACTACCAGCTGTTCCATTGGAGAAAGATAAGGCTTTCTGCTCCTGTAAAGATTTACAGCCTCGGAAACCCTGCACAGGGTCACTATGAGTTGGATTCGACTCCACGGCACCCAACCAACCAAAACCATACTGATAAGCTGAATAAACTGAAGAATGAAAATGAAAAGAGGACAAGAAAAAATAAATAAAAGAGTTAGGTGCTCTGATTTTTCACTCCATATATTTACATCCAAATTTACAGCTATCCTTCTCTCTTTTTTTTTTTGCAAAACTATGTTTTTTAAAAGATAATTTTATCATTTTTGAACAAGTGAATTCTTCCCTATAATCAAAAACTGGAACTTCAATTCAGAACTGATTTATTTGGCAACAGTAAATAATTCTCAAATACCTACAAATTAATAATTAATAAAATACATTTCCTATTTAACAGCAAAGAATTAATCATTATAGTACTTTTTATTTACAAATTGTGTTTCAAAAAGTCAGCTTTAGAGGTTAAATAATATTGGTCACTAGTAGTGTCTTATTGTCCAAAGGGACCAGTCACTGGAGAAGTATATCACATTTGGTAAGGTGGAGGGTCAGAGAAAAAGAGGAAGACCCCAGATGGATTAGCCAAGTAGCAGCATCGATGGACTCAAGCGTGTCAACAGTAGTGAGGTTGGCCCAGAATCGGGCAGTGTTTCGTTCTACTGTGAATAAGGTTGTTATGAGTCAGTACCAACTGGATGGCAACTAACAACAACAACAACAAGTAGTGTCCAGTGTGTAACCTGCCTCTTCCATATCCAACTTCCAAATGAGTAAGATATAGAGTTAGAGAGTTGATGGATGGAAACCAAGTATCACTAATGAAACTAATATTCTAGAGTGTTGTTTATATGTGGTGTAAAGTTGTCTTCCTTACAATCAATTCAGATTTAGACACTTATCCTATTGCAGTGCAGTGACTCTGTAGAATAAGAACTGGACTTTGAATCACAAGGTTGGCAATTTGAGCCCACCAAAAGTTCTGGGGAGACAAAAGAGGCTTTCTGCTCCCAAAAGGTATGCAGCCTCAGAAACTCTATACAGAGTTGCTATGAGTCAGAACAGACTCCGGAGCACTTAACGACAACACCCACCCAGTAGGAGTACCAAGGTGGCACAAATGGTTAGGTGTTGGGCTACGAACTTAAAGGTCCATAGTTTGAATCCTGCAAGAGGCATTTCAGAATAATGGTTTGGTTAACAACAAACATCCTACTTCTGGAATATTGCATGCACTGAAAACCTTAGGAAGCACCGTTCTACTTTTAATCACTTGGATGAGATCCATTCACTGCAGTCTACTTGTTGTTGATGTTCTTATTGCTGTTTTGTTTTTAAGTCACTGATTAACTGCAGTACAGGAACAATACTGGTTACACCAAATGAGAATTCTCTCCTTTAGGTTTTAAGAGCTAGATGAACAGAATAGAATGGGGACCCCGTTACAGTAATTTGCTCCCAAGAGAAAAGGGGCAGGTGTGGGGTACTATGCTATCAATGACTTTGCTTGTTTTCCAAACTCACTGAGGATATAATTAATTTCTCATTCCCTCAGATAAAGTAAACAGGAAGGAAATTTAAAAGTCTCGGTGACTATGTTGTTGAAGTTCCCGTTTTAAACAGAAAACATCCTTTGTATTATCCATACTTACTCAAATTTATCACAGGGACTATGATTTGTTATACAACAAACGATTCCAAAATGCAATGGCTTAAAATAATTCACTTCCTGTGGAGCCTCTGCAATACATAAAACTATAGGTGGAAGCCTGAACCACATCCAGATCTCCAGAGATGGGAAACTCCCACTTGAAAGGACAAGCAGACCAACCTGGAGTGGCTAGAAGAACAGAAGATATTTCTTGAAAGAAAGACCTAAAGGAAAAATATAAAATAACATAGGCAGTCTGACTGTTACTACAAGAACAAGCATCTTGCTGCCCAGGAAACATCAAGGCAAGTGGTCGGGTCCCCTCAGTGCAAACCTCCCTTCCAAGACTAAGACTCACTGGGAATACACGCTGTGATTGGTGACCACGCTCAACACTGATAAGGGGAAGTGAGGGAAAAACAGCAATGAAGCGGTGATCTAATCCCTACAACGTTCAATAGACTTCTGTGAACCCGGGTGAAGACCTGGTTGGCCAGCAGTGTGGCAAGATGAACTTGACCTACACCTATGGAAGCAGTAGCTCAAAAGAGGGAACAAGTCCTTACAGTAAGAATCATTCCCACCCCTTCCACACACAGAGTAGACACGGATGGGCAACTTGGACATTGGCTACCCAAAATGGGGGGCGGGGGCTACAAAAGCAAGAAGTGACTGGCTTACAAGCTTTCAAGAGGGAACCTAGATCCAGAGGGCCTGAAGGAAGGTAGAATCTCCAGTGAGTAGTATACAATCTGACTAGGCGAGGAGGCTGATGCAATGAAATGCAGATGGGTCTCTTGAGATACAATAGTGAATAATTGTTATCAGGACTGATTGTGAGTGTCGGAAATGTAAAGGTAGACGTTTTATAGCAAGGAGGGGAGTGATTAACTTTTCAGTCTAGGAGCGGAGGTCCCTAGGACCATCAAGGGAGAAGAGCAGAGAGCGGGACCCTACCCAGAGAAGCAGTGATGCCTGAAATGGAGCCAGAGATGATGATGTGGAGCGATGGAGCAGCTGGAGACTTTAGATCCAGAGAGCCAGAGCAGGAGAGTGAATGTGTGTTAAAGACCTGGGGGTACGGGGGAAGGATTGCATGGAGGGGATTGTAACCATGGCAATGAGATGATATACAATAGAAAGAATGTAAAACTAATGTTCTCCCATGTAAACTATCACATAATTCACAATAAAACATTTAAGAAAAAAAAAAAAGAAAGAAAAAGAAATAGAAAATATTTTCCAATGGGAAAAAACAAAACAATTCACTATTTTCACTATTTCTCACCTTTCTCTATGTTGACTGGGCAGAATTGTCCCACATGGGATTAGCTGAGGTGACTCATTCTGGAAGCTCTTAGCTGGAGGATTCCAGGTGTCTTTCATATCTCTGAGACATTATTGTGGATTGTTTACTAGGGGTGCCTCTGTTGTACTCCCATTAGTCTCTTTCTACATTGTATTTCAGTCTCCAGAACTCTTCATCATGGTCTCTCTGTCCATCAAAAAAGCTATGGACTTCTTTGCCACATGGTAAGTAGGTTTTAAGATATCAAATGTAGAAGCTGCCAGGCCTTTTAAAGATTAATCTCAGAACTTACAAAATGTCATTTATTTCACACTTCATTCAAGTCAGAGATTCAAATGGAGAGGAAATTTACTCCATTTCTTCTGGGAAGGATACATACAGAAAAAGAAGGAATTGTTAACATCAAATTTTTAGACAAATTATTGACAACCACAAAGTATGTTTTCCCATGAGTCCTATTTTATGCCTAGTTACTTTCCTCTCCCAGTCAGAAGAAATCTGCCCTCATAAACAGTACACAAGGCTTCTCTTGTGTACTTCTCCTGTGCTTTACCAAATATTCTAAATTGATTTTATATTTTTGCCAGATCTTTGGTCCTTGAGTATAATGGATATCTCTTTGGTTGCAACTATGCAACTCCTTTTCCTCATCTAATGGGTATGGCATTGCATCCCAGATTTCAGCATATTTTTCACCTTCAGCTGGAATATCTCAATAGATTTTTTTGTTTGATAAACCATAAAAAAATATGTTTTGAAATCCATCATATGAGGGGGATTTCAAACAGTTGGTGGAAAAATGGAACTAAAAGATAATGAACTTTATCTACAAATTTTTTGAAGCACCTGCCTTCAAGAAATACTTTGTTGTTGGTGATGTTAGGTATCTTTGAGCCATTACCAATTCACAAAGACTGTATACACAATAGAACAAACCACTGTCTGGTACTGCACAAATCTCACAATTGTTGTTACATTGGAGCCCGTTATTGCTGCCACTGTGCCAGGTCATGTTGTTGGTGGTCTTCCTCTTTGTCTCTGACCCTACAATATACTAAACATGATATTGTTCTCTAGGGACTAGTTCCTGCTGATAATATGTCAGAAACATGAGAGCCAAAGTCTGGCTGTTTTGACATCCAAGGAGATTTCTGGCTGTACTTCTTCAACACAGATTGGTTTGTCCTTTTAGAAGTCCATGCTGCTTTTAATGTTCTCCTCCAAAACTGTAACTCAAATATATCAATTCTTCTATGGTCTTCCTTAATTACTGTCCAACTTTCACATGCATATGAGGTTACCTCAATTACCATGGCTTGAGTCAGGCTCAATTTAGTTTTCAACTGACATCTTTGCTCTTGATCACTTTAAAGAGGCCTTGTGCAGCAGATTTGCTAATGCAATTTGCCCTCTGATTTCTGTTTTGTTGCTTCCATGAGTGTTGATGGGTTGATCTGAGCAAAATGAAGTCTCTGACAACTTCAGTCTCTTTTACCTAGATGTAGTTTTCTGATCCAGTGGGG
>NW_006408787.1:2064463-2069324 GCF_000296735.1 Chrysochloris asiatica | reverse complement strand
TAACGATATTCCTCATTCCATATTCTCTTCTGAATGTGGTTTGAACCTCTGGAAGTTCTCTGTCAATGAATGCTTGCAGCCATTTTTTGTATTTTCTTTAGTAAAATTTACTTTCATGGGATATCAATGATATTGTCCAATGATTTCTACATTAACTGCTCTGAAACAGGCACACATATAGATCTCTACCTATCAATTAACTGGGTAGTTGTCATCCAAATTTCTTGGCATGAGTGCCTCCAGTGCGATATCAGTTTGTTGAAAAATTTCAATTTGTAATTCATATATTCCAGTGCCTTTGTTCTTTGCCAATTCCTTCAATGCACCTTAGATTTCTTCCATCAGGATCAATGACTCTTGATCATATGCGACCTCTAGAAATGGTTGAATATCAACTATTTCTTTTTGATACAGCGACTCTGTGTATTCCTTCCATCTTCTTTTGATGCTTTCTGCATCATTCAATATTTTGTCCATAGAATTCTTTAATACTGCAATCGAGGCTTGAATTTTTTCTTCAGATCCCTCAGTTTGAGAAAGGCTGAGGGTGTTCTTCCCTTTGGTTTTCTAACTTCAGATCTTTGTACATTTCCTTATAACATTTGACTTTGTCTTCTCAAACTGACCTTTGAAATTTTCTGTTCACTTTTTGTACTACCTCACTTCTATTTTCTTTAGCACCTTTATACTTAGGAGCAAGTTTTAGAGTCTCTTCTGACATCAATTTTGGTCTTTTCCTTCTTTCTTGTCTTAATGATCTTTTACTTTCTTCCTATATGATGTTCTTGATATCATCCACAACTCTTCTGGTCTTTGGTCTTCAGTGTATAATGCATACAATCTGTTCTTCAGATTATCTCTACATTCAGGTTGCATATATTTAAGGCCATATTTTGACTCCTGTTGACTTTTAATTTTCTTCAGCTTCAGCCTGAATTTGCATAAGAACAACTGATGGTCTGTTCTACAATCTCCCCCTGGCTTTATTTTGGCTGATGACATAGAGCCTTCCGACTATATCTTTCCATGATGTAGTTAATTTGATTTATTTGTATTCCATCTGGTGAGGCTCATGTGTATAGCCATCTTTTATGTTGTTTAAAAAAGGTATTTCCAATGAAGAAGCACTTGGTCTTGCAAATTTCTATCATGCAATCTCCAGCATCGTTTCTATCATGAAGGCCACATTTTCCAATTACCAACCCTTCTTTTTTGTTTGAAACCTTTGCATTCCAATTGCCAGTAATTATAAATACATCTTGATTGCATGTTTGATCAATTTCAGGCTGAAGAAGTTGATAGAATTTTTCAATTTCATCATCACTGATTTTTAGTGAATGGTTTAGTGAGTGGTTTAGTGAATAGGTTTGTGGATATTATCTTAGCACAGAAAACATTGTACTTCAAAAAAGATATTGATATGTTCTTTATGATGATGAATGCTACACATTTCTCTTCAATTTGTCATACCTGGCATAGTAAACCATGTGGTTGTCAGATAATATATGGCCAATCAGCTCACTTGTGCCTAGGATATCAATGTTTATGAATTCCATTTTATTTATTTATTTAAATTTTTATTGTGAATTGAGTGATAGTTTACATGGGAGACCATCAGTTTTGCACTCATCATTTCATTGCAATGATTGTAATTCCCTCTGTGCATTATCATTAAACACTATTGCTTCTATTACCTCTGATTTTTGTTTTTGTTTTTTTTTTTTGGGGGGGGGGATGTACACAAAAACACTCAGGAATATATAACCATTTAAACAATAAGAGGGTGCATTCTGCAAGCCTACCTCCTGGCTGTCAGCACACAGTATTTCTCTTTCCATGAGTCTAGAGTCTTCAGCTGCTCTATCTCTCTATGTCCTCATCTCTGCCTCCATCTCTGGTGTCACACTTCAGGTCCCACATTCTGCTCATGTTCATCTCCCTTGAAAGACCTAGGGCCCCCTGTTCCTGGAATGTAAGATTGACTGTGCCTTCCTATTTGTTACAAAACTTCTACCTTTATATTTGTGACAATCACAATTTGTCATGGTAACAGTTACTCACTATTGAATCATAAGAATCTTATCCCTATCTCTTTTCACCAGACCTGTCTAGACAAGATAAAAACTATTCAGTGGGATTCTACCTTTCCCCCGCACACTCTGAAACTAAACTCCCTCTTGAAAACTTGTAAGTGATTCACTTTGTGCCTTTATAGCCCTCCATTTTAGGTAGCCAATGTCTAAGTTGTCAGTCACTATCAACCCTGAATACAGAGGGGATAGGAGTGATAATTGATATGAAGATTCCTTCACTCTCAAATCATATTTTGAGCTACCACATCTATGAGTATAGGTCAAGTTAATCAAATTGTAGCAATTTACACTTGTTTCCTTTATCATTTTTTTTTTTTTTTCTATCTTCCTCTAGTTGAGTTCTGATCAAGTCATCGAAGGCAGGTCAAATGGGTACTATCTGCAAGTTTGGCATTCTTGTGCATATTCCCTCTTCATACTCACTGGATGCTTCACTCTCAACTCTAGCCCTCCATGGCTATGTCCTTGTTCACGGGCTCAGGAGTCCCCAGGTCTCACTATACTTCGGGCCAACCAGCCCTTCCTCTTCTTTCTTTCATCCTCAGGTCAATAGGAGTCTAACATTCCATTTTATTTTGACAGTTTCCAATATTCCTAGATTCAATCTTCATACATTCCATGTTCTGATTAGTAATGGATGTTTACCGATATGTCTCTTCATTTTGAGTTGTGCCACATCAGCAAATGAATATCCTAAAGGTTTTACTCAAGTTGTGTCATCATGGCCAATTCTACTTTGAGGCAGCAACTCTTCCTCAGTTGTATTTTAAGTGTCTTCCAACCTGAGGGACTCATCTTTCAGTACTATATCTGACAATATTCTGATTCTCTTTTATCATGTTTCAGTAGTCAATACTCTCTTGCTATCTGATAGTGTGCCACTGTTATTCATAAGGTTTCCAGTGACTAAATATTTGGAAGTAGTCCATCTCTGCCTCTTCTGAAAGAAGAAGCTCAGCTGAAACCTGTCCACAGTGGGAGAACCTGCTGATATTTAAAATACCTGTGCCATTTCTTCAAGAATCACAGCAACACGCAAGACACCACAAATTAACAAACTGACATATGAATGGTGGAAATACATAGAAATGTAAATATTTATAAATGTAAGTAATAATTCCAAATGAATAAATATTTTGTGAACAAATTCACTGGGAGCTACATGTAACTCTACAAATTCAATGTTCAATTCTTAAGATAGTACCGTGTACACTGTAACCTCCTTAAGAGATGCAGTTACTCTGAATTATTTCGCTAATGAATTCAAGTTGGTAGTCATTAAGTAAACAGAACTCTGGTACTTAGAACTGAAGTCAGAATTAACTTAAAAGCAGCACCATGACATGTCACACAGAAAGACAGACGTATGAAAAGTATTACATCATATTGAGCTCCTATGACTGGTATTATTTTTCAATCTGTCTTCATAACTCCATAATTACTTTTATTTTTAAAGAAAATTATGTGATAATTGGCATGAAGAATGAAGAGCCTCTGCAGGCAAAACAACAAAAAGAGTGATACTATCCACAAACACGCAAACATCGCAGGCTCCTGTAGTTACATTATTTTTTGAATACAGAATTAATAATAGACTGCATGGTGAATATGATACATGACTTGACAAGAATGCTACTCATGCTGCTTTCAGCAAAGTCCAGAATCCAGCACATTATAATGGGAAGAAAATGCTGAAGTGAACAGTTTTAAGTTTTGTTTCTGCCTGACTCTCTGATACCTGTCCCAGATTCCTGGTGCTAAAACATTACTTTCTTAACTTTAAGGATTCAAAATGTTGTCTCTAATCCCAAACTTGGAACTTGATACCACTTGCTGTCCTCATTATCAACTATATCAGTGATTTATGCAATGTAAAAATTTAGGGCACAATGTCCTCTGCTTTATTACTCACCTTCATTAGTTTAAAGATAGTTCAAGGTCTTCAGTATAGCATTGGAGGAATACTATGATGTGCCTTCTGCTTTTCTCTTTGAGTTTATATTTGTAAATCTTTAGAGCACTTCTTGGGTCCCTGGTGACACTGTGCTTAACACACTCAGCTGCTAACAACAAGGTCAGTGGTTCAAAGCCATCTGCTGCTCCTTAGAAACCCAATTCAGGGTCACTGTGGCACTATAGGATAAAGCACTGAACTGTAAGATTGTTCTGAATCACAAGGTCAGTAGTTCAAACTCACCAGTTACTCCTTGGATACCCTATGCAGGGTCACTATGAATCCAAACCAACTCCACGACACTTATCAACAACAACACCGAGATAGAAGTGACTCAACAGAACTTAAAAAAAAAAAAAAAAAACTTAGAAGTATTTTTTTCCTCATTAAAGTCACCCACTTGTGAAATTTCTGTTATGACAGAATTAAGGCACTTTCAACATAAAGTAGTAAGAAATGGCAGAGATAGAAAGTGTGAAAGGTAAGAGAGCAAAATTGAGACTCAGTGAGAGAAAGGACAAGGTAGGCAATGAATATAGGCAGAAAAGAGTCTAGAAACATTAAGTAATAACAATGTCTAACTTCTGGTGTTTCTAAGGATCAGAAAGATTGCTAATCTTGAATTCCATGAAGCATCCAGTATCTTTATTTTTTTTTAAATCACCAATTTGGTGATTGCTATTAAAAGTACCCCTAAAAAGAAAGAAGAAGAAAAAAGAGTAATCCACTGCAATTTGATGAACTTGACCTATACTTATGGATGTAGTAGCTCAAAAGAGGGAACAAATCTTTACAGTGAGGATCATTCCCATCC
>NW_006408787.1:2042395-2062263 GCF_000296735.1 Chrysochloris asiatica | reverse complement strand
GAAGGTAGAATTTCCACTGAGTGGGTTCCAACCTGTCTGGACAGAGCAGGTAAAAGGAAATGGGGATAAGACTCTTGTGGTTCAATAGTGCTATCAGGACTGATTGTGAGTGCTGCAAATGTAAAGGTAGACATTTTGTAAGAAGAGGAGGGGATCAGTTGATCTTACAGTCCAGGAGTGGAAGACCCTGGGACCATCAAGGAAGAAGAACAGAGTGCAGAACCCTACCCAGAGAAGCATTGATGCCAGAGATGGAGACAGAGATGTGGAGTGATGGAACAGCTGGGGACTCTGGACTCAGGAAGGAAGAGTGGCTGTGTGCTGACAGCTGGTGGGAGGAAGCGGGCTTACAGGGTGTGACCTTTGTTTGTTTAAATGGTTGTATATTCCTGAGTGCTTTATTGTATAACAAAAAACAAACAAAAAAACAGGGAATGGAAGCAAATGCTGTTGAATGATGGTGCATTGAAGGGACTGTAATCATTGCAATATTACAAAACATGATAGGGGGACAAAAAGTACACCTAAAACACATTTAAAAAAATAATTTCCTCCAGTAGACTGAGGATAAAGAATATAAGTATATGTTATTTGTTGTCAAGTTTTCCCAGATTCATGGCAACATCATGTACGGTTTGGTTCTTACCATGCCTTTATATGGAGTGTAAATCTGACTCATGCATTCTACGTGAAGTCTAATCCATTTCTCACCTATCTTCCTACTTTATTAAGCTTTTTGAGACTGAAAACTATATCATAAATATCCTGAACAAGAGGGAGTATACGTACAGTATGCCAAAAAATCATTACAAACTTGTGGTGTATGATTTCTGAGTTTTAAGGCAGCCAGATACTAGAAGCTCTTTATATGAAAAAGAACTATCAGCTGACCAAGAGTCAAATGGTCTCCATTGTTTTTTCTGTTCTTGAAAAATCTTCCCAATCCCATTTACTTTGATATGAATTCTGTTGCACACATTTAACATATGTATACCTTCCACTCAAATACAAAGTATAGTGTTGCTATTATCATACTCTGCATTCTAATGTCAAGTTATTTGAGGTTAGCAAAACCAGGCATGCATTGTAGAAAGCATATGGATGATGACAACCTCAACTTTAGTCTAAATAAAATCACGATCCAGCTCCATGGATATCGGTGCCCATACTGTGTATACTTGCTCACTTTACTCCAGCTTTTCAAAAAGTTATGAGCATGAAATTTGGAGCCAAAAAGACTTGTTTTGTGAAGCATGCCTTAGACACTTTTAACCATGCAAATTAAAAAAAAAAAAAAAAGACTCTACTTAGGCTTAAATGCCTCATATTTAAAATAAAGATGTTAAATATATCATAGTTAGAATTTGTTATAAATGCAGATAAAGTAGTTTTGACATGAAGTAATTAGTGGTTGATATATTAGTTAGTCTGAACTCTTCAAATTGTTTACCACGAATACTTTTTACTGTTATTACCATATCATACTCTTTTAATTAAAATCTAATTACAAAAGCTGTGCTAAAGTGAGTATTGTCTTAACTTATGTATGATTTATATTGTCCTGCTACCCACTTGACCAAGCTATTCATTGCAAAATTGATTCAACCACACATCAGGGAGCTATTTGACTTTAAGTTATATTTTTGCCCCAAAATTGGATGCCTCCATAATAAGCTATATCATTATAAGACTGTGCCAAATTGATTGCATATCTCCTATATATCTCTGTATATATATTATTATTCTCTTTTGTTGTTGTTGTTGCTAAGTGCTGTTGAGTCGGTTCTGACCCATATCAACCTTGTACAGGCTTTTTAAGGAGCAGCTGGTGAGTTTGAACTACCAACTTTGCAGTTCAAACCAACTTTGCAGTCCAGCACATTAAACCACAGTGCCACACCAGGACTCTGTATGGTTATCAGAGACTACATCAAATGTGCATCAAAAATCTACTGCTTAAATTCAATTCCCTTCTAAGACAAATTTTTGGGAATCCATGAGAAATTCTGACATATTCTATAAATGTATTGTGCTGACCAGGTGTACTGATGTGACGCAGTAGGATAAGCACTGGACTGCAATGTCAGTTTGAAATGTATTGTGGTGGTGGTGGTCATGTGCCATGGAGTCGGTTCTGACTCATAGCAACCTTGTACAGGGTTTCTGAAGCTGTAAATCTTTCTGCAAGCAGAAAGCCTCATCTTTCTCCTATGGAACAGCTGGTAGTTTCCAACTGCTGACCTTACTGTTTGCAGCCCAATTTGTAACCACTACACTACCAGAGGTAGGTGGTTCAAACTCACCAGGTGCTCCTTGGAAAACCTATACATGGTCGTTTTGAGTCAGAACTGAGTTGACAGCACTTAACAACAATTCTATTGACCTAAGTCTTGGTGGATAAATACTGGTGGATAAATACTTGGTGGATAAATACAAGGTTCACACCCACCAACTACTCTTTGGAAACCCTACACAGGAACTCTATGAATTGGAACAGACTCAACAGCACAAAAATTCTAGTGACTATTTGCTAACTCTTCTACTTAGCCTTACAAAGCTTCGACCCAGAAGCTTGGGACCATTTTTGCAATTCACAGCAGTTTCTCTAGAGTGTTCTTCCCTGTCTTATGTTGTGCTACCTCAAATACAAGGTGAAATTCCAAAGTTTAATAAGGTAATCATAATAATCAATAGTGCTTTTCCCACATAATGGCTTAGTCTTACATTTAGTTTCATTTAAAATTGTCATTTGCACTAGCTATGTGCCCAAGGATTTTTAGATTTCTCCATCATCATCAAGGAAAGATCAACCCCTTCAGCTGAAGCCTACAGTCTTTTGTTCAACATACAAACAAAACACACATATACAACACAGCACACCATCATGAAGGATGCAATTACAAAACCATAAAAAGGCAATCATAGTACTGATGTACTAGTTTACATTAACTGTGGGACATTTGGACTCCTGGTGTGGTGTTGTAGGATCAGCCCAGGGATGTGAATCACAAGGTCAGCAGTTCAAATCTACTAGCTGCTGCTTGGAAATTGTATACAAGGTTTCTATGAGTCAGAACCAACTTGACAACATTTAAAAACAACTCAGTTTATAAACTTTCTCGAATACAGTCTCATGCAAAATTGGTACTTTCACTTTAAAGGCAGATATTTTTTAGCAACAATACTGAAAATCTACCAGTTCCAGATATATCCTTTTTCAGTCCTATTTATATTTTTATTATGGTTAAAATTGTTATTAAAATTATCTTTGTTATGAATAAGTGATATACACTTTTAAATATACAAATGCAGAACACATGCTGTTATATAATTTGCCTAGAAGTTCAAAATCAATTCAGGGTGTTAGATGTGCTTAACTTCTCACATGAAACATTAAGGTAAAAGTTCACACAGCACTACTTACATATCTCTTCGATTCTGTTTGTTCAGAGCCATTTACTTTCCTGCAGTAGCTCTGTTCCTTATGCTCTCTTCTCCTCACATACCATCTGTTTCCTCGGCTTCCTATCACCTTCCTTCAACATTTAAGCTTCTATGACTAGAGTTAAAGATCATGGAAGTCATAAAATCTCGCTTGAAACTTTAGCTGGTATTACATTCTTTGAAGGTCCCCATAAGTAAAGTCTTGTAAGCTTTGCGTGGAGAAAACATTGAAAGACAACCTTTCTGGATCTTTTCCAACACAGATAAACAAAGGACAAGATTTTCTTTCTAAGAAACAGCTGAAGATCAAAGAAACTATTCCATACTACAGAGATTATTATGTTATGTTGAGAGTGTTAGCAAACTGCTTGCTCTAAGGAAAAAAAAAAAAAAAAAAGTAACTTTTTAAAGCATTAACATTTAACTGAAAATATCTTATTATTGTAGCTAATGTACAACATCAAACTCTTAAAGTCCTGATGTCACATTGTAGGACAAGCACTAGAGTGCTAACCACAAGGTCAGCAGTTCAAACCCACCAGCCACTCTTCAGAAACTTATAGTAGGTCTCTATGAGTCAGAACGAACTTGACGACACTTAAGAACAACATCAAAGCCTTACATCTTGAAATGTTTTCAATTCTCAGTTACAAATCTGTCATCCAGAGGCAAAAAAAATAAGAAGCACAAGGAAAACTTGCCTTGTGTGAAAAACATCTATATCACAGATTAATTAATATATATCACATTGTCCATTTTATTTTGTTTTAAAAAATGCATTCAAATTTCACAGAGAATTCAGATATATATGCACCATCGGCACCATGGTGTTACAGTAGGAAAAGAAAATAACAAATTCAGAAGAATAATTTCTTTATCTGCATGACAGTAAATTACCAGTTGGATTAAATTTGTCCTTACTTACCAAATGATGTTGTTGTTGTTAAGTGACATCAGTTGGTTCTGACTTAGAGCAACACTGCATAGGATTATGAGGTAAGTGGTTTGAATCACAGAAGTTGTGGTTAGCATTCCAGTGCTTCTCCTACAACACCACACCTGGACTCCTATCAAATGTTTTTGTGGTTCTTAAGTGCTGTTGAATCAATTCTGACTCATAGTAATCCTGCATAGGGTTTCCAAGGAGTGGCTTATGGGTTTTAATCACCAACCTAGTGATTAGCAGGTCAGTGCTTACCCTACAGTGCCATACCAGGACTCCTACTAAATGTTGTTATTGTTAAGTACCGACTTCTTGGTTCAGACTCATAGTGACCCTGCACAGGGTTTCCGAGTCTGCAAATCTTTACGGAAGCAGAAAGCCTCATCTTTCTCCATGGAACAGCTGGTAGTTTTGAACTGGCGACCTTGAGGTTAGCAGCCGGATTCATAACTGTTATGCTACCAGAGCCCCTTATGTTAATGTAATATAAATACAGAATTTCCAAGTGAAGTCACTTAACACAAAGTTCACAAATAAATTAAAGAACAGAAATTTATTTTCTTACCATTGAGGAAGCTAAGGAGTCCTGGTGTGGCACTGTAGGCTAATGCATCAGACTGCAAAGTCGTTTGAACTGCAAGGTCAGTGGTTCAAGCTCACCACCTGCTCCTTGGAAACCCTATACAGGGTTGCTATGGGTTCAATGGCACTCAATGGCACTAACAACAACAAGGAAGCTAAAAGTCTAAATTGGGGTCTCTACCATATCAATTCCTTCTGTGAACATCTCTCTTACCTCTGGTGTCTGCTAATAACCCTTTGTGTTTCTTTGTTTGTGGAGAAGCCTCATATATACTCTTTGTTTTCTTTTCTGTGTGTATCTTTGTGCCTATTTTGTTCCTTTTATAACTAGGTAGTAATTAGATTTAGACTCTAGCCTACTTGTTTGGTAATTACCATAATAAATAAAGTATTATTAGCAAACAGGAACATACTTAGAAATGTAAAGGCCAATATTTCACTACATCTTTTAGGAGAGACATAATTCAATGTATAATACAGAATGTTAAAAATATTATTTCAGATTATTTTATATACTTAAATCATTTAAAATATATCTCCATCTGAAAAGTAACTTGAAAAAAAATGACTTTCTTATAAATAATATTTGTCTCTTATTTTTCCCATTTCAGCTAATGGATTGAACCCATAATCCAATGTTTAAGCTTAATATAAAAGTTATCTTTTAAATTTCTCATTTTTCATGCCTATGCATTAAATCAATAATCGGTAATTACCGAGTGACACAATGTTGAAGCAATCAACAAGACACATGTAAGGTTATTTCTTTGATGATTTTTTAAATTATTATTATTTTAGCCTGGGAGACAATATTGAAAACAAATATATAGAGAGTGCAATATGAGCAACGTATGTGTTATATGAAAAGAAAGGCCTTAACAAGGATTCTTTATTTAAGCTATAGGATAAGGATGGGTGAAGAGTGAAAACTTAGAAGACAAGATTGTAGTTAGAGAAACTAATAAAAGGCATTAAAGTTAGACAGTGATGAGTTGAAAAATAAAACAAAAACATTTGTGACAACATGGAGAGTAAAATAGGAAAAAGAAGTGTATGGTTTTAAATTGTTGTTGTTGTTGTTAAGTGCCGTCGAGTCAGTTTCGACCCATAGCGACCCTGAACAGGGTTTCCGAGGCTGTAAGTCTTTACGGGAGCAGATCGCCTCATCTTTCTCCCGCGGAGCAGCTGGTAGTTTCGAACTGCGGACCTTGCGGTTCGCAGCCCAATTCGTAACCACTACGCTACCAGAGCGCCTTTAAATAGAACATTTAAAAAAAAAAAAACAAAAACAAAAACATGCCATCAAGTAAATGTTGACTCAGAGCAACCCCGTATAAGATTTCCAAGGCTGTAAATCTCTATGGGAGCATACAGGCTTATCTTTCTCAGACAGATTCATTATTAGGTTAGAACTGCTATCCTTACAGTTAGAAGTACAGTGTTTATCAAAGAGAAATATAGGTGAAGTCCTGGAAGATTTTTATTGTCACAACTTACTGTCATTCCAACATCCCTTCTCCATTTCCTCCTTGAAGGTGGAACTTTAATTTGTTGACATAACTTATCTTTATCTGTTCAAGAAATTGAAGTTTTTCCTAATTAATTAGAAATAAAGGGCTTATTTTTTATTGGTTTATTTACCTCTAGGACTTCTGGTCTGGTGCTGTGGATCAGCACTGGACTGCAAACCACAAGTTCAGGAGTTCAAACCCACCAGCTGCTCCTCAGAAAACCTGCACAGGTAAACCTACACACTCAATGGCACTTAACAAAACAAGAACATTTACCCCTAAATCTTAGTAACAGGAGTAAAAGCCTGATATAATTATTTCAAAGCAAAATTTGAATAATAAGCTTGGTTTGCTGCCAAAAATTATAAACAAGTTATGGTGATAATTTTGGAACTGATGCTAATCCATGTTGCATTTTTAATCTGGTATGTAAACACTTGAATCAGATAAATATGACTTTTGGTGCTATTTTCTAAGAGAAAAAAATCAACACAATAATATTTTGGAATAAAAGTTCAAGAATTTAGGTTGCAATGTGCTTTACAATGTATATCTATTCTAGTAAGAGAAACCCAATCTATCTTTTAGTCAAAGCCCTCTACATACCCAGATTTGCATAAACATGAAGAAGCTGTTAATATTTGGTCTTTTATAGGCAGTACCAGAAAGTTCAAATACTCTGGAGAAAACTGTGTGGACATGTCTGCCAATAATTAACAAGTCCCATATGTATTCATAAGAATATACTTCCCCAGTCTTTCAAACAAGGTCACAGTTAAGTTTTCCTGTGAACAGAACCAAACAACTATTTCAATCTCTGTGAAAAGTTTTAAGCCTTAATGGAACAAGATTTTACCTATATTAAATGAAAAAAGGAGTCATTCAATTGATGTACAAACAGATACATATTTTCACAATAATTTTAAGTAGTGAAATTTGTGAAATATATTGGTGACAAAATTGAAAAGTGGCAATTATTTTTGACATAATTAAATCGGTTAATTTTAAGTATTCATTATCAAATATTATTCATACTTCTACCAAAGTTTAAAATTTTAAACATTTCTATGGGTTTCTCAAACACTAAGGTAATTATAATGTTATTTGAAAGAAAATAATTGGCATGTAAAATGTAGGAGGAAATAGTATCAAGGATTTCCCCAAACTTAGGGAAAAAAATCAACTTACAGATCCAAGAAACTCTGTGAATCTAAAGCAAATTAAATATATTAAATAAAACCTCTCTGGTAGTGTAGTGGTTATGAATCGGGCTGCGAATCACAAGATGAGCAGTTCGAAACTACCAGCCGTTCCACAGAAGAAAGATAAGGCTTTCTGTTCCCGTAAAGATTTACAGCCATGGAAACCCTGGGCAAGGTCACTATGGATCTGACTCGACCACACTTAACAACAACAACAACAACAATATCCCATGTGAGTTAAATTTTACTAAAGGTAGTACAGAAATGGCTGCAAGCAACCATTGACTTAAGAACTTCCACAGGTTCAAGTTGGATTCAGAAGAGGCCGTGGAATGAGGGATATCATTGATGATGTCTGATGGATCTTGGCTGAAAGCATAGGATATAAGAAAGATGTTTACCTGTGCTTTATTGACTACATGAAGGCTTTCGATTTTGTGGATCATGACAAGCTATGTACAATATTGCAAAATATGAATATTCTGGAACTCATGATATTCATGGAACTCATGAATAATTTGGTGCTCATGAGACCAAAAGGCAGTTGTTCAAACAGAACATGGGAACACTGAATGGTTTAAAATTAAGAAAGGTGTGTGACAGGGTTGTATTCTTTCACCATAATTTTCAACCTGTATGTTGAGCAAATAATCTGAGAAGCTGGGTTATATGAAGGAAAATGTGGCATCAGGATTGGAGGAAGACTCATTAACAACCTGCGGTATGTAGATGATACAACCTTGCTTGCTGAAAGTGAAGAGGACATAAAATATTTACTGATGAAGATGAAAGACCACAGCCTTCAGTATGGAATTTATCTCAGTGTAAAAAAAACAAAAATCCTTACCACTGAACCAATAAACAATATTCTTATCATTGGAGAAAAGATTGAAGTTGTCAAGGACTTTATTCTTCTTGGATCAACTATAAACACTCAATGAAGCAGCAGTCAAGAAATCTAATGACGTATTGCATTATTCAAATATGCTGCACAAGACCTTTTTAAAGTGTTGAAGAACAAAGATGTCAGCTTGAGGACTAAGGTGCCATGGTATTTTTAATAACCTCATATGCATGCAAAAGTTGGACAGTGAATAAGGAAGACTGTAGAGCAATTGATGCTTTTGAGTTATGGTGTTGGAGGAGAATATTGAAAGTGCCATGGGTTGCCAAAAGAACCAACAGATCTGTGTTGGAAGAAGTACAACCAGAGTGCTCCTTGGAGGACAGGATGGCCAAACTTCTTGTCTCAATCTTTGGACATATTGTCAGGAAGGACCAGTCACTGGAGAAGGATATCATGTTTGGTAAGGTGGAGGGTCAGAGAAAAACAGGAAGACCCCCAGAGAGATGGATTGGCAAAGTGGCAGCATCAGTGGGATCAAGTGTGGCAACAATAGTGAGGTTGGCCCAGGATCAGGCAGTGTTTCGTTCTGTTGTGCATAGTGTTGCTATGAGTTGGTACCAACTCGATGGCACCTAACAACAACAATCTCACTAAAGTTAAATTCCAAAAAACTAAAGTATTAGCAGAATATTAAAACTAGGTGGAAAAAAGTCATATTACATACAGAGAAACAATACCAGTGATAGAGGAGTTCTCATCAGGAGAAAAATAGATGCAAATGAATTAATGTGTATGGAGACTCAAGACCATGTGTTTGGGGAACACCATGTTTAACTGGCATAACATAGTCTGCTGAGACAATGATCTGTGTTCTACTTTGGTGAGTATTGACTGGAGTCTTAAAAGCTCATTAATGACCATGTATTCAAGCTCATCAACTGTCTCTTGGAAACTCTATACAGGGTCACTATGGGTTGGAATTCACTCGACGGAACTTACCAACAACAAGATACAATTAAGGAAATAAGAATGATGAAAATTGAAAACAATTAGTATAGTGAACTAATTCATCATATGAACATCAATCTGCATCACCTTAGGACCAGAACAATTAAATGGTGCCTGGTTACCAACACCAAGTACTTTGAAAGGAATTACAATAGTAAGTCCTCAATAGAATGGCAGAAAATATTGAACAAAACCAAAAATCATGAAAAAAAATGACTAAGATTACCAGACATATAGAGACTGGTGTACCCTGAGGCTATGGTACTTGGTCATCATTAAGGTATAGAAATGAACATACATATCCCTCAGACTCAATTTTCAGCCCAGAAATAGGTATGGAAGGTAACAAATACAAGTGGTATATTCATACCATAGAATACCATTTGAGATTTTAAAAAAAAGGCAGCATTTACCCTAGTACAAATTTCAGAAGGGTTGAGAAAATAAGAGGAATAGAAAAAAAAAAAAAAAAAAAAGTGACAGGGATGGAGCGGAATAAATGATGTAACATTGATGGAATTGCAGCCATCAAGATGAAATGAAGTATATGATATTTTGAATGTATAACTGATGATCTACTCTGAAAATTGTAAATTAACAATAAAATGATTAAAAATAAATAAAAGAGCCCAGAAGGAAATGTAAGTTCATTTTTACAAGACAGTGAATGGTAGGATAGTCAATCTACAATTCTATGTTCTGTTGGATCACCTCTCTTTGGAATGGGCACAAATATAGATCTTTTCCAATAAGCTGTCTTTCAAATATCTTGGCATAATTAAGTGTGTACCTCCAGTGCTATATCAGTTTGTTCAAATATTTCAATTTGTAGTCCATCATGTCCCAAAGACTTGTTCTTTGCTATTGGCTCCTGATTACATGCTACCTCTTGAAATGATAGAGTATGATACAATCTTTCGGTGATTGTGTATCCCTTTCATCTTCTTTTGATGTTTTCAATATTATTCAATATATTGTCCATTGAATCCTTCAGTATTGCAAAGTCAAGTCTTGATTTTTTTTTTTCTTTAGTACCCACAACTTGAAAAATGCTGTGTGTTCTTCCATTTTGACTTTCTAAGTCAGATATTTGTGTATTTCTTGTATTCTTGATGCCCTTTTGCTTTTTTTCTGTATGATGTTCTTGATGTCATCCCAAAACCATTCTGGTCTTTGGTCATTAGTGTTTAACGCATCAAATCTGTTCTTGAGAGGATCTCTAAATTCAGGTGGGGTATATTCAACGTCATATGCAGGCCTGAACTTGGATATGAGCAATAAAATTTTGGAACCCTACAAAATAATTTTCTGTTTCCCCCATTCCCTGCCCACTACTCATATTGTCACATATTTTACATCTACATTTGTAGTAAATATCCTACTTCAAAATGATCATATTTGATTTAAATACTCAGTTGATTCCAATGAAGTAAAGAAATAAAATTATACTCTTTATCAATTCACATATTTTTTTAAGTTTCTAGTGCCCTTTATTCCTTTCTTTAGTTTTCCATTTCCATCTAGGCCTCAAATATCCTTTAGTGGGTTATAGTGTCAATTTGACTGCAAAATATACTTTCAACACTTATTTCTCAGGAGAAATAAGTTAATATTCAAATTTATAGAAGATTTTTTTTTTTTTCTTTACATTGAGATGCAGCCCATACCAAAGGCTGTGGTCTTTGATCTTCATCAATAAGTGTTTTAAGTCCTCTTCACTTTCAGCAAGCAAGGTTGCATCATCTGCATACTGTATGTTTCTAATGAATCTTCTTCCAATCCTGATGACATGTTTTTCTTCATATAATCTAGCTTCTCTGATTATTTGCTCAGCATACAGGTTGAATAAGTATGGTGAAAGAATAAAACCTTTCCTAATTTTAAACCACTGGGTGTATCCTTTTGTTATTAAAACAATTGTCTCTGGCCTATATAAAGGTTCCAAATGAACACACTTCAGTGTTGCAGGAATACTCATACTTCACAATGTTATCCATTTCTTGTCATGACCCACACAATTGAAAACTTTTGTATAGTCAATAAAACACAGGTTAACATCTTTCTGGTAGTCTCTGCTTTCAGTCAAGATCCATCTGACATCAGCAATGATATCCCTCATTCCATGTCCTATTCTAAATCTGGTTTGAACCTCTGGAAGTCCTCTGTCAATGTATGGTTGCATCTCTTTTTGCTTTACCTTTAGTAAAACTGTACTCAAATGGGCTATCAATGATAGTGTTCAATGATTTACCTATTCTATTGGGTCCCCTCTCATAAAGAACCTGTATAAGGTTTTCTAAGGCTGTAAATCTTTACAGGAGCAGAAAGTTCATCTTTCTCCCATGGAATAACTGGTGTATTTGAACTACTGACCTTGTGGTTAGCAGCCCAATCCATAATCTAGTATACCATCAGATTTCATGAAAAATCCACAAAAAAAGTTTAAATGGGTTAATATAAATTTAAATTAAAAATAAAATGCAGATAAGCAACTAGAAAAACTGTTGCAAATAGTAAATTTAATCAGTCATCAAAACCTGCATTTAATTTAGATGGGCTCAATACTCAATTTAAAAGGTAGATGTATTCAGACTAGTGAAATAAAGGTCTATATGCAAAACACTGTTTACAAAAGCTGTGATTTAAATACAAAGAGAAAAATAGTCATTCTTCATTAATTTGTGATTGCTAATTTGTGATTGCTAACATTGTTATCAAAATGATTTTCTGATTCAAAATGTCTAATACCCGACCATTTCACTTAACTAATGTCTAGGATATTGATCTTTATTTGTTCTACTTCACTTTTAATAACTTCTAATTTTCCTAAATTTATACTTCGCACATTTAATGCTCCAATAATTAATGGATTGTAGCTATTTCTTCTCATTTTGAGTTGTGCCCCATAAACAAATGAAGGTCACAAATGCTTTATTCCATTGTTATCATCCTAGTCAACTCTACTTTTAGGAAGCAATTCTACTTTCTCAGTCATATTTTGAGTGCCTCCCAAACTACAGTGCTCCACTTTCACACTGTATCTGACAATATTCTGTTGCTATTCATATTGCTTTCATCTTCTGGCAATATATCCAACAATAGTCCACTGCTATTCTTAAGATTTTCTGAATACTAAACTATCAGAAATAGTATGGTTATCCTTCCTCCTATTTTGGAAGCTCTGCTAAAACCACTGCTCACCATGCTGAAATTTATCATATCAGTAGCATAGCTTCTGGCATAACAGCAACATGCAAGACACCACAATAGGGCAAAAATAACATATGAGTGTTGGCATTAATGGATGATAAAGCGATATTATCAATAATTTTGAGCTAATAAATTTTACAATAACACCAAATTCTGTGAAAACCTAAATTTACACAAGATATACAAAACAGGATTACTTGAAATCTATTAAATTTTTGAAATATACATTTTATAAAGCTTTCCATAAAGAATAATACAGAATTATAAAACTTCACTGGTATATTCTATTAAACATTTGCTAAAACTCACCAATCTAATACAAGCTCTAAAAAAGGATGAGACTTTTTTGTTTTTGTTTTTTTGCTGAGTTGTCGTTGTTGTTGTTATGTGCCGTGGCATAAATTCCAACTCATAGTGACCCTGTACAGGGTTTCTGAGGCTGTAAATCTTTACAGGAGCAGAAAGCCTCATCTTTCTCCCATGGAGCAGCTGGTAGTTTTGAACTGCTGACTCTAAAGTTAGCAGCATGATTTATAACTAGTTTGCTACAAGAGCTCCTTTTTGCTAAGGGCAGTCTTATATTGATTTCATGCCCTATAAAAGTCATTACAAGAAAATCTCTAGACCTGCTTATAAGCAGAATTTCATATGAACATAGATGCAAAAATCTTTAACAAAGTATTAGCAAGTGAATTTGTGATACACTTACTCATAATTTATTTACTAATTTGCCAGCTAGCATTTTGCATTTACAACATTAGTAAAAAGTCTACTATATAATTATTTTGCATATTAAAAATGTGTATTTGGCAGTAGCAAACACCAAGGCACAATGTGAAAGAAATTGTTTGTTTGTTTTTTTTAATTAAGGTTATATGCCAATTTAGTTGGGTCACAATTTTCAGTGGTTTAGCAATTATGTAATGTACTGAAACAGCTATGTAATGACGTAATTTGGCAATTGTGTAATGATGCAGTCATCCTCCATTTTGTGATTTTATAAGGTCATCCTCCATGTTCACAAAAACACTGATTTTCAGATAATGACTTGGTCTTTGGAGTATAACCGTGTTGATAAGTGATGAGTAAATGAATATAGAAAAAGGAAATAAATCATAGTCAAGTGAATCTTATTCAAGGAAGATTGGTTTACTACTTAAAATCAATCAATGTAATTCACCATATTAGCAGAACAAAGACGAAATGTGATCATATGAATCAGAATTAAAAGTGTATTTATAAAATTCAATTATCTATCCATGATAAAATAAATAAGTAAACTCTCAGCACACAAAGACAAGAAGGTAATTTTTATAATTTGCTAAACAATTCTGAGCATTTTATCACTAGCATCAAATTTAACAATTACATGTTTAACACTTTTTCTGTAACACTGAGACTAAGAAACAGACATGTACATTCTCATGCTTCTTTTGACTCTCTTGCATCCAGCATCCTTCCTGTACCCCTCTATGTCATTTTCACTTGATGTATATTATTTTATATTTAATAGAGCTCCAGTCCTACTGTCACTCATTAAAATACAAATACCTTTGTACAGTTTAGCTTTGCTAAAAACTAGAGAGTTGTTGCAGATATATTGTGATTAGATTTGATGTGTTTCTGAAGTACTTATGTCACCTACTTCAAACTATGCAAACTACACATCTAGGTTATGATTATACCAGTAATATAATAGATGATAACAAAAGAGAAAAATCTGAAAGAATGACTTACGAGCTCTTGAAACCATATAACCAAAGACATGAAACTGTGAGAATGGAATAACTACAAAGAATCTAATAAGGTTTATATTTGTCAAAGAACATTTAAAGCTTCTATATCCTCATCACTAAAGTAGAGTGAAAATAAGTGTTTTGATTTAGTAAGAAAATATTTTAAAATACATATAAGAAATTTAGGTCATATAGTGATTTTCTTTATATATATATAATACTAGTGTGGACTCAAGCATGTATTTTATTTTGTAGAAAAAAGAGAGAGAAATAATATTTACTGAAGAGCTACAATTTGTCAGACAATATGCTACATATTTTACAGACTCATATGTAACTTTCATAAATCTCCAAAACAATCATAGGATTTTATTTTATCTTTGATTTTATCAAAGGGAAAATGGTGACTTAGAGTAATTAAATTTCTGTGTAAGATGAAAAGAATCCTTGGTGTATATTGTTCAACCATGTGGCTGCTAACCTGAAGGTCGGTGTGGTTCAAACTCACCAACTGCTCCTTAGGAATAACATGGAACAATCTGATACTGTAAAGATTTTGTTGTTGTTGTCATCAGGTGCCATTGAGTTGGCACCGACTCATAGAGACCCCATGCACAGCAGAAAGAAACAATGTTCGATCCTGGGCCAACCCCATCACCGCTGCCATGACTTTGGAAATCCTATGGGACAGGTCTACTTGGTCCAATATAGTCTCTATGAGTTCTATTTGACTAGACAGTTAACAGGTTTTGGTGTTTTTTCTTGTTTGTCTTTTATGATAAAAATATCATACTTATGCTGCCATTGTCACCAGCAATGAAGAATTTAAACTTTTAGGTCAGATTCATGTTTAAATCCTGACTCAATTCATTACTAGTCTACTGAATCCTTGGAAGACTCAAGTTTTCCCATTAGTAACACGGGAATAATTTGTTGTTAAGTACCATGGAATTGGTTAAATAATAGTGTGTACTATATTCAATGATGTAAGCATTATATGAGAAAATGCTATACCTATCATATAATAAGAATTCAGATACATTAGATTTATCATCATGAACAATGTAGTTATGTTAATAATAATAATTACAGTAATAACACTTTAAACAAAGAAATTACAAATTCTTGAGCCAAACAGGAAAAACAAAAGTTTTGTCTTCAATTTTGAATGATGATTATGTCAGTTTTAGAACCTATTTCTGCCCCACTGAAAACCCCTTGCTCTTTACACTGTGAGGTGTACATGTATCAAAGACCTTTTGAAAATCACTTATAATGCAGAACACTTTACAAACATATGTCAGGCAAAATGTTGCCTTCTTTTTTTTGCAAGGACACAAAAAAGACAAGTTAAAAACTGAAGGTATCTTAAGAAGCATATGCAAAAATATCTATCAAATTCTCTGAATATTAATAAATGAAAAAATAATGAGCTACCATTAAAAGGCAAAATGAAAACCCTTGATCTTACTTTTTTTGTTAGACTCAGCAATATAGACACTGCTTTCACAAAAGTTACTTCAGAATTCTTCAGGGACTCCCTTGTCCTCAAACCAAACAACAAAAGCAAATGTAAATCAAATGAATGCTTGGTTTTTGTTTAGAATAAGTGAAATAGGATATAATACTACCAGGATAAAGCTCAGAAGGGAAAATATTTCAATTTCTATTCATTAATAATAAAATATTTTAAAAATACACATTTCCCAATATTTAAGTATATTGGACAAAATTTTATTTGTAAAACATTTTTAAAGGATTAGGATTGAAATATATTGGGAAAAAAGGTTGCTTCAACCCTGGAAATGAGGCATGTCAAGTGTCAAGGAGGAATTGCATTTTTACAACTTAGTTAAGAATCATAGAAGATCAAGATTTGAAAGAAATCATGATAAATCCTTCATTAGGTTAGTTGGTGCTGCCATAAGAAAGGTTTCAATTGAGATGATTTCAAAGTTTGGCATATATCAAGCAGAGATATGCGAACAATCTCCAGGCTCATTTCCAAAAGAGTCATGAAGCAGTCTGGCAGGCCAATTGAATTTATAAGGTGGTCCATTAAAAAATAGTAAAACATCCACCTGGCAGCATTAGTCAGATTGCAAAATACATGACCATTATTTTATAATTAATGTCACATACTTTAAAAAAGTGCTTTCACAGAGATTCCACATTTTCTCCAGCCATTTATTCTTTTAGATTTCAAAATGATTGCTAAAACAGTCACTCAATATTAAATTAATCTGTCAATTAGTGTGTGGGAGCTGCCTTTCTTCTGTTCTACAATTACAGGCATTCAAAAGGTAGAATTATGTCTTTTCAAAAGTCTTGGAGCTTTGCATCAGTCAAAGCTTATAGAAAGATTAAGAAGGCTATGTCTCAGATATGTATTTCTATCCTATCACATCCATTAGGAGTAAATTTCTGTGCCCTCTGATCTATTAGCTAATTTAGATTTGCTCATCCTCAATATTAATCATAATTTGTTTTACTATTTTACTTATCTACATTTAAACCTCAAGTGTTCTGTTTCTCACTCCAAACTGCCTGTCTATAGAAGTGTCCTTACTCAATATATGTATGTTAACAAGTCAAATATTCTCATCCCCCTCCCCATTCTTGATGAAATTTGCATTTCAAAATTTGAAGTGAGTCAGTACCACTCAATGTGAAGAGCATGATTTATGGGGGTTCTCTCGATGTGCCCATCAAAGGCTAACTAGCTTAAGAAAAATATAAAATCCACCCCAGATTCACTTGCCAAAGAGGGTTTAAAACATCCTTCCCAGTAAAACAGTAAATGGAAGAACATCTTCAGATTTAAAGCAGTCAAAAATGCTTACTTTGGAGGGGAGTGATTAACTTTGCTGTCTAGGAGCAGAAATCCCTGGGACCGTGAAGGGAGAAGAGCTGGAGGGTAGAACCCTACCCAGAGAAGCATTGATGCTTGAGATGGAGGCAGAGACAATGATGAGGACGTGGAGAGATGGAGCAGCTGGGGACTTTAGACCCAAAGAAGGAGAGGTGCTGTGTCCTGGGTGGGGAGCAGGCTTATAGGATACACGCTTTGGCTGGTTGATGATGCATAGAGGGAGTTGTAACAATGGCAATGAAATGATATATGATAGGATAAATGTAAAACTAATGTTCTCCCATGTAAACTATCACATAATTCACAATAAAATATTTTTTAAAATGCTTACATTGAAGAGACAACCTGAGCGTAATACAAGCATAGCCATGACTGTAAGATACACAGAAGATAATTGGGGCAATGAGGCACAAGTCAGTAAAGACTCATATTTGAAAACCACAAAAGACTTCAGAACTTCTGATGGATTGTAGCTGTCTAAACCTAAATATACTAGAGTACTAGTGTGGCACTATAGGACCAGCACTGGACTGTTAACCAGAAGATTAGTGGTTCAAACCTACCAGATACTCCTTGGAAATCCTATACAGGGTTGCTATTAGTCACAGCTGACTCAACAGCACTTAGCAACAACAAAACTTAAATCTCACTCTCTTCAGACTTTCCTCCAAAACCATGCAAATCATCAAAAAAGCAACTAAAACCACACTCAAGACAGCTCACAGACAAACTTAAATGTAAATACAGCAATAACCATACAAACCTTGCAATACCATCTCCAGCGGCAACATCTGAGCAATCAGAGTACATGAAAAAGAAGAAAGCCATGGAGGCTTAGAGGTGGCAGAGAGCACATAAAGTCATCTCAAAATAGAGAAAAGCCCAATCTGACTAGCAAAAATATTCAAAAAAGTATGCCATTCAAGGTTCTCCTGAGAATTAAATATGCCAGAAGAGATGAATCAATAGCTAGCTAGATAGAAAGAGATGTTGATAAGTGCCATCAAGTTGATTCTGACCTGTGTTTTTGTTGTTGTTAGATATCATCGAGTCAGTACCGACTGATAGTGAACCTATGCACAACAGATTGAAACACTGCCCAGTCCGGTACTAACCTCACAATTGTAGCCATGCTTGAGCCCATTGATGCTGCCGGTCTGTCAATCCATCTCTCTGGGGGTCTTCCTCTTTTTCTCTGATCCTCCATCTTACCAAACATGATATCCTTCTCCAGTGACTGGTCCTTCCTGACAATATGTACAAAGTATGAGAGATGAAGTCTGGCCATCCTGGTCTCCAAGGAGCACTCTAGCTGTACTTCTTCCAACACAGATCTGTTTGTTCTTTTGGCAGCCCATGGTACTTTCAATAATATCCTCCAATACCATAGCTCAAATGCATCAATTCTTGCCATCTTCTTTTTTCTTTTGGTGGATAGATTTATTAATTTTATTTGTGGTTACTCTGAAATTTCCCTTTATCAGCTTGCATTTAAAACAATCTATTATATCTTGATATCACCTAGACTTCCCCTCCACATTGAAGTTCTACAACTATACCATTTATTCCCCCTTTTTGTTCTAAAGTTGTCATTATATACATATGCACTTCTCTAGTCCTCTTTCTTTAGTCTTACATCTTTATTATAGTTTTGATAATTCTTTATTTGGGTTGGTATCTGGATAATACTATTCCATGACTTAGTCTCAGATTGTTTTCTAGAATCATTGGTTCTCTATCTGAAGAATTCTAATAAAGGAAAACAGATGAGATTCTAGACAAATTTAGGAAAACAATGCAAGAGCAAAATTATAAAATAAATGCAAAATTAGAAACCATGCAAAAACTGAAACTCCAGAATATTAACAATAAAATATCAGAACGAGACAACTTAATTGTATGAACAAAGTAGAATTGAATCAGTAGAAGAAAGAAATAGAGGACAAATCTATTTCTTGAGGAATAATCAGAAAAAAAAAAAGGGTGAAGAAAAATGAAGAAAGACTAAAGAGTTATGTGGGACACTATCAAAATAATTAATTCATGCATTAATGTTGCAGACCATGTAAGCCTGGTAAGAGGTTCGAGGCCCTATAGGCCCGAGTGTAACAGATCTAGCCACTTGGCAGTTAATAGCAAATTGTTTTTCATCTTAGTGTTCAGTTATATTTACTTAATTCCAAACATAAGCCCTTAATATCCACAGATAAATGTAGTGTTTCCCTAAAGCCGAGACTGTGAAGGTTGCAAGGTCAAGCCTTCCTCCAAAGGATTGACTAAAAATATCTTAGCTACTTTGCAGTTCTTTGTTCTACAGACAAAAAATCCATCTTCCCTGAACCTCTCCCAGGTGCTGGTTATTCAGCCAAGTTCCTGAAAACCTGGCTCAGGAAGCCAAAACAGAGAGACTCCACCCAAGCCTTTTGTCCTTCCCTTTCACCTTGCCCCAACTGAGCTCAGGGGCTATAGATATGTTAATTGAGCCTGAGAATCCAAGTTGCAGGCCTGGGATT
>NW_006408787.1:2039163-2041235 GCF_000296735.1 Chrysochloris asiatica | reverse complement strand
ATAATGATGCAACATGGAAGAAATGAGGAAGTTGAAGACCTGAACAGAAAATTTCAAAGGGCAGCTCGAGAAAAAAAAAAAAAAAAGTCAAGTACTATAACGAAACATGCAAAGACCTGAAGTTAACAAAACCAATATGGAAGAACATGCTAAGTACTTTTCAAGCTGAAATAACTGAAGAAAAATTTCAAACCTTGAATTGAAATATTGAAAGATTCCAAGGGTAAAGTGTTGAATGATAAATAAAGCATCAAAAGAAGATGGAAGGTATATACAGAGTCACTGTACCAAAAATAAATCATCAATCTACAACCATTTAAAGAAGCTACATGTGATCTAGAACTGAAGGTACTGATGGTAAAGGTCTAAGCAGTAGAGAGGCATTAGTGAAAAACAGTCTCCAGGAATTGACAGAATACAAATTGAAATGTTCAATAAACCGATGCAGCTCTGTAGGTGCTTACTCGTCTATGCCAAGAAATATGGAATACAGCTATTTAGCCAACTGGTTTGAAGATATCTATATTTGTGGCAATTCTGAAGACAGGTGGCCCATGAAATGTGGAAATTATCAAATGTCATTAATATTATACATAAGTATATTTTAATGAAGATAATCCAAAATTGGCTACCACAGTACATAGAAAACACACTGCCATAAACTCAAACTACATTCTAAAGAGGATGTTGAATTAAGGATACCATTACTGACACCTTGGCTGAAAGTAGAGGATACCAGAAAGATGTCTACTTGTGCTTTATTGACTATGCATTTAACTGTGTGGATTGATACAAGCTATGGATAACATTGCAAATCATGGGTATTCCAGAACACTTAATTGTGCTCAAAGGAAATTGTTCATCGACTAAGAGGCAGTTGCTAGGACAGAACTAAGGGATAATTAATCTTTTACAATCAGTGTGTGCCTTAGCTGTAAATTTTCACCATATTTATTCAATCCATAGGCTGAGCAAATATTCTGAGAAGCTGAAAGAAGAATGTTGCATCAGGATTAGAGGAAGAATCATTAACAACATGTGATATTCAGATGAACCAATCTTGCTTACTGAAAGAGAAGAGGACTTAAAATACTTACTGGTAAAGATGAAATACTTCTGTCTTCAGTATGAATTGCACCCCAATGTAAAGAAAACAAAAATCATCACAACTGTACCAATAAATAACATCATGATAAATGGAGAAAATATTGAAATAGTGAACGATTTCATTTTCCTTGGCTCCATAATTAACACTTATTAAAAAAAAAAAAAAAAGTCAAGAAATCAAACAATTTATTGCATTAGGCAAATCTTATGCACAACACCTCTTCAAAGTGTCCCATAGCAAAGATATCAGTTTGAGAACTGAAGTGTGCCTCTCCCAAACCTTGATATTTTCAATTGCCTCATATGCATGTGAAAGTTGTACTATGAATAAGTAAGACCTTAGAAAAATTTATGCATTTGAGTTACAGTGTTGGAGAAGAATATTAAAGGTACTATGGACTGCCTGGTAGAGTAGTGGCTATGAATCGGGCTGTGAACCTTATGGTCAACAGTTCGAAATGACCAGCTGTTCCGTGGGAGAAAGATGAGGCTTTCTGCTCCCGTAAAGATTTACAGCCTCAGAAACCCTGTACAGGGTTGCTATCGGTCGGAATCGACTAAACAGCACTTACGAGCAACAATAACAACAACAACATGGACTACCTGCACAACAAACAAATCTATGTTGGAAGTCAGAAGGGACGCTCATCTCCGAAGAAGGACATCGTTCTTTGTCAAGTGGAAGGTCAGCAAATACTATGCAGAACTCCAATGAGTTGGACTGACACAGTAGCACCAGTAACGGGCTCAATGTAGCAACAATTGTGAGGATGGTGCAGGACCTTGCAGTGCTTCTGATGTGTATAGGGTCTCTATGAGTTGTAACTGACTTGAGGGCACCTAACAACAACAACAAATGCATATTGTTATGTTATATGCTGTCTAGTAAATTATGATATTGTCTAGGGACCCTGCTAAGGTTTTTCCGTGGAGTGACTGGTGGAATTGAACCCTGGACCTTGTGG
>NW_006408787.1:2037130-2037646 GCF_000296735.1 Chrysochloris asiatica | reverse complement strand
AAATTCTTTATCAGAAAGTTTTGCCATTTAAATTATAGCAGTAGTTTGTGTATCATTGATGGCATCAAGTGTGGCAGCGGTAGTGAGGTTAGCCCAGGATCAGACATTGTTTCGTTCTGCTGTGCATGGGGTTGCTATGAGTCGGTTCCAACTTGATGGCACCTGACAACAGCAACAACAACAGTTTGTGTTACAATACCTTCCTGTTCTTCCTTCTCACCTCCCTCCAACTCCATTTTGTCTGTTTCCCTGCCCTAAGCTACAAGGCACGTAGTTTAGAGGACAACGTGGCTTTTGATAGGCCAGAGCTAAATCACCCCAGCAATGACCATACCCTTCCTGTTAAATCTATATAAATCCCCTCCCTTCCTGGTGACACTCTCTTCTTCTTCTTCTTCCTCTCCTCCCATATGCCTCTTGTCTTCTCTTTCTGGCAGAGGTTACCTTCCTCACCCTGAATAAAGGTCTCTAGATGGGCCATCTGTTGTGAAGTGTGGTTGATGAGCGGCGCAGGTC
>NW_006408787.1:2032221-2037030 GCF_000296735.1 Chrysochloris asiatica | reverse complement strand
GCTCCTATAATTAAATATTTCTATTAAAATAGAAATTACTTCTGTGGTGCTGGGAATATTGATTGCCATAAATGGATGGAAAAAAGTAGCTTTCAAATGATTCACATATGAAATACCCTTTATGAAAATTAGAAATGAGGTACATACATTCTGCATTGGAAGAAAATGGAACACTCTAATAGAATTAGGAAGAGTTATGATATAAACCAAAAGCTCCTATAATTAAATATTTCTATTAAAATAGAAATTACTTCTGTGGTGCTGGGAATATTGATTGCCATAAATGGATGGAAAAAAGTAGCTTTCATTATTTTATGTTCAATTCCAGGGAAGTATCACATCAGCACATTCACCCAGTACATAGAAAATTACACAATAAATACTTTTGAATATTTATCTCAACTTAAATATTTCTTGTTTACTTACTAATTTACATTATTTTGATTTAAGAAGCATAAAATTAATCATGGTGATGATACAATCGTTTAAGGAGGAAGGTATGGTGTTTCCAAAGAGACTGAGCAAATTCCACTTATACCAGAAATCATTGCAAAATTGATTGAGTGAGTCATTCGTAGATAATTCTTACTTTTATCATTTACTATTTTCTACATAAAATTCACTTTAACTTGCTCATCTTCAGCATCTGTTCCATGCCACACATTGTGCTTTGTTGGATGAAAAAAAGAATGGCATATTCTGATCTTCAGAGAAGAGCAATGTTATCATGTCTGTAATTTATTTTAAAATAACCTTCTATACAGAAGGTGTGATATTATGTAGGTGTTGCTTAGTTTAAGCTGTCTCCTGAGACAGTCAGCTCCTAATCAGGAAGTCATATTCTGAGGGTGGGCTGCTATCATTTAATCAGAAAGGTCAATCCAGATTTAGCTTCCTATGTTGAACCACATCAGAAATGCTGCTAATTAGAAAAATAAACATTAAAAATGTGACTTCATAGATGAAATTAATAGCTTATTCGTGAGCATAATGAATGCTAAGAAATGCAAAGCTCTGCTTGGTTATATTGTTTTTAATTATTAAAAATATATTAAACCAAAAATGTAGAACTCTATCAGATCCTTCATACTATACTATTGGTATATAATGCTATCATCAATCTCTGTTTTTGAGGATTCTTGACTGATTTATTCTGCCAGATGATAAAATAAATGCTGTGTTAGACTATTGTGTCATATACTTAAGAGGACCCTTTCAGGTAAAATGCATTTGCCTCATCAAAAAAGACTGACAACTCGATTTTCTTTGAGTTCATAAGGTAATCTACGTGACTGTTTACTGCCGGCTTGCCAATAAAAATCTATTGGTTCTCAGAATTTGGAATGGGGCTTTCTTTTATATAATGTGATAGTGAAATAGTGGAAAAGTAAGAATACCTGGTGGCTCAATGGTTAAAGTGTTGCGCTGTTAATAAGATCTGCATACAAACGTACCTGCTACTTTTAGGGAGATATTGCAGTTAGCTCTTGATAAGTTTTACCTAATTGGTAAACCTATGGGTTTCTACTCAGTCCTAAGTGTAGCAATGATAGGAATTGAATTGGCAACAAGTTTGGTTTAAATGATAAAAAATCTCTAATAACTGTGCTTTAGTAAGTCTAGTCCTTATCAAGTAATGTAGAAACTTGAAGTTGTATCAGCACTTCTCTTAGTTTTTCAATAAGAAATGCATATCCAGAGAATATAAAATCATCTTAAAATTGATATCTCAGAAGGAAATGAACACTTTGTCAATGTCTAAAATACACTGTTTTATGCTGCTGGTATGCAAATTGTTTCTTAATTTTTATTAGACCTAAAGCAAAGAAGTATAAGGGATACATGATAGTGTTATTTGATTGCAATGAATAATTCAGTTCACTACAATCTCTGAAGTTTATTTTTGTTAATGTTTTTCATTTTATCAAGGAAACGAATTTACATAGAAGCTTTATTTCATCATAATTTTTACATGTATGACAACCAATGAGAGAGGCTATTATAAAGGTAGAATTTTTTTTTTTTTTTTTTTTTGCTATGTGAGAAATAATATTAATTCTGATTCTTAGGATATTTTTGGCCTATTTCTTATTTTAAGCTCTAAGTAGGAATTATCTGTACTGCAGTGGGTTTGGTGGTGGTGCAACTATTGGTGGTTTGAACCATATGGTTTGACAAAGAGCCTGTAACGATGGGCTCAAACATCGCAACACTTGTGATGATTGTGCAGGACTGGCCAGTGCTTTATGCTGCTGTGCACAGGGTTCCTATGTGTTGGAACTGACTCCACAGCAACAAACAACAATGACTTCTCAGGAGAAAGACCTTGTGATTGGCTCTTATAAAAACTACAGGTTAGAAACCCTAAGGAAAATCTAACTCTGCCACATGGGGCAATCTATAAGTTGAAAACCAACTCTATGACACCTAACAATAATTTATCAGTTAAGGTACCTGCGTGGCCCAAACAGTTTATGCTCAATTATGAACCTAAAGGTCTGCAGTTATAATTCATCAACTGGTACTGCAAAAGAAAAGGTCTGGTAATCTGCCTCTGTTATTATTACAGCCAAAAGGTAGGGGCTGGGGGATACAAAAACAAAACTATGGAGCAATTCTACTTATTAATGCTTGGGTTTGCCATAAGTCAGAATCAGTCTGACAGAAAATAACAACAATCATAGTACAGAAGTAGCATCTGGTTAGTGGGTCAACAGAACAGAACAGAACAATTCAACCGCTGTGGTTAGGAAGTAAGATTTTTCAAGATAGGATAGGATATTTCATGGATCAAAATGCAGAAATTATTGCGATATGGAGAATTCAAAGAATTTTTGTTGTTGGTGGTATTGTTAATGCTTTTTAATTTAGGAGTTCATTGAAGTATTTGATAAGTGAACAGTAATTTGGTAATGCAACATCAAATTAATAATAAATAGGTTGTTGTTGTTGTTAAGTGCCCTTGAGTTGGTTCTGACTCATAGTGACCCTGCATAGGGTTTCCAAGGAGTGGCTGGTGAGTTTGAACCACCAATATTGTGGTTCAAACTGACCTTGCTGTCCAGTGCATTATCCTGCAGTATCATAAAATGGAAAAACTCAAGAATATACAAGTACAAAATAAACAAGATAATATTTGTTGTTGTTGCTAAGTGCCTTCAAGTTGATTCCGACCCATAGCGACCCTGCATAGGGTTTCCAAGGAGCATCTGGCGAGCTTGAACCACTTACTTTGCAGTCCAAATGGCTTTGCAGTCTGGTGCATTAACTTACTGCACCATATTGAAAATAACTGAAGCAAAATACATTTTTACAATAAAGCAGATATTCAACCTCTTTCCCATGAATCTATATTAATATCAATTGAAAAGAAATATAAAGTTAAAGGTATAATTTTTAAATGCCAGAAATAAAAGATAAAGTGACTAAATATAGTTACTAATGTTTTCAGTTGAAACCTTGAGTTGTAATGCCACCAAATAGTAAAATAATTCTCCAAAGTCCTAAAGCATCTCACAAAGGTAAAAGAAATATTCAAAAGAATTAATATTAGGCATATTAACTGAACTCCATGGCAGTTCTCATATGGAATTAAGATAATTGTCTTGCAGACTCATTAAACATTTCTAATTATTTTGACAAATTCTGGGAGTGTTAGACATATCAAAAGCCTCAAGGTAGTAGGAAAATCTTCATAAATAAAATGATTGATTAAAAATAGTGAAACAAAAATAGAGGTGATATTGTGCATAGAAATGAGAAAATGAGAAACGTCAGATCATTTACAAGGTGAAAATGATGTGAAATTAACCACATTTCTAAAGTAAAATCTAAGCATTTGGCATGAGGAAAGTATACAAGGAGTCGTAGTATCTTCATCACAACGGCTACTGTTACAAGTAGGAATTCATGTCAACTTGTTTAGATCATGATCCTCAGTGGATTAGCAATTAAGATATAGTTATCACCTCCATGATGAAATCTAATAAAATGCAATCAACTCCATTATATGATTTGATGTGATAAGCCCTAATCTGATATTGTTGTTGTTGTTAGGTTCCATCAAGTTGGTACAGACCCATAGGGACCTTATGCATAGCAGAACAAAACACTGCCCGATCCTGGGCCAACCTCACTACTGTTGCCATGCTTGAGTACATTGATGCTGCCACTTGGCCAATCCATCTCGTCTTCCTTTTTTTCTCTGACCCTCCACCTTACTAAACATGATATCCTTCTCTAGCTACTGCTCCTTCCTGACAATATGTCCAAAGTATGAGAGACGAAGTTCACCCATCTTGGCCAATAAGGAGCACTCTGGTTGCACTTCTTCCAAAATGGATCTATTGGTTCTTTTGGCAGCCCATGGCGCTTTCAATATTCTCCTCCAACACCATAACTCAGAGGCATCAATTCTTCTACAGTCTTCCTTATTCACTGTTCAGCTTTTGCAGGCATATGAAGTTATTGAAAACACCATGGCTTGGGTCAGGCACACCTTAGTCATCAAGCTGACATCGTTGCTCTCAACACTTTAAAGTGTCCTGTGCAGCAAGACCTTCTGATATTATCATATGTTGTAAATTCTCACTTCTATGGTGTTAATGAGGTCAGATGCAATCTACAGGATTAGGTTGCATCCTAAGTCAATCTTTCCAGATGTAAAAGGAGGGAGAAGTGAACTGACCACAGAGGGACTTACTATCACTAAGATAGAAGAGTTAACAGTTGAGTAAATCCTTTGGACCTCAGCTCCTTATACTGTGAAGCTTCTAAGACCAGAAGAAGATTGAGGCCAAGATGTATGGG
>NW_006408787.1:2029818-2031281 GCF_000296735.1 Chrysochloris asiatica | reverse complement strand
TTTTGGCAGAAATCTTTTCCCAAAGCCAGCAATCTGAATTTGGACTTCTAGTGTTTTAAGCTGAGTGATAATAAATTTCTGCTTGTTAAAGCTATCCACTTGTGATATTTCTATTATGGCAGCATTAGATAACAAAGATATACTTATTTTATGCTGAAATATATCTTAATGATCTCAATTATTTCTCAAATCAACTCTATGAATTTATTCATTCTTATCATCATCTTACAAATTAAAATCCAATACCTGAAAACACTTTTACAGCATAGATGGGATCTTCTGTCTATACCATAGGCTCTGTGTTTTTTGTTACTAAACTCCATGGAATCAGTTCTAATTTATAGTGAATCAGTTCCAAAGTATAGGCTTTCCAAGACAGTAGATATTTGTGGGAGTAGGAAGCCTCTTCTTTCACTCTAGGAGTGATTGGTGGGCTCGAAACACTAAGTTTGTTGTTTATAGTTCAGTGCTTATCCTGCAGAGCCAATTTGCTCCATAAATGTATATAAGAAAAATATATTGCTGCTATTAGTTCCAACTCATAGTGAGCCTATGAACAACAGAATGAAGTACTGCCAAGATGTTAACCATACTAACAATTGTTACATTTAAGCCCATTGTTACAACCAATGTGTCTATCCATCTTTGTGGGTGTCTTTCTCTTTTACTCTGACCCTCCACTTTTCGATTACCACTCATTGGTCAGTTTGTTATCATGATGGCTTGTGTGTTGTTGTGATGCTGGAAGCTATGCTGCTGGCATCTTGAATGGCAGCAATCATCCATTGTGGACAGATTTCAGCTGAGCTTACAAATTAAGACAGACTTGGAAAAAGAAGAGGTGAACTACTTCTGAATGTTTAGCCACTAAAAACATCATGAATAACAATGAAGCACTGTAAGATATCACCAGAATATTAAAGACTATAACATGATGCATGGCAGCAGAATATTGTCAGACATAATGCTTGAAAATAAGTCCCTCAAATTGGAAAGTACTCAAGTTAAAACTAGGGAAGATATTCATTCTCAAAGAAGAGATGACCATGATGGCAAAAGAAGAAAAGCCTTCAGGACCTTCCTTTGCTAATGGAGCACAACTGCAAATGAAGAGAAACTGATTTAAAAATCCATTAATAATTACTATGTAGAATGTAGGAAGTATAAACATAGGAAAATTAGAAATTGTCAAAAATTAAATGGGTTTTAGCTCAAAATACCAACAAAGAGGAAAGGAGTCTTCACATCAATTATCAATCCTGCCCCCTAGGTATACAGGCTTGATAGGGACAGGCAACTTAGACATTGGCTACCTAAAATGGGGGTGTGTGTGCTATAAAGGCATGAAGTCACTGCCTTACAAGTTTTCAATAGGGAGTTTAGTTTCACAGTGTGTGGGGGAAGGAAGAATTCCCACTGAATAGTTCTCACCTTGTCTAGATGGGTCTAATGAAAGGAGATTG
>NW_006408787.1:2009976-2022328 GCF_000296735.1 Chrysochloris asiatica | reverse complement strand
TGACCTGGTTCCATCACTTCTTGGTATCCCATTGAAGAGCCCAATGGCTACTGACAACACCGCCAACAATGACAAAACCATCGCCGACCATGGTCCAAGCCCAAAGACCAAAGACAGCCTTGTCGCCCCAATGCCGGCAGGAAGTAGCTACAGAAGAATGACCTTCGTCCCTTCTCCCATGGGCATGGATCATAGAGACGGCCACTCATTTTTTTCTTATTTAACAAAAGAGGGGGAAATGTTACAATACCTTCCAGTTTTTCCCTCTCCCCTCCCTCCAACTCCATTTTGTCTGTTTCCCCGCCCTAAGCTACAAGGCGCGTAGTTTAGAGGACAACGTGGCTTTTGATAGGCCAGAGCTAAATCACCCCAGCAATGACCACACCCTTCCTGTTGAATCTATATAAATCCCCTCCCTTCCTGTTGACGCTCTCTTCTTCTTCTTCCTCTCCTCCAGTATGCCTCCTGCCTTCTCTCTCTCCGGCAGAGGTTACCTTCCTCACCCTGAATAAAGGTCTCTAGATGGGCCATCTGGTGTGAGGTGTGGTTGATGAGCGGCGCCGGGACCTTTCAGTTTGTGTATGTATTTGTAAAATAGTTCATATCCTGACACAGAGAAATAGCTATTATTGATGTGATCAGACATAATTGACATTAGAACATATATCAATAACATAGTTCAAATTTATAGGCAAACATATTAGGTTGAAGTCACTTTGGTAGAAATAATGTTTTTAACATTTTTTCACTTTCAAGTTTTAGCAACATCATTATCAAATAATTTTTAGAAATTGGAAAGCACCCAGAGCAGGGATATTTAAATAATTAGAGAAGTTAAAAGAATGTTTTAAGCATAAAAAACTAAGGAGCTAAATTTGAATAATTTGTCAAGAAAAAACATTTACAAATATTTTTAAAGTGTAAAGCAGAAAAAGTGAAAGCAATTATCTAGCATAGCTCATAGAAATATAATATAATAAGAAAAAATTAAATGATAACAATAAGAGGAAAAATTCTTTGTATTAACCTGAAGGCATCGTAGTTTCAATAAGAAAACTATACAAATATGTTTATTTTTAACTTTAACAACTTTGGTTTCAGTAACATAATTAGCACCTCTTGGTGGACACAGTGGGTTAAGCCTCAAAATGATAATTAAAAGGTCAGTAGTTTGAAATTACAAGCCACTCCATAAGAGAACGATGTGTTCATTTGTTTCTGTAAAGATTTACAGCCTCGGAAACCTCCTGTGGCAGTCCTATTCTGTCCTATGGGGTCACAATGAGTCAAATGGATACAATGATAGTGGGTTTTATATGGGTTTGTTGTCAGTTGACACCACCCAGGAACTCTGCGACCTCTCAAATTAGCATCTAAGAGAGATTGTATTTTGCAAAAAGTCTTAAAGATTATTGCTTAATATAAGAGCACTGACAATAGCTAACATAATATGTCAAGCACTGGTCTAACTCATTGAATTTTTACCATAACTCTATGAGATTATTGTTGTTTTTAGGTGTCATCAAGTCTTTTCTAACTCATAGTAACACTATACACTGCAGAATGTAAGGAATGAAGCATTGTTGATTCTGTGCTTTCCTCACAATTGTTGGTATGTTTGAGCCCATTGTTGCTGCTATTTTGTCAATCCATCTCATTGGGGGTCTCACCTTTATTGCCCACCCCCTACTTTACCAAGCATGATATCCTTATCCAGGGATTTATCCCTACTGATAATATGCCCAAAGCACAAGAGATAAAGTCTCAGCATCTTGCTTCTAAAGAACATTCTGGCTGTACTTCCTCCGAGACACATTTGCTTGTTCTTCTGGAAGTCCACGATACTTTCAATGTTCTTTGCCAACACCATAATTCAAATGCATTGATTCTTCTCTGGTCTTTCTTATTCATTTTCCAGCTACTCTGTTGTCCTCATTTTACATGTGAGGAAATTGAAATAAAGAGAAATAAAATTAAAATAACGATGCCTTTTATTTTTTAGTATAGTGTTATTAACCAGTTGCTACTGACTGGATTTCAACCTTTGGCAACCCTGTATGTATCAAAGTAGAACTATGTTCCATAGAGTTTTCAATGACTGATTTTTCACAAGTAGATTTACATGTCTTTCTTCAAAGAAGTTTCTTGTGGACTGAAATTGTCAAACTTTTCATTAGCAAGTTTGTTATCCATTTGTGCCAATAAGGGACTCCATTGTATTATTGTTGCTAAATGGTGTAGAGTTGATTTGGACTTACAGAAAAGTTCTGGACAATAGTAGGAAACACTGCCCAGTCCTGCAGAGTCCTAACCTCACAATCCTTGCTATATTTGAACTCATTGTTGCAGGTGCCATGTGAATTCATCTCATTGAGTATCTTCCTCTTTTTCATTTACTCTGTTTCATCAAAGGATAAATGGCAGTGCTGTAGGTTAACTGTTGGGCTGTGAACCATCAAGTTTGTAGTTCAAACCCACCATTCAATTATCAAGAGAAAAATGAGGCTGCCTACTTCCTCATTTCATAAGGAGTCCTTGTGTGATAAAGCACTGGACCACAAGGTAAGTTTGAACCACAAGGTCAGTGGTTCAAACTCACCAGTCTCTCCTTGGAAACCCTATAGGGGTTGCTAAGATACAGATCCAACTCGACAGCACTTAAAAACAACACTCCATAAAATTTATAGGTCTTAGAAACCCTATATAAGGTCACTATGAGTCAGCTCGCTGACAATGCATTGGTTGTTTCTGTTGGTTTTTTTTTTTTTTTTTTTTTTTTTTTGGTTTTGTTTTATTTTTGGTGGAGGGGACTTGTACTTTACCAAGTCCTTCTCAACGGACTGGTCCCTCCTACTAGCATGTCCAAAATTTGTGAAAGGAAGTCTTGCTCTTCTCACATCCAAGAAGTATTCTGGTTTTACTTTTTGCAAGATAGACTTTTGTTGTTCTTTTGGCAGATCATGATACATGCAGTATTCATCACCAACACCATAATGGAAAGACATCACTTCTTCCTCAATCTTCCTCATTCATTGCCCAGTGTTCACATGTACTGCAACAACTGAAAATACCATGGCGGAGGTCAGGTACACCTTAGTCCTCAAAGTAACATTTTTGCTTAACACTGTATTTTTTCCCCAGAAATATACAACAGGTAACCTCCATTATAATCATGATATGGAACTGTGTTATCACTACACACATTAAAAAAAAAAAAAAATCTTCAGTGACATACCATTTTGTATTAGCAAACATCCTCTCTACTCTACTTTTTTCCCCATCCCAGATTCTTAGTAACTACTAGTCTGGTCTTCATCTCTATAATTGTATAATTTCAAGAATGCTCCATAAATAGATTCATACAGTATAATGTATATATACATGTATGTTGCTATTGTTGTGAAGTGCCATCAAGTCAGTTCTGATCCATAGCAACCCTGTATAGGGTTTCCGAGGAGCAGCTGGTGAGCTTGAACCACAGACCTTGCAGTTTAAATGGCTTTGCAGTCTGGAACCACACTAGGACTCCAAAGTTATATACATGTATTGTTGTTATTAAGTACCATGGAGTCGGTTCTAACTCATAGTGACCCTGCACAGGGTTTCCAAGGCTGTAAATCTATATGGGAGCAGAAAGCCTCATCTTTCTCCCATGGAACAGCTGGTAGTTTCAAACTGCCAACCTTGACGTTAGCAGTCCGATTCGTGACCATTATGCTACCAGAGCTCCTTTTATATATGCAACAGAAAATTTTTGTTAGTAAAAAAAAAAAACAAACCTGGAAAATTTGTGTGTTTGCTTTTTAAATTGTAAAATTCAAACAATATAGAAGCCATCGATAACTCTTTTAAGGTATACATTTCAGTGGTATTTAGTATACTCACTATGCTGCACAACAACCATCTCTATTATTGTTTGTTTTCTTTTACTTTTTGGCTTTAACAAACAAAAATTTGTCGTACCACAGTTTAGGAGCCTACAAGTACAAATTCAGAGTGCCAAATCTAGTGGAAAGTTGTCTGTTTTCAACATCTGTGGTCTCACCATTCCTTGGAGATCTCTGTTTGTATTGTCACTGATCTTCTTGCCGATCTAGGAGATTCTCAGTTGACTGTTGGTTCCTTGGGCATTGACAATGGTTCTAAATAAGCAAAATGAAATCCTTTAAATCTTTTATCTATTCCCCATCTATCATGTTATTGTTTATTATTCCAGTTGTGAGGATTTTGTTTTTTTTTATATTGATGTGTAATCCATACTGAAGGCAAGAGTCTTTGTTCTTCATCAATAAGTACTTCAAGTCTTCTTCATTTCCAACAAGCAACTTGAGGGTATTATCTTTTCTTTAACACTTTCAGTTTGCAGGATGTAATGAGTCTTCCTCTAATCTTTATGCCATGTTCTAATGAATACAGTCCAGTTTCTTAGATTATTTGCTCAGATTGAATAAACATGGTCAAAAGATAAAACCCAGAGACTCACCTCTCCTGATTTTAAACAATGTGGCATCCTTTATTTCTGCTCTGCTTCTTTAGCTATGTATAGGCTCCACATTAGCACAATTAAGGGTTCTGCAATTCCCATTCTTCATGATGCTATCCAAAATTTGCTATAATTCACACAGGCAAATGCCTTAGCATAGTCAATAAAATACAGGTAACTATCTTTCTGATAATCTCTGTTTTCAATCAATGGCCATCTGACATCAGCAATCATATCATTCATTTTAACTCTTCTTTTGAAACCTGGTATAATTTCTGACAGTTCCCTGCCCATGTACTGCCACAACTCATTTTAATTTTGCCCACACAATTATACTTTCGTGTGATGTCAATGATATTGTTCAATAATATCCCCATTCTTCTTTCAGTTGTTTGGTCTAGAAGCTGTCTTCCAAATTTGTTGTGATAGATAAGTGAGTGATTCTCATATTGTGCTCTTTTTATGAAACATCCAAATTTGAATTCTGTCAATTCCTGGAGACTTGTTTTGCAATAGCATCTTCAGTGCAGTGTAGACTCCTTATTTAATACCATCATATCTTGATCACACATCACCTCATTAAATGGTTGAACATCAACCAAATTTTTTGGTACAGTGACTCTGCGTATGCCTTCCATCTTCTTTTGATGCCCATTTGTTGTGTTGTGTGCTGTTGAGTTGGATCTGACTCATAGAGACCCTGTATAAGATTTCCCCAAGGCTGTAAATCTTTATGGAAGCAGAAATCATTACCTTTCTTCCACAGAAGAGCTGGTGGATTCAAACTGTTGACCTTCTAACTAGCAGTACAATGAATAACCCATTACACTACCAGGGCTCCTTTAGTTAACTTAGTATTACAACTTGAGAGTTTTATGCTTTCTTCAGTTATTTCAGTTAAAGGAATGTTGAGCATGTTCTCCCTTTTTGGTATTCTAGTTCAATGTCTTTGCATATTTCATTATAAAACTTTATCTTCTCAATTTACACTTTTAAATTTGCTTTTGAGCTCTTCAACTCTATCATTTCTTCCTTACATTTTAGCTACTGTACTTTCAACAGCACGTTTCAGAGTCTCATTGGATATCGTTTGTACAATTATGTTTTTTGTTGTTGCTATCGCTAAGTACCATGAAGTAAGTTCTGACTCATGTTGTTGTTTTTAGGTTCTGTCGAATTCATACTGACTCATACCAACCCTATGCAAAACAGAACAAAACAATGCTTGGGAAGAGCAATCTCACAATTGGTGCTATTCTTGAGCTAATTAATGCTCCCACTGTGCTAATCTATATTGATGGGGTCTTCCTCCTTTTGCTGATAAGTTAAGCATGATGTCTTACTCCAGGACCTGGTCCATCCTGACAATATTTCTGAAACATGAGAGATGAAGTCTGGTCATCCTGGCTTGTAATGAACATTCTGGCTGTACTTACTCAAACACATATTTCTTGTTCTTTTGTCAGTCCAAGGCACTTTTAATATCCTCCTCCAATACTATAACTCAAATGCATCAATAAAAAGTGGAGAATAACAAAGATACTTACTTGTGCTTCATTGACTAGGCAAAGGATTTTGATTATGTGGATCATGACAACCTATTGATGACATTGTGATGAATGGGCATTCCAGAACACTTGATTTCGTTCATGAGAAACATGTACATAAACCAAGAGATAGCCATTTGAACAGAATAAGAGAATATTGAATAGTTTAAAAACAGGAAAGATGTGTGCCAGGGCTGTATTATTAACCTATTCATTCAATATGCTGAAAAAATAATCCAAGGAGGTAGATTATATGAAGAGGACTGTGTCATCAGGATTGGAGAAAGACTCATTAGAAAATTGCAATATGCATATGGTATAGCCTTGTTTGCTGAAATGAACAGGGCTTAAAATACTTATTGATGACACTCAAAACCACAAGCTTCAGTCTGGATTTCACCTCAATATAAAGAAAAAAAGTACTTGAAACTGGACCAACAAATAACATCATGATAAATGGAGAAAAGACTGAAGATGTAAAAGATTTCATTTTTCATCCATAATCAACACTAATGGAAGTAGCAGTCAAATGGTGCATTTGTATTAGAAAAATCTGTTGCACAAGACCTCTTTAAAGTGTTCAAGAGCAAAGATGTCAGTATGTGGACTAAGGTACCTCTGACCCCAGCCATAGATTTTTAATTTCCTCATACTCCTGTGAAAGATGGAAAAATGAATAAGAAAAACCATTGGTTGGAGAAGATTACCATGGATTACTGGAAGAACAAAAAAATCTGTGTTGGAAGAACAGCAAGATGCTCCTTAAAAGCAACAATGGTGAGACTTCATGTCTCGTACTTGGGACATATTTTCATGAGGGATTAGTTCCTGGAGAAGGACATTAAATTGCTTTGTAAAATGCAGGGTCTGTGAAAAAGAGGAAGACCCCCAACTAGATGGATTGGCGCAACAGCAGTATTAATGGGCTCAAATGAAACAATTCTGAGGTTGGCACAAGTTGGGCAGAGTTTCATTCTGTTGTGCATAGAGACACTTTGAGTTGGAACTCACTTGACAACAACGTCCATTATCCCATCACTCTTCTGTCAGTTTTTCAGATTGTGGTGGCTTGAATTTGCTGTGATTCTGGGAGTTTGCAACTGTTATTTTGAATACCAGCAGAGTCATTCATAGTAGACAGGGTTCAGTGAAACTTTCAGACAAAGATTGCCCTTGAGTGCAAGACTTCATCTTACATACTTTGGACATGTTATCAGTAGGGGATAGCCTTAAAGAAGAATGGCATTATTCTCATAAAGTAGAGGATCCATTTAAAAAGACGATGATATAGATTGAGATAGTGGCTACAACAAGCATAGGAATAATTGTGAGGATTATACAGGACTGGACAGTGTTTTGTTCTGTAGGGTCAATGTGAGTCAGAACCAACTCAGTGGCTTCTAATCACAACAACAGCATGTATTTCCGGTCATATAATAAAGATACACATTTGGCTACTATTAATAATGATAACAAATTAACTAAAATACATAATGACTTCAGAATCACTATTTTCATTCACTCGATTATAATGATTGTTGTTAACTGTCATCAAGTCAGTCCCAATTCATAGTGACCATGCATAGGGTTTCTTGTGGGTTTAAACTGCCAACTTTGTAGTTAAAATTGATCTTGTGATCCAGTGCTTATCCTACAGTGCCACATAAATAGGTATGTTAATATGTTCACACATAACTGGCTTTATATCTCAAATCTGGAAATAAATGGAAAGCTGATGTACCTATTCTTATTTTTCTTTGACTATTCTTATTTTTTATACCTGTGAACCAAGCCATTAATTTAAATTTTTAAAAAGAATTTAGTGATTCATACATGCTAGGTCAAACACTGTTTTAGGCATTAGGGATATAGCAAATAACACCACAATTAAGAGTTCTGATCTCATAAACATATTTCTACTGGAGGAGGGTAAGATAATTAACAAAAATAAAGTAAGTTAATGGAAAGCTTCAGGGTATAAGTATCTATGGACATCCTCTTTTGAAGCCAATATTTAAGCTAAGATCTGAATGCAAAGAAGTAACACCCATGGGATTCTTTGTGGGAAAATAAACTTCTCTATGAAGGAAATGAGATAGTTGGTCAAGGGATAGAACCAAGACATATATGTTTAGAGCATTGTGGACAGAGAGGACAGCAAGTGGTACCAGAAAGGATCAGTGAAGATTGGTACAAGTCTGTGGGGGGGGCGGGGGAATCAATTCTGCATATTTTCAAAATGTAGAAAAACAATAATACTATGAAATCAATTACTCTAGTACGAGTCTCCCTCACAAGATAGTGATATTGTTTAAAATTATGTTTCCCTATTCAATGGACGAGCCCTGGGCTTCAAATCACAAGGTTGGCAGTTCAAACCCACCAGCTGTTCCTCATAAACCCTATGCAGATTGGAAGAAGTTCAACCAGATTGTTCCTGAGAGGCCAAGATGGCCAAACTTCTACTCTCATACTTTGGACATATTGTCAGGAGGTACCAGTCGCTGGAGAAGGATATCATGTTTGGTGAGGTGGAGGGTCAGAGAGAAAGAGGAAGATCCCCAATGAGATGGATTGGCCAAGTGGCAGCATCGATGGACTCAAGTGTGGCAACAGTAATGAGGTTGGCCCAGGATTGAGCTATGTTTCATTCTGCTGTGCATAAGGTTGCTATGGGTTGGTACTGACTCAATGGCACCTAATAACAATAACAACAACAATTTAATCACAGGGGAATCATAGAATAATGATGCATCATCCCTACCCTCAGTACGTTTCATTCCCAAGCACAGAGAAGGCATAATTTACAAAGGCATAATTTTCCTTATATTTATTCCCTTTGCAGAAATGTTCTCTTAATATAGAAAACTTCTGGATAATACATAGGACTACTGGTTCTGGATAAATGCAGAAAAAAATAAAGAGCATTATTAACATCTTCAACATATTTTTACGCTCCTGCTTTATAGATAAGAATTTATTTAAACTCATTGTATGATGCAATAAATTCCACTTTGAGACTACTTATAAATATCTGAATACAACAAAACAACATTTAAACAAACAAAAAAAATTATTTTTTTGTGTTTAATTTAAATTAATGAGCTAAACTAAAAGACAAAGAAATCATAGACCTTAAGTAACAAATACTGGCATTAAATCAAATGGAAGCTTGCTCTCAATTGAAAAGATTAAGTATCAGCATTACATATGTTATATTAATAAGGAGAGCCTAAAGTAGTATAAAACTCATCTACAAAAATAATCTATTCAAATAATATATACAGAAAACAGATGACATAAATTAAAGAGGAGAAAAAGAGAGAAATGGAGCTATAGATATGAAGTTTTACTGACCCCAATACAGTATAAATAATTTTGTTTATGGTTTCTAGATCAGCTCTTCCCTATTTTAGTATATTATGTATACAAATTCCAAATCATCACCAGGCCAGTACTTTAACTTCACATTCATACTATCTTCTGAATATTCATACAAATTGTTTCTGAAAATATACTCATTAAAAGAGGACTGAGTAATAGTCCTTGGAAAGCACTTTAAAAATATGAACCTTCGTGTAAATGCTAAGTAGCATTTTTATTAGTGTTAACCATTAAACACTAGCAGAGGGAGCAATAAATTTAGATTTATGGCTTGGCCAAGGAAGAAAAACATTTTCATAATGAATATCAAAGGACAGTAAAAGGAGATGCAATGAAGCAAAGCTCTGCAGTGGTACAGCATAGTCAAAAAGAATCAAAGAACATATTAGCCTGTATTCTAATGACCTAAAAAACTCAAAACCAAATAAGAATATCAGGTACATTCAAACTCATGGAGACCCCATGTGTGTTGGAGTAGAACTGTGCTCAAAGGGGTTTCAAATGGCCTATTAGAGGTAGGTATCTAGGCCTTTCCTTTGATGAGCCTCTGGATCAATTAAAATCTCTAAACTTCTAGTTAACAAAAGAGAAATTAATCATTTACACCACATAGAAACATGATTCTAAGCACCTAGTTGTATGTAAAGCTTCAATATCAATAACATTTTCCAAAATAAAAGGGATCAGTAGATGAGGCATTTGTACTCTTTGCAAAATGGAGTTTGAGTAAATGATACTGTCAATGAGATTCTTTATCACCCAATTTTAATAAAGATGGTTTAATATTTCAGGTTTTACTATCTGAAAAAAAAAGACTCAAACCACTGGTAGTTTCGAACTGTTTGATAATAAGCACTTCAAATTTTAAATGGTTCTTTATAATCAAAGAGTAGGATCTAATTGCTCCTTCTTTGTCCCTGGACATGGATCCAAGCTGAAAAAGATCTTTCACAAGCTCTTAACTGAAACACAACACTGGATTACGGTTTGAAGTAACGCTGGCAGTGGTTGGAACTCTGACCATATATAGATTGATCCTGCTCAGATCATTCAAAGATTGAAGGAGGATAGGTCAGGTTTCACAACATATTTGACTATTGCCTCTGTTCTCATAATTACCAGTTTTTAAAAACAAGTAAATAATCATAATTTTAGAGCCTAAGTCTACCCTAGAAAAATTACCCATGTCAAGTTATGGTTTGTACTGACCAACTCAGAACCATGAGAGTTCTGAAGACACTGCTCAGTGTAGGAATAAACTCAATTGATAACCATCATCAATGCTGTTTTGCAAAAAAAAATTAGCAGCCTTCTTGAAGCGCTCTCTAACTGAAACTTTGCAAGAACAAGCCTTGTTTTTCCTGGTAGAATTGACATTCTTATCCTTCCGTTAGAAGAAAATCTCTAGCCATTCAGGTAGCAAAAGTTTTTAGGGTTCCAATAGCATTATTTTTTTCTCACACATGCAAAAATCGATTTTAGAATTTGATGCAGTCATCATTTGATATATAATTGCCACTGTGCCAATTACCATGCATACTGCCTTAATATGAATGTTAAAAATATTTCTATTAAAAAAACAACAACAAAAACTTTAAATAAAAGACTTGTAATTAGTTGTTGATGTTAAATACCATGCATGCAGTTCCAACCATAATCACCCTGTAGAGAGTTTCCAAGGAGCAGCTTGTGGGTATGAACTGTTGACCTTGTGGTTCACTGTCTAGTGTGATACTACAGTGCCACAGGTATCACATAAAAGAAATCCCAATTCTTTCAAGAAAACCAGCAACTCCAGTCTTCTATGCTAACCATTCAAAACCTAGAGTTGGTTATCCATGTCTCTGTTTACTTTTTTGTGCCTTCTGACCCAACCAAAAAAACAAAAAACAACAAAAAAAAAATTCCTAAATAATAAACATTTTAAATTCCCTTGAAACTAACTCTTTCATGCAAAGTGTTGATCAGTATCTGAAGGCCAGATAGAAATCAACTTAAGTACTAGAAAGGTTTCAGAACTCTCTCTGTCTATAGGTTTATAAATAGACCATTCTTTTTATGAAGTTTGTTGTTGTTTTTAGGTTCCAGCAAGTCAGTGTTGACTCATAGCAACCCTATGCACAACAGAACAAAATATTGCCTAGTCCTGGGCCAACCTCACAATTGTTGCTATATCTGAGCCTATTGCTAACGCTGTCACTATGCCAATCCATCTAGTAAGGGGTGTTCCCTTTTTTTCCAACCCTCCCCTGTAAGAAACATGGTATCCTACCTCAGAGACTTGTGCTTCCTGACAACATGTCCGAAGTATGAGAGACGAATTCTGGCCATCCTGACTTCCAAGGAGCACTCTGGCTGTACATCTTCCAACACAGATCTGTTTGTTCTTTTGGCAGTTCATGGTGTTTTCATTATTCTCCTCCAACACCATAACTCAAATGCATCAATTCTTCTGACCTTGATTTTGCAATTGGAGTAAAGCTCTCAGAACCTTCATTTACTGATGGGGCACAACTCAAAATTAAGAGAACCAGCTGTAAACATCCATTAATAATCTGAATTTGGAATGTATGAAGTATGAATCTCGGAAAACTGGAAATTGTCAAAAATGAATTGAAATGCATAAACATCAATATCCTAGGCATTAGTGAGCTGAAATGGACTGGTATTGACCATTTTGAATCTGACAATCACATGGTTTACTTTGCTGGAAATGACCAATTGAAGAGGAGTGGCATCAAATTCTTTATCAAAGAGAACATATTAGGATCAGTCATAAAGTACAATGTTGTCTGTGATAGGATGATATCCAAACAAAGAAAGAAGACCAGTTGCATTTAACAAAGCATGTACTTCGTTTCATTACAATGATTAGAATCTCCTCCATGTACCATCAGTTAACAGTATTTCTCTCTATTCATTTTAGCTTCTTTTTTTT
>NW_006408787.1:2006406-2009326 GCF_000296735.1 Chrysochloris asiatica | reverse complement strand
ATCAAATTGCAGCAATTTACTCTCATTTCCTATATCAAAAAATTGTGTTTTTGTTTTTTAATCTTCCTGTAGTTGAGTTCTGATTATCAAGCCATTGAGGCTAGATCAAATGGGTACTATCTGCAAATTTGGGTGTTCTTGTGCTTCTCCCCTCACTTCATATCAGCTGGATGCTTCACTCTCAGTTCTAGCCCTCTGTGGCTATGTCCTTGTCCATGCACTCAGGTGTCCCCTGGTCTCACCACACTTTGCTCGTCAACACTTTGAAGAGGTCTTGTGCAACAGTTTTGCCTAGTGCAATGCATCATTTGATTTCTTAACTGCCACTTCCATGAGTGTTGACGGTTGACCTGAGCAAAATGAAGTCTTTGACAATTATTTTCTCCATTTTATAGATGTTATTTAATGATCCAGTGGTAAGGATTTTTGTTTTATTTATATTGTGGTGCAATGCATACCAAAGACTGTGCTCTTTGGTCTTTATCAGTGTTTTCAGTGCCCCTTGCTTTCAGCAAGCAATGTTGCATCATCTGCATATCACAGGTTGTTAATGAGCCTTCCTCCAATCCTGATGCCATGCTTTTCATTATACAGTCCAGGTTCACAAATTATTTGCTCAGCATACAGATTAAATAAGTGTGATGAAAGAATACATTCTTGGCACACACCTTTCCTAATTTTAAATCATTCAGTGTTCCCTTGGTCTGTTTGAACTACTACTGTATCTTGGCCTACATATAGGTTCACCATGAGCACAATTAAGCGTTCCAGAATTCTTTGCAGCATTGTCCATAGCTTGTCATGATCCACACACTTGAAAGCCTTTGTATAGACATTAAATCTCAGATAAACATCTTTCTTGTACTCTCTGCTTCAGGCCAGATCCATCTGACATCAGCAATGATATCATTCATTCCACATCCTCTTCTGAATCTGACTTGAACCTCTGGAAATTCTCTGTAAATGTATCATTACACCCATTTTTAAATTATCTTTAGCAAAAATTTACTTGCAGACAATATTAATGATATTGTCTGATTCTATCTGCATATTGTTGTCACAACTCTCTTTGGAATGGACACAAATATGTGTCTCTTCCAATTAATTGACCAGGTATTTGTCTTACAAATGTCTTGGTATAGATGAATGAGCAACACTAGGCTTCAGCAATTTGTTGTAAGATTTCAATTTGTAGCCCATCGATAACCATTGCCTTGTCCTTTGCTAATACCTTCAATGCAATGTGGAATTCTTCCTTTAGTATCATTAGCTCTTGATCATATGCTACTTCTTGAAATGGTTAAACAACAACTATTTATTTTTGGTACAGTGACTCTGTGTATTCCTTTCATATTTTCTGTATCATTCAACCATTTTTGCACATAGGATCTTTCAATATTGCAAGTTGAGGCTTGAATGCTTCTTCAGTTCCTGTAGTTTGATAAATACTGAGCATGTGCTGCATTTTTGGTTTTCTAACTCCGTGTCTTTGCACATTTTGCTAAAATATTTAACTTTGTCTTCTCAAGCTACCTTTTGAAATGTTCTGTTCATTTCTTCAATTCACTTTAGTATCTCTGTGCTAGAGAACAAGCTTCAGAGTGTCTTCTGACATCCATTTTGTTCATTTCCTTCTTCCTTTTCATCTTTATGTCCTTTTGCTTCTTCCCATATGATGTTCTTGATATGATCACACAAGTCTTCTGGTCTTCAGTCCTTAGTGTCTAATGCATCAAATCTGTTCTTGAGATGAACTCTAAATTCAGGTGGGATATGTTCAGGGTCATACTTTGGGTCCTGTATATTTGTTTTAATTTTCTACACGTTCAGCCTGAACTTTCATATGAGAAGTTGATAATCTGTTCTACAGTCTGCCCTTGGTCTTCTTTTGGGTGGTGACATGGAACTTTTCTACCTTTCCCTATATAAGGTTTCCAAGGAGCAGCTGATGAACTTGAACTGCAGGCCTCCTGGTCCAGGTGGACTTTGCAGTCTAGTGCATTAACCCACAGCACCACACCAGGAGTTCTCTCTTTCCACAGATGTAGTCAATTTGATTTTTTTGTATTCCATCTAGTGAGCTCCATGTGTTATATTGTTAGTTGGTAACTTTGTTGTTGTTGTTAAGTAACATGGAGTCGGTTCCAACTCATAGTGACCCTGTACAGGGTTTCTGAGACTGTAAATCTTTACAGGAGCAGAACACCTCATCTTTCTCCCGCAGAACCACTGGTAGTTTCAGACTGCTGACCTTGAGGTTGGCAGCCAGACTCATAACCATTATGCTACCATAACCATTTAAATTACAAAGAGAACTAAAAGTTTTTTTTTTTTTTTTACTGGTAATAGAAATTGAGTATTACAACTTTGTCTTTTATTTTGTCTATTGCCTCTTTTCCTGTTTAGAAAGTTGTTATGTGTTGAACTACAGCAGGTCTATTAACAGCCTGAGCCAACAAGCATAAGAATATGTAGCATGATTGTACAACTGGAAAAATGCTTCTTAATCAGTTTCTACCAAGATAGCCAATACTTAGTGGAAGGACTCACAGTAAAAAAAAACTAAACAAAACAAAACAAAAAATAACAAAGCATCAATTGTGTATCAATACATATGAGACCAGAGGAACAGAAATCTACCAGATTTGAGTCTTCAAAGAAAAAGGGGATGAAGGCTTTATAGGGATATTGGGGATAGGGTAGGACCCTGTGGAATTTCAGAACATTATTTGCTGCTTTGCTTAAAGTCATGCTGATTGTTCTAGCTGTGTCTCTAACAGGTGCCATTAGCTTTTTCCCAGTGGTGTTATCATAGGTCTTCAAGAGAAATTCCCCATCACCCCCCTTCCTGGCATAGTCCTTGGTGTAAGGATTGGTGTTGTTGTTGTTAGGTGCTATTGAGTCGGTACCAACTCATAGC
>NW_006408787.1:2003567-2004806 GCF_000296735.1 Chrysochloris asiatica | reverse complement strand
TTGAATTATTTTTGTTGTTGTTAAGTGTCATTGAGTTAGTTCCAACCCATAGCAACCCTGTATAAAGTTTCTGAGGAGCAACTGGTATGCTTGGCCCGCTGACTTTGCAGTTCAAACGGTTTTGCAGTCTGGAACATTAACTCATAGCACCAAACCAGGACTCCTTGAATTAGGTGCGCTTAAATCCTCAAGGTTATATCTTTGCTTTTGAAAATGTTGGTGGTGGTGGTGGTGTGCTGTGCAGTTGGTTACATCTCATAGCAACCTTGTATAGGGTTTTCGAAGCTGTAATCTTTGTGGGAGCACAAAGCCTCATCTTCCTTCTGTGGAATAGCTAGTAGTTTCAAACTGCTGACCTTGAGGTTAGCAATCTGACTCATAACCACTATACTACCAGAACTTCTTCTTAAAGCCTTAAAGAGGTCTTTTGTTGCAAATTTACCAAATTCACTGCACCATTTGATTTTTTGACTCTTGCTCCAGGTGAAATTAAATCCTTAACAATTTTAAAAATTATCTCTATTTAATATGATGTTGCTTATAGGTCCAGTATTAAGAAATTTTTGTTGTTGTTTTCTTTACCTTAAGGTTTAATCTGTATTGAAAGTTGAAGTCTTTGATCTTCATCACTAAGTGTTTGAAGTCTTCATTTTCAACAAACAAGGTTGTGTAATCAACATATTGCAGGTTGCTAGTGTTTCTCTAATCTTCATGTCATGTTCTTCATATCATCCAGTTTCTTGGATTATGGCTCAGCATACAAATTAAATATGTATGGTGAAAAGTGACACAACTTTCCTGATTTTAAACTATTCAGTATCCCTTTGTTCTGATGGAATGACAGCCTCTTGGTCTACATACTGGTACCACATGAGAACAATTAAATATTCTGAGTTTCCATTCTGTGCAATGTTATCCATAATTTGTTATGATCCATACAAGCAACTGCACATTTCATTGAATTATTTGACTTTGTCTTCTCAAATTGACCTTTGAAATTTTCTGTTCAGCTCTTGTACCTCATCATTTCTTCCATTTGCTTTAGCATCTCTATGCTGGAGACCAAGTTCCAATATCTCTTCTGACATCCATTTTTATTTTTCCTTCTTTCTTGTCTTCTTAATGACTTTTTGCTTTCCTTCTGTATGATATGCTCTTGACGTCATACCACAACTCTACTGGTCTTCAGTCTTTAGTGTCTAAAGTATCAAATCTGTTCTTCAGGTGATCTCTAAATTC
>NW_006408787.1:2000837-2003252 GCF_000296735.1 Chrysochloris asiatica | reverse complement strand
CAATTGCCAGTGATTATCTATATATCTTGATTGCATGTTTGATCAATTTCAGATTGAAGTTGATAAAATTCTTCGATTTCATCCTCACTTCCTTTAGTGGTTGTTGTATAGATTTAAATACTAATGGTATTAACTGGTCTTCCTGTAGGTGCATGGATAATATCCTATCACAGACAGCGTTGCACCTCATGACTGATCTGGAGATGCTCTTTTTGACAATGAATATAACACCTTTCCTCTTCAATTTGCTATTCCTGGCATAGTAAAATGTGCAGTTGTCAGAATAAAAATGGCCAATACCAGTCCATTTCAGTTCAGTAATGCCTAAGATAGCAATGTTTATGCATTTCATTTCATTTTTTTTACAATTTCTAATTTTTCTAGATTCATACTTTGTACATCCCATGTTCTAATTATTAATGGATATTTACATCTGTTTCTCTTCACTTTGAATTGTGCCCCATCTACAAATGAAAGTCCCAAGAGCTTTACTCCCGAGCGCTTTATTCTATTTGTGCCTATCATGTTCAACTCTACTTTGAGGAGGAATTTTGAGTGCTTTCCCCAGTCACATTTTGAGCACCTTCCAACCTGAGGGACTCATTTTCCAGCACTATATCTGACAGTATTTCTCTGCTATTCATAAGGTTTTTAGTGACTAAATATTCAGAAGTAGTTAATCCCTCCTTTTTCCTAGTCTGTCTTCATCTGGAAGCTCATCTGAAACCTGTCCACCATGGGTTATCCATGGGTGACCGTGCTGGTATTTAAAGTACCCATGGTATAGCTTCCAGAATCACAGCATCTCACAAACTACCATAGTACAACAAACTGACAGACGAGTGGTAGAGGGTCACTATGAGTTGGAATAAAATTGACAGCACCTAACAACAAAAACACCATGATACTACTTATTGGTCCAGTTGTGAGGATTTTGTTTTCTTTATATTGATGTACAATCCATACTGACAGCTATATTCTTTGAATTTAATTAGTAATTATTTTAAGTGTTCTTCTTTTCTAATAAGCAAGGTTGTATCATTTGCATATTGCAGATTGTTAATGAGTATTCCTCAAATCTTGATGCCATGATTTTCTTCATATAATCTAAGTACCCAGATGATACATATAAATATAAAAAATATATTATATATACACACACACACATATACATGCATAATAAAGAGACTTCAAATAGCTCATGGACAAATTCCATTATCTTTTAATCAATTCCATTTTCCATATACTTTTAATATTTTTAAAGCCCTCTACTGTGTGTGTGTGTGTGTCGTGTGTATGAGTCCTGGTGTGGTGCTGTAGGATAAGCGCTTGACAGCTAGCCACATGATCGGTGGTTTCAATCCACCAGCCACTTCTTGAAAACCCTAGACAGGATCACTAGGAATCGGAACTGGCTCACTGGTACTTAAAAACAATTGAATATAATGTGCTGGACTACAAAATCTGATTAAACCACAAGGTCAGTTGTTCAAGCTCACTAGCCGTTCTTTGGAAACCCTACACAGGGACGCTATGGATTAGAACTGACTTGATGGCACTTTACAACAAATATAAATATGTTGTTTTGTTAGGTATTTTCCATTTCATTCTTAATCATAGCGATCCTGTGGAGAACAGAATGAGAATGAAGCACTGCCCAGTCCTGCACCATCCATATAATCTTCAACTTGTTTGGAACCATTCTTGAAGTCTCTGTCTCAATTCACTGTTTTGAAGGTTTTCCATTTTTCTATGACCCTCTAATTCACAAAACATGATGCATCCCTCCAGTAAGTTGTCCCTCCTGACAGCATATTCAAAGTTTATGTGACCAAGTATCACTTCATCCCTTCTATGAAGCATTGTTACTTTTTGCAAGAGAGATTTGTATATTCTTCTGGCATTCCATAGTATATTTAATATTCTTCACCACCACCCAAATTCAAAGGCCCCAATTCTTCTTTGATCTTCCTTACTTTTGTCCAGATTTTGTATATATCTGAGTTAATTGAAAATATTAAGGCTTAGGTCAGGCACATCTTAGTCCTCAGAATGACCTCATTGGTTTTTAATACCTTCAAGAGATCATGTGTTAGAGATTTATCAAATTTAATACGTTGTTTAGTTTCTTAAGTACTGCTCCCATGGACACTGATTTTAGATCCGATAATGAAATCCTTGACAACTTCAATATTTTCTCCCTTTTTTTGATATTCTGGTGTCATTCGATAGGATAAACACTGGACTACTAACCTCAAGGTTGGTGGTTCAAATCCACCAATCTCTCCTTGGAAACCCTATATAGGGTTACTGTTAGCTAGCATTCCAGTACTTATCCTACAATGCAACAACAGGACTCCAGCAAAAAGATGTTGTCAATAAATATTAATTTCCCATATCTATATCTATATCGGG
>NW_006408787.1:1991248-2000367 GCF_000296735.1 Chrysochloris asiatica | reverse complement strand
TATATAATATTTATAATATTTTCCTTCCTCATACCAGATTTCAAATTTTAATACACATCAAATACTTGTCTAATGTTCAGGAAAGGAAGGATGGAAAAAAGGAAGAAGGAAGGAAAAGAAGGTCAAAGGTAGGAAGAAGCAAGGCATAAATACAGGCCTATCACACTTTCAGATTAACACGTTGATGTATCTCCTTCTTATAAAAAAGTAAAAAAGAATTTCTTAATTAAGGCACAATTATAAGATAAAGGACTGACAAATATATTTCTGCTCTTCATGTTCCTTTACTTTATGTTAATCAAATTCCAACCCACATTTGGGCCTTTACCTCATTCCCAAACTCCACCTAATTTAATGCTTCATGATTGTGATCCAATCCGTACTTCAGATCTTGAGTCAAATGTTTCATTTATTTTTTTTCAATAAAGCATTCTTTGACATTGCAACCCAAGTTGTTTTTTTGTTTTTTTTTTTTAACAATATAGTAAAAAAAAATTTGGGGTTGCAATGTCAAGGAATGCTTTATTGAAAAAAAAAAACAAAAAAACTCTAAGCATTTGGACTCCTGGTGTGGCGCTATGTGTTAATGCACAAGACTACAAAGCTGTTTAAACTTCAAAGTCAGCGGTTCAAGCTCACCAGCTGCTCCTTGGAAACCCTATACAGGATAACTATGGGATGGAATCCACTCAACAACACTCAACTACAACAACAACATATTGTTAAGAGCTCTTCCTTTCTTAGTAATCATCATTGTTTGTAATTCGTGTTTACTTGTGTGATACCTAGAGTCCTGTGGCACTGTAGAATAAGTACTGGACTGTTAGCATAAAGGTCAGCAAGTTCATACCCATCAGTCACTCCTTGGAAACTCTTTGGGTCACTGAGTCTAAACCAACACAATGACCCTTAACAACAATACCAACAACTGCATGATACACTGTAGCTCCAAGTTAATCATATATCCTCAATACCAAAAACAATGCCTGGGACAAAGAGGGAATCCCATAAATATTTTCAGGATGAAAGAGATGAGTTTCATTGAAAGGTGAGGTGAGTAGCCACCAAAAATATTGATTAAAAACTGTGTGTGAAAGTTGTATGTACACTGCAGCTTTGTAAAAATACAGGCTTTGGATATGAGAATTGTGAATAGTATTTTTAAATAAGGCAATAATATGAAAGTCAGAAAAACACACTGCTTGTCTTATTACAGGAGCTCTGGTAGTGTAGTAGATTATGGATTATGCTGCTAACCACAAGGTCAACCGTTTGAATCCTCCGATTGCACCTCAGAAGAAAGATGAAGATTTCTACTCCATACAGCCTTGGAAACACTATACAGGGTCACTAAGAGTTGAAACCAACTTGGTGGCACACAACCACCATCATTTCTTATTATTGCTGGTTGTGAACACGCTATCATTGGAATGACTGTCCTGTCTACATTGGAATCACTGTCCTGTCTATATGTAATTTACTTTGGGGCAGATTTCCTTGTTTCTTATCTGTGGGCTGAACTTCACTTACTTGAAGCCAGATGAAAAGGTATCTTATTTTAGAGATATTTCATTATTTTAGGGAGACAAGATGATAAAATAATAATAATAATAAACATTTAATAGTAAAATACCAAATTCCAGGTAATTGGAAAGTGGCTGGAAAATGCATTGTTGTTGTTAGGTACCATCAAGTTGTTTCTGGCACATAGTAAGGCTGTATAGGGTTTCCTAGGAGTGGATGATGAATTTGAAGTGCCGACCTTGCAGTTCACACTGACCTTTCATTCCAGTGCATTGTCCCACAGCGCCACAAAGAATGGTCTTATGGAAGAATTAATTATATTGGAGAGTTATATAAAGCTTCATTTGGGAGGTGACATTTAAGTTGATATTTCAAAATGTGCTTCTAAGTCCTTAACATATTGTGGTAGTTTATAATGTTAGTAGCTTCTTACTAATTGTTTGTTAAATTTAATTGAATATTTATGTAATCGCTTAAAGTCCTGATTGCTCCTTGTAGCTTTCTGTCACTAAACTAGGTCAGGAGATTAAAAAGTTATCTCTGTAATGGTTAAAGAACTGTCCCTTAGTCATTTACAGCTGTAATCAAAAGGAGAAAAATGTCAACTCTGACTTATCTTCTGGTTTCTACCTTAAGAAGTATAAGTCTCACTGCAGTTGAAGCTGTGCTGAATTTTCTTCTATAGGCACTGTCTCTACCCTAAAATTTGCAACAACAAAACATAAATCAATTTACCCAATTTAGTTCATAGATAAAGAGCCTATAACTAGTTTTTTTTGTGTTTTTTTTTTTTTTAATGTAATTCCAGCAGTATGCAAATATATGACTCTTCCAGTGTTAAGAATCTTGCCTAACAGAGATTAGGTTAAATGAAGGCAATTATTAAAGATATTCTCTGGCTCGTTGTGGAGAATTATACCCTATATTATTTTTCTATATTGCATAACAAATTGCCACAAATATAGTAACTTATAATGACACACATTTATTATTTTCCATAGGTTTCTGTGGATCAGGAGCTTGAGCACTGCTTAGCTAGATTCCCTGCAAAGCTGTAATCAAAGTAATGGACAAGGTTCTTTCTCATTTGAAAGTTCAGTTAGTGACTTAAGCATTTCCATGTCCAATCAGAGGATTGGTGGAATTTAATTCCTTGTAGCTTAAAAAATCATGGTAACATCTTTCTTTGAAGCCAACAGTGGAGAAAGACAGAGATTCTAGAGTAAGTTCATTAGCCAGAGAGAGTCTTATTTAACATAGCATGAATTATAGAGGTGGCGTCCTGTCATCTTCATCATATCATTGGTTTAAAGCAAGTCACATGTCTCATGCACTCTCAGGAAGGGATTACAAAAAGGTATGGATGGCTAAGCTTCGTCTCTCCTACTTTGGATATATTGTCCGGAGGAAACAATCGTTGGAGAAGGATGTCATGCTGGGTAAGGTGGAGGGTCAGAGAAAAAGAGAAAGACCCCCAACGAGATGGATCAGCCAGGTGGCATCATTGATGGCGTCAAGTGTGGCAGCGGTAGTGAGGTTGGCCCAGGATCGGACATTGTTTCGTTCTGCTGTGCATGGGGTCGCTATGAGTCGGTTCGGACTCGATGGCACCTGACAACAACAACATGGATATCAGGAGGTGGGCATCATGGGAACCACATTAAAGTATACCATAGTTTCTTTTTTAAATTTCTACTTTTTGGATCAACTGTTCCTACACTATAATTCTTTTTGCTAAAAGTCTCCATTATATACTGCTACCAATAATTATAGCAATTATACTATAACCAGTATTTAAATAATATTGTTCTCATATTCCTTTTAATGCTATCATCTCAAGAACATGATGAGATAAGCAATTACTGTGTCAGCATGAGTAGCATACTATTTTATGTCTGAAGAAATAGAAGCATAGAGCAACTATTTCAGCTTAAAACCGCATAATCTATAAGTAACAGAGCAGGAATCTGAACACTAGTTTTCTAGAAAAATTCCAGTGCTCCAATTGACCACCTAGCTTCATTGGGGAATATGCTTTCAAAGAGTCTAATTTCTCAAGTTCAGCAAAATAGACATGACATGCAGGAGAAAGTAAAAAACATTTACTTGCCTTCAAAATTTAGTGTATCGTTTTACTTTTTAGTGCTTGGAGCAAATTAACAACATTGTATTCTAGCCCAAAACTGGCTGCCATGCAGATAAAAGCGAGTACAATTATCAGCCATTTCTTTCTTTATTTTATTCTTATTATCTGACTTATATAAGTTGTGTTTTTTCAATCATAGTACCTAAATTTTCCACTTTGAACAATGCCACATAAAATGTCTCTGTGATCATAACTGAATTATAAATTATGATTTCACTATCATCTTTCCATTTTAGAATCATTTTTGTAAAGGAAGGAACCTGGTGTGGCACCGTGGGCTAATGTGCTGGACTGCAAAGTTGGTTTGAATCACAACGTTGGTGGTTCAAGCTCAACAGCTGTTCCTTGAATACCCTATACAAGATGCTATGGGTCAGAATTGACTTGACAGCACTTAACAGCAACATCAACATACATAGATATAGATATAGTTATGTATATATATATATATGGGTATGGTGGCTCTGTAGGATAAACACCAGCCTGTGAACCACAAGGTTGGCAGTTCGGGCCCACCAGAAAGATGAACCTTACTGCTCCTGTGGAGATTTACAGCCTCAGAAACCCTATACAGAGTCACTATAACTTGAAATCCACCAACCACTTCTTGGAAACCATATACAAGGTCCCTATAATTCAGGACCGACTTGACGGCACTTAGCAACAGTAATTCCTGGTAACAACAGAGTATAATATTCAGATATTAAATGTTATGGTTTTCTTGTTAAGAGTCAGTTCTGACTCATATATGTAAGAGAAAAAGAGAGAAAGAGAGTAGACAGAAAAAAGAGAAAGGGGTGATAGCAGAAATGCTAAAACAACAATGGTGTTTGTTAGTGGGAGAATATTTTCTAATTTCCATTTTACCTTTATTATATAAATGTTTTACAGTAAAGATGACAAAGGGAAGGAGAGAAATGTTAATTGTAGAAAAAGCAAATACAACTTTTATAACCCATAGTTGTAGCTCGCAAAAGTGTATGGCTTATATACTTAAGAGGATATAAAGTCTTATGAGGTACCTAACCTTTTATGTATCATTTCTTTCTACAAGTAAATCACTCTCAAATACCATGGTTTTTTATTTTGTACATAAATTATTTGCCTTTGGAGTTCCCATTCCCTGTCACTAGGCAGGGAAGAAGTGTATCTTTTCAGGGCTTCAGATTTGCCAGATCAGGCAGGAAGCCTGTAGCTGTATAAGTTTCCACAGTTCTTATGTTTTGTTTTTTTCCTTTGGTCTTATGCCTCAGTCTACACCTCTGAGACCAAATGCTCATGGATGAGAGATTTTCTATGTTTTATGAATTATTAATGACCTTAGGAAAGTCTGACAGCTCTCAAACTGATAAGCACTCATGTAGACACATAGTTGTTTTCTCTCTCTTTGTTATATGCTCAGAATTAGACTTCTTGAAGACCAATGTTAAAACAGATCTTAACCCAGCAATTACTAAAGAAAAGCAGATTTCAGAAGTTAATGAAAAAATTCTAATATCTTTTAATTCCATATTTCCACAAAATGTGTGAAGTCCTCTCATATATGTATGCACAACATAGACTCATTCACTGCCAATATTATTTTCTTTTGTCTTATGGGGATATTAATATTGGACTTATTGAGCAACTAGTATGCATAAACATGTAGTTAGTACACAATAAGTTTTTTGCTTTATTAGGAAAATTAAGTTATTTCTAAACTAACATTGAATTGAGGCCAAAAATAACACTATTGGCATTTGGTTCTGTTTCACTGATAGGTTTTTTTCCTGAAACATGTTTGTTTTCTTTAAGCATAAGAGAATTGCTATTCTTCTTTTCCTCCTGACACGTGAAACTCTATATGAAAACAGTATCAACATTTCATTTATTTAAAAACTGAGCATCATTACCCAGGCTTACTATCAAAAGTAATTACTGATAACAATAGTGTATAATATCCAGATCACAAATGCCATGGCTTATAAACCATAATGGAGTAAAACCTAACATGTTCCAAGGTTAAAGTCAAGAGAGGAATGAAGACCAATGTGGAAAATTTTACTACAGCACTTGTATGAAGTGTCATGGATATGAATCCTGTTTCCTTTCCCTTACCTCAGGCAAAATAATGGCTGGTGGTTTGCTCTGCTTTATTTTTTGAAACTCTTTTTATAGAAAATGTAAATATAATCAAGGAGGATAAACATACATGTCACAAATAATTTGGGTAGCTTACTTAGGATATCACTTCTGCATTTAAAATCACATAAATTATAGAAGCTGTTCAACCCTGTTGATTATTTTTAAGCATAGCAGTCATATATTTAAGCAACTTCTTAGGTTACTGCTGTGAAAACCTGATTTATAGTTGTTAAAACTGTGAATCAAATACTATAAGGCTTAAGTCTATTTTAAAAACAACTGAGACATTTCTTTTGCACATATGTCACTAAAGTGAGTCTCTGTCTCTGATTTTCTCTATTTTTTTTAGCTCTCTTTTGCTAATACACAATAAAAACACACATACACAAACACTATACACATACACATACACATACTACATATGCACAAGTGCACACAAATTGTACAGTTCTATAACCCTTGCTGCCTCTTGAAAACTCAAGTACAAAGTTTATAGGGTCATTAAAACTCTCCTAAATTTGGAATTTTCCAATCTGAGTGATGTTCTATAGCTCCACGAGCCCTAAAGGCACTCAGAGGGTTGAGTTTTAATTTACTTTCAATTTCTTAAAGTCGTCTTAGCCATATAGCCTCCAAGGCTTCTTCTTTTTCACTCTGTTCCATGTGACCACATTGTTAATTGTGTTCCAAACATTTGTTCACATTGAGTTCCTCTTGTGAGAAAAAGTTTTCTGTACTAATTATCTGTATCTCCTCAGCAATGCTGTGCATCTAACAGCATCTTTGGTATATGTAACAGCCAATAAACACTTGCTGTATTTAATTGGGGTCTAATAACTGAATTTGAGTCTTGATGTGACACTGTAGGATAAGCTCTTGAAAGCTAACTGCAAGGATGATGGTTCAAACCCACCAACCACCCCTTGGAAATACTATTCAGGATGGTTATAAGTCAGAACTTACTTGATGGCAGTTAATCAAAGCAGCAACACAACTGAACTAACAACAACAAAAGAAATAACAAGAGTCTTTCATCCATTTTTATCTTTTCATTATTAATATAGTTCCTAAAACATGGAATAAATACTTTCTAATAGATATTTTCTTCTTTTCTATCAACATGTGAGATAATTTATATTAATAAGAAAGGCACTGCCCAAGGAACAGCTTACTGACATGCCATAGATTAAATCGAGTAGAGTCCCTTGGCCCTTTATCAGATGGAATGACAGATTTATTGAACACACCACTACTTTTTAGCATAGAATTATTTCACATTCCTAATTATTTAGGTTCTAAAGCTAAACATAGTATACAAAGATTAGTTCACAAAATGGTAGAAGACTTTTTTTGTGGTTTCAGAACCTATAGGGCAGAGTAGGACTGCTCTTTCGGATTTCCAAGGCTTTCAGTCTTTACAGAAACAAGCAACCTCCTCTTTATTGTGTGGAGAAGTTAGTGAGTAGTAACTATCAACTTTCAGGTTAGCAACCCAATACTTAACCCACTGTACCATCAGGACCCCTTGGATATAAATCAGAGGAAGTCTTAAAGTTTAGTTATTGCTCTCGGATCTCTTTAGAAGTCAATCTTTGTGCTAACACAGATACCAAAAAATAGATTTAATTAATAACAATCTGTCCTTCTGAAGTAACACATTAAACTGATGTAAATATAACTAATTAATCAATAAATATTTAATGAGAACCTCTGAGGTACCAGACATTTTATTACATGACAGAGTAGATGTGAACAGGATCTTACATGTGCCCTCATAAAAGAAGGGAGTAAACCATAAATAAGTGCATGCAGTTTTGTTATATAATTTTAGGTAAAGATCAATATCCAAGCATTTAGTGTAAGAAATAGAAAGATTGGTGGGCAACAGTATTTTCAGTAAGTTGGTCAGAAAATTCTCTGAAAATGAGAAATTTCAGAAAAGAAAGGTATTTACAATTTGGAAAGAAGATGAGAAGCAAGTAAAAAATAATAATAATAATAAGTGGACTCTACTCATAAGGACCTGAAGGTCACAGTAGAAGTGTATCATAGGGTTTCTGAAACTGTTAATATTTATGGAAGCAAACTACCTCATCATTCTTCCATGGAGAGACTGTTGGATTGAAATGGTCCTGTGGTTGTTAGGAACCCAATGCTTAACCCACTATACAGTCAGAATTCCTTAATCAGAATTAATGTAGAATGAGAATAAAGGAATCCAAAATTACTTCAAGAAAGTATTTCAAGCTTTTGCTTTTATACTTTTCTATTATCTTCTTCATGTCTTCATTTTTGTTATTAACAAAGAAGCAAGAAACACCAGACATTTGAGAAAAATCTTACATTAACATGGGAATAGTAAACTAAACAGAAAAAGAAAAGGAAGTTTAGAAGAAGCTGATTGTCAAAGAATTCTTCAAAAATCTCAATATTCTCAGAGAGAGAGTTACTGGGTAGTAGCTACTGTGTGCATGACTTCTACCAAAAAGTGCCTTGGAAGGAAGGTCTTCATATTCACTTCTTAAAAATTAGACATTTAAAACTATTGGAGGGAGGTGGGGTTTGATGGTGGCTAGGGTGGAGGTGCAGTGAAGTTCAGCATCAGCAATACCACAGAATACCAAGCTAAGCAGATCCAGGGCAGAGATCCAAAACTCAGAACCACAGAGCTAGGAATATTTTAAATGTTTGAAGGCTTAAAGCTAGTGGAACTTGAAGTTGAAGTAAGAAATCGTGTACTTTTGAATCTGTCAGGCTCGGAGGCCCGGAGCCAACATCTTGGGTGAAAACAAGCTGGGGAACAGGAATACCACAGAAAAATGCTGTGGGAATGTCGGAACAAAGGTGGACAATACACTTTGTCGGTTTTGCTTTCTTCTGATTTTTTTTTGGTATCTGGTAATTGCTCCCTCTACCCCCACTGTTTGTGTACCTCCATTCTGGTGATTAGAGGGGGTGCCTGACAGAGTAGACATCCCCCCACCCTCACCACTTGTGGGTTCTTCTGCCACACATGTGCTGAAGCCCAAGAGCAGGCCTTGAACATATTTTTGTGGTGTTTTTTATAATATGGGAAAGGCCAGGACAGGGCTATAGAGAGGGAAAGAAAGCTTCTAAACAAAACAAGCCAAAAATTAAATTAAAGGTTGAGGTATAGCATAACAACCAATAGGGGCATCTTGAAATCTCTCAGGCAGCTTTGAAAGCAAGAAGTTGAAGAGAGGACATTAAAGACATACTCATATTGTTGTTGTTGTGATGTGCCGTGGAGTCAGTTCTGACTCATGGTGACCCTGTACAGGGTTTCCTAGGTTTCAAATCTTTA
>NW_006408787.1:1968829-1989586 GCF_000296735.1 Chrysochloris asiatica | reverse complement strand
ATTACAGGATAAAATAGACTGCACTAAATGGAGAGAAAAGTTAATGGACTATAAGGCAACCTCAAAGAAAATTAACACTTCACAACATACTAAGAGAATGAAAATCCAAGAAGAACATGGAAACATTAAAACTATGAGGAAACTCACAAGAAAGAAAGCAAAAATCATGAACTCAACAAAGGAAGACAAACAGAACAAAGAAGCAGCAACACCACACACACACAAAAAAAAAATTAAAATAATGGCAGCAACTAATCAATGAAGCTGCAAGCCTAGCCCTACAACATTCAATAGATTCCTGTGAACCTGGGTGGAGACCTGGTTGGCCAGCAGTGTGGCAAGACCTGGGGACTCTTAGGCCAAGAGTCAGTGACATAGCCACAGAGGACTAGAGTGGAGAGTGAAGCATATAGCTGATAAGAAGTGAGGGCATATGTACAAAAACACCCACACTTGCAGATAATACCCACTTGACTTGGCTTCAAAGACTGTATGATCAGAGCTCAACTAGAAGAAGAAAGAAGAGGGGAAAAAAAGAGTAATCTGATACCATTGATTAACTCAACCTACACTTATGGATGTAGTAGCTCAAAAGAGGGAACAAATCTTTACAGCAAGGATCATTCCCACTCCCTCTACACACAGAGTAGATCAGAGATGGGCAACTTGGACATTGACTACCCAAAGTGGGGGAGCTACAAAGGTAAGAAGTGACTGGCTTTCAAGAGGGAACCTAGATCCAGAGGGCATGGAGGAAGGTAGACTTTCCACTGAGTAGTATCCAATCTATCTAGGTGGGGCAGATGAAAGGAAATGCGGATAAGTCTCTTGTGATACAATAGTGAATAATTGTTATCAGGACTGATTGTGAGGGTTGTAAATGTAGCAAGGAGCGGAGTGATTAACTTTGCAGTCTAAAAGTGGAGGTCCCTAAGACCATCAAGGGAGAAGAGTGGAGAGCAGGACTCTACCCAGAGAAGCAGTGATGCCAGAGATGGAGTCAGAGACGCTGACATGGAGAGATGGAGCAAGAGACTTTAGACCCAGAGAACAAGAGGGGCTGTGTGCTGATGACCGGGGTGCAGGCTTGTAGGGTATACCCTTTGGTTGGTTGATGATGCATGGAGAGGATTGTAACCATGGCAATGAAACAGTATATGATAGGATGAATGTAAATCTAATCTTCTCCCATGTAAACTATCACATAATTCACAATAAAACATTTTTAAAAAATTTAAATACTATATGGAGCACAATTCAATTCTAATGCACATGGGGTCACCATGAGTCAGAATTCAGTCAACAACCATTGGTTTTCATATCAGAGACTTCAAAGTAGACATTGCATACCAACACACACACATACATACAAATGTACCTTTCAGCTCTATTTGGTTTACAAACTCTATATGTTGTTATGTTATTAAAACTTACTTTATCAATAAAAAAATATTAATTTATTTGTTTAATAAGCATGTAGTTTAGACTTATAAGAATGAGTAAGTGTTTTGATTTCTTGAAGGTAAGTTTTGGAAGAAGATCAGATGATAATATAATAAGAAATAAAGCTGACAGTTATGAATTATCAGTGAGCGAGTATACTGACATTTTTCATACAGGAATGTTTTCTGATTTATCAACTAATGTACTTCAACTTCAAGTTACAGATAAGTGAATGGATGTTGTTGTTGTTTGTACAGTGACTCTGTGTATTCCTTCCATCTTCTCTCGATGCTTTCTGCAACATTCAATAATTTGCCCAGAGAATCCATTCAATAACGAAAGTTGAGGCTTGAAATTTTTCTTCAGTTCTCCCAGCTTTAGAAATGCTGAGTGTGTTCTTCCTATTTGGTTTTCTGATCTTTGCACATTTTGTTCTGATATTTGACATTGTCTTCTCGAGCTGACCTTGAAATTTTCTGTTCCACTCTTGTATCTCCTTCTTTATTCCATTTGCTTTAGCATCTCTACGTTGGAGAGCAAGTTTCAGTGTCTTTTCTGACATCCATTTTGTGCTTTTCCTTCTTTCTTGTCTTCTCAATGACTTTTTGTTTTCTTCTTGTATGTTGTTCTTGATGGCCTTCCACCACTCTTCAAGACTTTGGTATTTAGTGTTTAATGTATCAAATCTGTTCTTCAGATGATCTCTAAATTCAAGTTGGATATATTCAAGGAGCTCTGGTAGCGCAGTGGTTACAAATCACCAGTAATGATCAATACATCTTGATTGCATGTTTGATCAATTTCAGATTAAAGAAGTTGATAGAATTCTTCTGTTTCATCCTCACTGGTTTTAGTGCATAGATTTGAATAATAGAGGTGTTAACTGGTCTTTGTAGGTGCATAGATATTATCCTATCACAGACAGTGTTGTACCTCATGACTGATCTGGATATGTTCTTTTTAACGATGAATGCAACACCATTCCTTTTCAATTTGTCATTCCCTGTATGGTAAACCATGTGGTTGTCAGATTCAAAATGGCCAATACCAGTCCATTTCAGCTCACTAATGCCTAAGATATCGATGTTGATGCATTTCATTTCATTTTTGACAATTTCAAATTTTCCTAGATTTATATGTCATATTTTCCATGTTTCAATTATTAATGGATGTTTACAGCTGTTACTCTTCATTTTGAGTTGTGTCCCATAAGCAGATGAAGTTCCTGTGGACTGTACTCCCATGGGCTTTACTCCATTTGCGTCATCATGGTCAAGTCTTCTTTGAGTAGGTAGCTCTTCCTCAGTCACATTTTGAGTGCCTTCCAACCTGAGGGGCTCATTTTCTGGCATTATTTCTGAAAGTGTTTCTTTGCTATTCATAAGTTTTTCAGTGACTAAATATTTGGAAGTAGTTTGTCACTCCTTCTTCCTAGTCTGTCTTTTTCTGAAACCTGTCCATCATGGGTGAACTTGCTGGTATTTAAAATACCCATGGCATAGCTTCCAGAATCACAGCAACTCACAAGTCACCACAGTATGACAAACTGACAGATGAGTGGGGGAAGCCAATTCATAGTGTCATCAAAATGATCAATTCCAGAAGTAAGGCAGGCTCAGAATCAGATTAATCTCATTGTCTGGTTTCTTTGCACTACCATTGCCTTTGATGTGTTCTCCTCTGTACAATTGCTTCTTTCTCAGGTTCTTTCCTGTTGTAAGATAGTGACTGAGCACATTCTTTTTAATCTAGAGTAAAATGGTTCTGGAAACCTGCTCATGTTGTTGTTGTTGTAATGTGCCATGGAGTCGGTTCTGACTCATAGCGACCCTGTACAGTGTTTCTGAGGCTGTAAATCTTTATGGTAGCAGAACTTCTCATCTTTCTCCCAAGGTACAGTTGGTAGTTTTGAACTGCTGACCCTGAGGTTCACAGCCCGATTTGTAACAACTACGCTACCAGAGCTCCTTAGAAATATAAAATTCAGAAAGAGCTTTCCCAAAAAAATCCTAGAAAGTCTCTTTGAATGACTCAGTTGTCCAAAATACATACATTACTGAAGAAATCACTTTCAAGTAAGATAGAACAACCCTTATCACCTGCTGCTGAGGAGTAATAGAGTTTTTCTGAGTCAAGTGGTTTTTGCTGGGTGGGATTGTCTTACAAAGAAAGGAAGTGAGGATCATATCAGTGCTGAATAGTCAAGTAGGGTTGTCCATTACAGCCTGTCCATTTTAGTGGTATATTGTTTATAATAAAAGGAGTTTAAATATGTTATATCATTATCCCTAGCACACAGTAGTTAGTTAAAATTTTCCAGGTGAATAACCAAATGAATGAATGTCATGGATAATAGGATGGATATAAAAAAAAAAAAGGTGAATTTGTGTTAGATGAAAACAACACTCTAGCAATGCATCCCTGCATAGAAATTGGGCCTGAAAGTCCACTGTGTTCTCACTAATGGAGAATTACTGCATGCAGGACAGGATTCTTGGTTCTTGACGCCTGCTGATAGCATATCCAGCATGTGGGACAGATTAAGGAATTGAAGAATTTCTGGTAATAGCATTTAAGTTGACTTATTTGAATAACTATTTTAATATTCTAACTTTATAGGATTCATAAAGCTAGTATACATCTTTAGTGCCTGCCTGACTCTGAGAAATGGCAATTTAGAATCAAAGAAAATTTTCTCTTTTTCTTTTTTTTTTTAACTAAGTTGAATTTCCTACATCACAAGATAGGATTAACAAGAAGTCAGCTTTCATTCAGATGGCTGGCTGTGGTGAAATCCCTTTGTGCTTTATTTTATTCCTAGTGTTTATATGACATTTAAAGCACTTTGCTTTGTTGATAGATATTGAACACCAGTAATTGTACTACCTGAGCTAATTAGGCAACTAGAGCGTGTTTACCATGCCTATCAATTTTCTGTCTAGAAGAATATCTCAACACCAGTTAACAAGGAAGAGCAGTGTGAAATGCCTGCTTAATTGTGTATACAGTATTCGCTAAAGCTAACCAATGACCTCAATTAACAAACGGAGGTTAGCATTGCTCATTTCACTGTCATTTCGCAGCCTTCTGCAGCCCTTTTCCCAAAAGCAAGCCTTTATCTTGTAGAAAAGCTTTACTGGGATTGCACTAAGCACAGGGAGAATTGTCAAACCATGGAAGAAATTACTCACATTTGGGCTTAACCTAAACCTGAACAGAGTTACAAGGAACAAAACAATTTTAGTATGTTATTTTTCTTTTCAGAATGCTTTAAGAATGCATGAACAGGGAAAATGGGACTTTATATCTTCATAGTGCAAACTTCTTTGGGGATATACTATGTTAATAAAACACTAGGCTTGTGCACATAATTTTTGAGTGACAGGAATGTATTTTCTTTGCAAGCATTAGATTAACTACATGCTATCTTGTACATTAGCTCCATAACTTAAAATAGGTTTTGAACATAGCTTACATATTTTTGGTGGTTGGAACCTATCATCAGAAAGAGAAGGCATGAGATTAAAATCATTTTGTCTGAGTGAAAAGTTAAGCAAACATATTCAGATATTCATTTATTCTTATAGTAAAATCTAAAACTCTTAAAAGCACTCATTGACAGAGCGTATCTTCAGAGAAAAAAGAAACCACAACAAAAGACTAAATTTTACTAAAATCACATTATAGTAAATAAATTACATAAAATTATTTGAAATGTTAATGCAACCTTAATCTTTATATTCAAAACTAAGTTTGGCAACTTCCATTTACTGAGCAAGATCCTTCCAGCTCTGGTTATAATAAGGAGAAATGGAGTTGTCTTGTATGCACTCTAGAGAGGGAGAGAGAGAGAGAGAGAGAGAAAGACTAAAATATTCTACTGTTATTGCACTATATGAACAAACCCAGTTTCATTTTTAGTATTGCTTTCAATATGTCAGAAAGGCTATAAAAATAAAACAGATTAATTAAATGAGGTTGTAATTTTTTTATCTACTTACAGAAACACAAAATAAGACTTCTATTATATGGAAACTTTTAAATAGGAGTATGGATGGGAAGAGACAAAAGGGAAATATTATAGTTCTTCATAGTAATAACGAGTCGGGCTGTTAATCTCAAGGTCAACAATTCGAAACTACCAGCAGTTCCATAGGAGAAAGATGAGGCTTTCTGTTCCCATAAAGAATTACAGCCTCAGAAACCTGATACAGAGTTGCCACGAGTCAGAAACAACTCCACAGCACATAACCACCACCACTACTACTTGTCTCTTATGATTAAAGAAAGGAAGAGATATTTTCTAATAATTCACTTATATTGTTTTAAAGGATTCCTGGTGTGGCACTGTAGGATAAGCAATGAACTGCAAATCACAAGGTCAACAGTTCAAACCCTTCAACTGCTTCTCAGAAACTCTGCACAGGGTTGCTATGAGTCTGAATCAATTTGACAGCATTTAACAATGACAGCATTGTTATAAATCTTTCCTGAACAATAAAGACAGAAATAGTTCTGTTAATGCATAATTTCCATTTCTTTCTAGATAACTCTATTTCTTTAGATATTCTCCTCTTGTGGCACTGCAGGATAAGCACTGGACTGTAAGATCCATTTGAACTGCAAGATTGGCAGTTCAAACCCACCAGTTACTCCTTGGAAACCCTATACAAGGTAGATATGAGTCAGAATTTACTCAAAGGAACATTATAGCAATTACTTATCAAAATTTTCCTTTGGGTGTTGTTCAAGGCTCAATTGTTCCCTACCCCACCCACCCAAATACACATGATGAAGCCCTAACCCATAGACTCTCACAGTTTGATTTTATTTGGAAATAGTGGTTTTCAGATGTAGTTCATTTTGTTACTATAAAGACATACTATGGTAGAAAAGACCCTCATCTAATATGACTGGTGTCCTTACAAAAAAAGGAAAAATCATATAAAAACATAAACATTGCAGGAAGATAGCCACATAAAGACAGAGGCAAAACTAAAGTATTGCAAGGAACCGCTGTTGTTACTAGAAATAGAAGCTGAATAAGTGAAAAAAGGCTCTCTTCATTGAACCGTTGGAGAGGGTATTGTCCTGTGGACACTCCTAAATTAAAGTTTCAGCCTCCAGAACTGAGAGAAAATACATTTCTTTTGTTTTAAGCTACCCACTTTGAGAGCATGGTGACTCCATAGGATAAATCACAAGGTCAGCAGTTTGAGCCCCCCCAGTTGCTCCATGGGTGAAAGAAGAGGCTTTCTACTACTCCAAATATTTAAAGCCTCTGAAACCCTACACAATGTTACTGAGTCAGAACCAACTCAATGGCACTTAACAACAACAACAACTTTGTGGTAATTTGATGCATCTGCCCTAGAAAGCTAATACAGATTTTTGCATGCAAGACATAGGGTCCTATTGTAAGAAATACCTAAAAAAGTGAAGGTGTCTTGAAATTGGGTAATAGCAAAAGACTGAAAGAAATCTGATGTGCTTGATAGTACTTATAAAAGTTTAGATTGCCTTAAAGAAGTAGTTGTTGGAGGTATGATTATTACAGGTGTTTCTGATGATGTCTTAAATGATATATTTTGTTATTGGACTCTGGAAGAAATTGTATGCTTATTGAAAGTGGCAGATAACTTAACTAAATTAAGTTCCATTTTTATAATATAAAACTTGTAAATGATAAACTTGAATGTTAAGGCTGAGATGATGGTGGTGGTGGTAATGTGCCCTGGAGTCAGTTTCGACTCATACTAATCCTGTGTACGGTTTCCTAGGCTATAAATCTTTATGGGAGCAGAAAGCCTCATCTTTCTCTCACAGAATGGCTGTCAGTTTCGAACTGCTGACCTTGGTGTTAGCATCCCAACTCGCAACCACTACGTTACCAGAGTTCCTTAAGGATGAGATAGCTAAGTAAATTATAGAAGATGAAACTTGCTTTTTCTTTGCTGCTTATAGTCAAATCAGAAAAGAAAAAAAGAAATTCAGAAGAAATTATTAATTAAAATGGATTTTAATATTGGGATAATTCTTCACCTATTCATTTTAAAAAATGATTTTAAAAAGTGCTTTGGAGTGAACAATAAGGTTGTGGTTAGAGAAATGCTAAATAAATTAGTCATATAACTTATGGATCAAACAACAAACACAGCAGAAGAGCTGCCAACTGAATTGAAATCTACAGAAAACTGAATGAAATGAAGGAAAGCTGTTGGATCTAATAAGTGCAGATGGAAATGGGTCAATAGCAATACTTGACTGTGAAGTTGTTATCCTTCAAGAAAAGGTGGCTATGAAAAACAATATGGTGCTTCATTAGAAGGTTGGAAATACAAATATCTTGTTGTTGTTGTTGTTGTTAAGTGCCATCGAGTCGGGTCCGACCCATAGCGACCCTGTACAGGATTTCCGAGGGTGTAAATCTTTACGGGAGTAGAAAGCCTCATCTTTCTCCCGCGGAGTGACTGGTAGTTTCGAACCGCTGACCTTAAGGTTCACAGCCCGATTCGTAACCACTACTGCAATTCCTCTACTTGATATTTATCCACAAGAAATACAAGCCATAACAAGGGTAGATATATGCACAACAATGTTCATAGCAGCACTATTTACAATAGCAATAAGATGGAGACAGCCTAAGTGCCCATCAACTTAAGAATGGATAAACAAACTGTGGTACATACACACAATGGAATATTATGCTACCTTGAAGAAAAACAAGGAAGTGGGACAGAGATAAATAATGATTTATACACAACCTTGGAAAAACAGGGATCTGGGATACAGATATTGAGGCATGATTGGAAAGGGCAAAAGTGGGGAAACAATATTAAGATGCTTAGCTGTTGTTTGAATCTTGGTTTCCCTTGCATACCACTATAAAATAGACACTTGAGGGAAAGAGAAAGGAATAGCCAAAAATATCACCATAGAAAGCTTGTAAGTCTGTCTTCTGCCTATAACTGATTGGAATACCTAAAATGGGGCTACAACGTGACCAGTGATGGAAGCTTCCTGTGGAGCCTCTGCATTACATAAGACCATGGGGGAATCCTGAACCCCATCCAGAATCTTCTGAGGTGGGAAATTTCCACTTGATAGGCTAAGCAGACCAGACTGGAGTGGCTAAAAGGACAGAAGATACTTCTTGAAAGAAAGACCAACAGGAAAAATACAAAACAATAATGGCAGTCCAACTGACTACTACAAGAACAAGCAAGTTGCTCGCCCAGGAGACATCAAGGCAAGTGGTCAGGTCCCTTCAGGGCAAACCCCCTTCCAAGACTAAGACACAACAGAAATACAGGAGAAGACATGCGCTCTGACTTGTGACCACATTGATCACTGATAAGGAGAAGTGAGGGAAAAACAGCAATGAAGCAGCAAACTAAGCCCTACAACGTCCAATATACTCCTATGAACCCAGGTGGAGACCTGGTTGGCCAACAGTTTGGCAAGACCTGGGGATTCCTGGGCCCAGAGTCAGTGACATAGCCACAGAGGACTAGAGTGGAGAGTGAAGCATATAGCTGATAAGAAGTGAGGGCGGATGCACAAGAACACCCACACTTTCAGATAATACCCACTTGATCTGGCCTCAAAGACTGGATGGTCAGAATTCAACTAGAAGAAGAAAGAAGAGGAACAAAAAAGTAATCTGATACAATTTGATGAACTTGACCTACACCTATGGCTGCAGTAGCTCAAAAAAGGAAAAAAAAAAAATCTTTACATCAAGGATCATTCCCACACCCTCGATATACAGAGTAGACAGGCAAGAGCAACTTTGACATTGACTACCCAAAATGGAGGGCTACAAAGGCTACAGAAGTGACTGGCTTACAAGCTTTCAAGAGGGAGCCTAGATCCAGAGGGCGCAGAGAAAGGTAGAATCTCCATTGAGTAGTATACAATCTGTCTGGGTTGAGCTGATGAAAGGAGATGGAGATAGGTCTCTTGTGATAAAATTTTGATTGTATTGTATTCACACAGGACTGACTGTGAATGTTGGAAATGTAAAGGTAGACATTTTGTAGCAAAACGAGGAGAGTGGTTGACTTTGCAGTCCAGGAATATTGTTCCCTTAGACCATCGAGGGAGAAAAGCGGAATGTGGAACCCTACCCAGAGAAGCAGTGACTCCAGAGATAGAGGCAGAGAAGATTATTTGGAGAGAGGGAACAGCTGAGAACTATAGACCCAGAGAGAGAGAGGGACTGTGTGCTGACGACCAGGTGGGAAGGATGATGCATGTAGGGGACTGTAGCCATGGCAATGAAAAGGTATGCGATAGGATGGATGTAAAGTTAATGGTCTCCCATGTAAACTACCACATAATTCACAATAAAACATTTTTAAAAAGAAAGGAAGAAAAGGTGGACGTGACTCTGAATGTATGGATATAGGATGTGTCTTTCCTACTTAATTTCAGAGGATGGGACTGCAACTGGAGGCCTAAAGGTCAGGAACCCTTTCAGTTCTCAGATGTTCAGAGACCTCTACAGCCAAAGAAGCCTCTGTGGATCCAGAGGTCCAATCAAGCCATAAAAGTTAACTTTAAACTTTTGGAAGCAAGTAGAATACTTTCTGTTGTGTTTCAACATACTTGAAATCATTTATTCCTGTTTGCTTCCTATTTCTCAGTTTCTGAAAGGGAATGTCTATCCTATACTTGTTCCATTATTGTATTATAGAAGCACATAATGTTTTCTAAATCTCATAGGGCTATAGAGAGGAATTTTGCCCCAAGAGGACCATACCCAGATGTTCACCTATATCTGATTTAAATAAATTATTAAGAAGATAAGATTTTGCAATTAGACTGGATGCTAGAATAGGTTATGACTTTGGGGCATGTGGGGATAAGAATATAGTTTGCATATGGAAAGGAGATGAATTGATGGGTAGGATGCACAGACTGTGTTGAATTCTATCCAGCCCCCTAAAAAGATATGTTGAAATCTTAACATTTAGACCTCAGAATATGATTTACTTGAGAATAATTATCTGTGCAGATGTAATCAGTTAAGATACCATAAGATCATGCTGAAGTGGGATAAACACTAAGTTATGATTAATATGACTAATGTATGGAGAAAAATACATAGAAATATAAACACAGAGGAAGGTGGCCATGTGAAGAGAGGCAGTGGTTGTAGGAACACCTGAGGCTACCAGTATCTGGAATAAACAAAAGAAGATCAGGTACTAGAGCCATTGAAAAGAGCATGCCCTGAACTTGGCTTTCATGTCTATAAAACTACAAAAAATCAGTTTCTGTTTTACTTTATTTTATTTTACTTGTTCATTTCACTGTAGCCTATTTTTAGTTTTTAATGACTGCTTCCTATCACATGATGTATTACATTTTACATACAGAAAAATATGGAATATGATTTTACTATTAGTATTGTGATTATAAGGAGCTCTGGTAGTATAGTGGTTTTGAATTGAGCTGCTAACCTCAAGGTTAGCAGTTCAAAACTGCCAGCTGTTCTGTGGGAGAAAGATGAAGCTTTCTTTTCCTGTAAAGATTTACAGCCTCAGAAAACCTGTAAGAGTCTCTATGAGTCAGAACCAATTTCATGGCACATAACCAAACAAACCAATCATGATTATGGATTCAAAATGAATATACAAGTCACTAATCCTCCATTAGAAGGATGTTAAATTAAAATCCAAAACAAAACATGTAAAATCAATGGTGATTAAAGACCAGAGATGTATTTGATCTTTATAAAACAAATATATGCCAGACAAAATGGCCTCATAATGCCAATTATGTATTTTTGTTATATCATACAGAAAATGTTGGAAATTCTGGGCTAGTTCTATTCATTACCTGGATAAAAATAGACATAAAAAACTGAACTGGTCTAATCTAGGTCTCTTTTTTAATTAATTCTTTGAATTAGAAGTTCTTTTTCTATGGCTTGACCTCAAGAGATAAATGAGTCCATTTTAATTGAATACAAACATTGAAGTATATACTTCAATGCATTATCTTCAAGATACATTCTTGTCCATACTAAGGCCTTTCTATAAACTTTTCACTGGATCCAGATCAATATTTTGAGATGCAAAATACATTAGTTGAAAAATAGCGATACACTTGAGTAAACGCATGTTCTTCTTGTTAAGTGTTCTCAATTTGGTTACAGTAGTAACCAAGGTCTCATAGAGACCTATGCACAACAGAGCAGATGATGTGCTACCAGATCTGTGCTATCCTTACAATCACTGTTAAACTGGAATTCATTGCTGCTGTCACTGTGCCAATCCATCTCACTGGGGTCTTCTTTTTGCTGACCTTCCACTTTACCTAGTATGATGGCTTTCTTCAAGGATTGGTTGTTCCTGATAACATGTCCAAAGTATAGAAGATGAAGTCTTTTCATCTTGGCTTCTAGTAGCATTAAATATGTATGTATTCCAACGCATATTTGTTTGTTCCTCTGACAGATAATGACACTTTAAATAATCTTCTCTAACACCGTAACTCAATCTTCCATAATCTTCCATATTCATTGTCCAACTTCCATGTGCATATGAAGCTACTGAAAATAGCTTCGTTAGTCCTCAAACTGATGTCTTTGCTCTTGAACATTTTAAAGAGGTCTGTGCTGGGAATTTGCCCAAGGTACTATGCTGTTTGCTTTCTGGACTGCTGTTTCAATAAGTATTGATAGTGGATCTAAGCAAAATAAAATCTTTGACAATTTCAATCTTTTCTCCATTTGTTGTTGTTGATTTTAAGTGACACCATTCAAATCATAACTATCCTGCATAAGATTTCTGAGGAGCAGCTGGTGGGTTTGAATGATCAGATTTGTGGTTCACAGTCCATTGCTGATCCTACAGCACCACAATTTGTACAGTAGTGAGGATATTTGTTTTTTGTTTTGTTTTGTTTTGTTTTGTTTTACATTGAGGTACAATTCACACTGAAGGCTGTAGTCTTTGAACTTCATCAGTAAATATTTTAAGTCCTTTTTGCTTTCAGCAAGCAAGGTTGTATCATGTATGTATTGAAGATTGTTATTGAATCCTCCTCCAATCCTGATGTCATGTTCTTCATTTAAATCACCTTCTTGGATTATTTGCTCAGCATACATATTAAAAAAGAACACAACCCTGGCACAAACTTTAATGATTTTAAGCCTTCCAGTGTCCCCTTGTTCTGCTTGAAGGACTGACTCTAGATCTATGGACAGGTTGGTTCCTCATGAGTACAATTAAGAATTAAAAAATATTCATTTTCCATAATGTTGTCCATAGCTTGTTATAACCTACACAGTCAAAATCCTTTGAGTAATCAATAAAGCATAGGTTAACATCCTTTTGGTATGTTTTGCATTCAGCCAACATCCATCTGACATCAGTAATGATATTCCTTGTTCTACATCCTCATTAGAATGTGGCTTGAACTGCTGAGTGTTCCCCGGAAATGTACTGCTGCAATTGTTGATTTGTCTTGTGGAAAATTGCCTTTGCATGTGGTATTAATGATATTGTCTGCTCTTTTTTGCATTCTGTTGGGTCACTTCATATTGGAAAGATCACAAATATGGATCTCTTCCAATCAGTTGGCCAGGTAGCTGTCTACCAAGTTTCTTGGCATAGATGAGTGAGTGCTTCCAGTGCTGAGTCTGTTTGTTGAAAGATTTCAATTTAAAAATTCATGAATTCCTAGAGTCAAGTTCTTTGCAATGCCATCAGTTCACCTTGGACTTCTTCCTTCAGTACCATTAGCTCTTGATTGTGTGCTATCTATTGAAATGGTTGAACATCAACTATTTCTTTTCGGTACAGTGATTCTCTGTAAACCTTTCATCTTCTTTTGATGCTTTCTGCATTATTCACTATTCTCCCTACAGAATTTTTCAATATTGCAAATCAAGGTTGACTTGTTTCTTCAGTTCCTTCATCTTAAAAAATGCTGAATGTGTTCTTTTGGTTTTCTAGCTCCAGGTCTTTGTACATTTCATCATAGTTTTGTATTCTGGAACTTCTATTTGAAGTTCTGTGTTCAGTTTTTTTTTTTTTAACCTCCTCATTTCTTTCATTTGCTTTAGCGTCTCTACACAGGAGAGCAAGTTTCAGAGTCTCTTCTGATGATCATTTTGGTTTCCTTTCTTGTCTTCTTAATGACCTTTTGTTTTTTTCCTGTATGATGTTGTTGATGTCATCTCACATTTTTTCTGGTCTTCTTTCATTAGCATCTACTGTATCAAATATATTCTTGAGATCATCACTAAATTCCAGTGATATACATTCAAAGACAAATTTTGGCTCTGGTGGACGTATTTTAATTTTCTTCAGCTTCAGCCTAAATTCTCATAGGAGCAGTTGATGGTCTGTTCCACAGTCTTTCTCTGGCCTGGTTTTGGCTGATGGCTTTCAGCAGTCTCTTCCCACCTATGTAGTCAATTTAATTTCTATGTATTTCTTCTGATGATGTTCGTGTGTGTAGTCATTATTTATGTTTTTTAAAAAAAAGTTATTTGCAATGAAGAAGTCATTGATCTTGCAAAATTCTATCATGTGATCTCTATTATCATTTATATCAGCAAGGCCATATTTTCCAACTACTGATCTTTCTTCTTTGTTTCCAACCTTTGAATTGTGCCCACCAGCAAGTATAAGTGCATCTTGATTGCTTCTTTGATCAATTTTTGACTGGAGAATTTTGTATTATTCAATTTAATCATCATTGGTCTTATGGTTGGTGAGTTACTTTGAATAATAGGGGTATTAACTGGTATACCTTGTTGTTGTTGTTGTCAAGTGCCATTGAGTCAATTCTGACCCATAGTGACCCTGTATAGGGTTTCCAAGGAGCAGCTGATGAGCTTGAACCACTGACTTTGCAGTTCAAATGGCTTTGCAGACTGGCACATTAACCCACAGTGCCACACCAGGACTCCAATACCTTGTAGGAGTGTGTATATTATCATATCACATACCGCATTGTTCTACAAGATAAAATTGTAAACTGATATTTTTGGTGATCAATATGAAGTTATTTGCATTAAATTTGTAGTACACAGCATAGTAAACCACATAACTGTTGTATTAAAAATGAACAGGACCGGTGAATTTTAGCTCATTAATGTCTACAATATCGATCTTTATGCATTCAATTTCATTCTTGAAAACCTCTGATTTTTCTGGATTCATATTTTGTAAATTCCATTTTCCAATTATTAACGGATGTTACAGATGTTTCTCCTCATTTTAATTGTCCTCCATCAGCAAATGAAGGTCCCCAAAGCTTACTCCATTAGCGTAATCAAGGTCAACTCTGTCTGGAGGATGCAGCTCTTCCTCAGTCATATATTGAGTGCCTTCCAAACTGAGCTCATTTTCCAGCACTGTATCTGACAGTATTCTGGTGGTATTCATCATATATCAGTATTCAATAATCCAGTGTTATCTGATAGTGTTTCATTGCTATTCATATCGTTTACAGTGCCTAAGCATTCATACCACCACTTATCTGTCAGTTTGTCCTATTGTGGTGGCCTGTCTATTGCTGTGATGCTGGAAGCTGTGACACCAGTGTTATAAATGGTACACTCATAGTGTACAAGTTTCACTCATAGTGTACAAGTTTCAGCTGAGCTTTAAGATGAAGATAGACAAGGAAGAAGGAGAGGCAGACTACTTCTGAATATTTCAGTCAACTGATTGGAAAAGGTCCATATTTGTATTCATTTCAAAGAAAGGTGACTCAAAGGAATACAGAATTCATACAAGAATATCATTAATATAAACTGCAAGTAAAATATTTTTTAACATAATTTAAAAATTGTTGCAATCGTACATTGTCAGGGAACTGTCCTGTCAGAGATTCAAGTCAGATCCATATGAGGACATGGAGTGAGCCATATCAATGCTGATGTCAGGTGGATCTTGGCTGAAAGCAGAGAAAAACAGAAAGATATTTACCTGTGCTTTCTTGACACTTTTGATTGTATGGATCATGACAAGCTATGGACATGATCATATTGAGAAGAATGAGAAGTCTGGAACATTTAGTTGTGCTCATGAGGAACCTGTTTACAGACCAAGAGGCAGTCATTTGAAGAGAATAGGAGAACACTGAGTAGTTTAAAATCAGGAAAGGTGTATGCCGCAACTGTATTCTTTCACTATACTTATTCAATCTGTACACTGAGCAAATAATCTGAGAATCTGGGTTACATGAAAAAGAACATAACATGAGGCTTAGAGGAAGACTCATTAATGACCTGTGATATGCAGATGATGCAACATTGATTGCTGAAAGTGAAGAGAAATTAGAATACTTACTTTAGTATGAGTTCCACATAAATGTAAAGAAAACAAAAATCCTCACCACTGGACCAATAAAAGCTATCATGAAAAATGGAGAAATGATGTAGTTGTAAAAGACTTTGTTTTAATTGAATCCATCACCAACTCTTATGGAAACAACAGTCAAGAAAGAAAGCAACATACTGCATTAGGCAAATCTATTGCACAAGACCTCTTTAAAGTATTCGTGAACAAAGATGCCAGTTTAAGGACAAAGGTGAGCCTGACCCAAACTATGGCATTTTCAAATAGTCTCACATGCATGTGAAAGTTGGACAATGATTAAGGAAGACAGTAGAAGAACTGATGCATTTGGGTTATGGTGTTAGATAACTATATTAGAAGTACCATGGACTGCCAAGATTAGCAACAATTGTGAGGATGTCACAGAACTGGGTAGTGATTCATTCTTTTGTGCTAAGGATTGCTGTGCTGTGCATTGGAACTGACTGGAGGACACCTAACAACAATAGCAACAAGAAAACATTCACAAGTAGTCTACCTCTTCCTCCTTTTCTCCGTCTGGAAGCTCATCTGAAACCTGTCCATCATGGGCATACCCTGCTGGTATTTTAAATACCAGTGGCATAGTTTTCAGCATCACCGAATACATAAGCCTCTACATCACAACAAAATGACAGAGGAGTGGTGAAATTCAAAATCAATTAACTTGAACATGAAACATATATATGGCTTAAATTTATCTGCCAAAATACTGATTTTTTTTTTTTCCTTTTGCTTTCCAAAATGTAATCTTTTTCTCGCAGTTGCTACTCCACCACAGGACCTTAACATATGTTGTTCTTTCTGTCATGATGATTGCGCCCTTCTACCTTATACATTCTAATTCATCATATTTCAATTAGATAGTTGTTTCCTAATGCTCTTGATGAAGTCAGCTATTCCTGTCATATCTTTGCAGAATAAAAGTGTTGTTGTTGCTGGGTACCATCCAGTTGTTTCCTATTCACAGGGACCTTATGTCCAAGACTGAGACATTGCCTGTTCTTACACCATCTTCACACTCGTCATGTTTGAGTCCATTGCTGCTGCCGTCATGCCAATCCAGCTCATTGGGGGTCTTTCTCTTTTTACCTGAGCCTGCACTTCACCAAGCATGTCCTTCTACAGGGACTGCCCTCCCTGAAAATGTGTACATAGTGCTTGAGATAAAGCTCCATCATGGTCATTTCCAATGAGCAATGCTTCCTAATTTTAACCATGTAGTATCCTCCTTTATTCCATTTTAACAACTGTGTCTTGGAAGAAGTACTGGTTCCCAGTGAATAATGAGATCCCCCATTTTTTAAAAATCATAGTTCAATCTCATCATTTTCTATCATTCCCACTATCCTACAAGCTCTACAAGAATTTTGTCTATAACTATTCACCTTTGAATTTTCTCCCTTTAGAACAATGCCTGGCACAGTGATACTTATTAACTGCATAAATATAGGAGTGAGTAAGGCAAAGAATGTTCATAAGTTGTATCCAAAAATTAAAAACCACATTTTTCTACTTCATATGCTTATCACATTCTAATGTCATCTTTTTGAAGGCAGAGGATCTTTCCCATTCATTTTTGAGTTCTTAATTGGCTAATATAATGTGCAATACACAATATAATTTGTTAAATCCCTGCTTAGTAAAGTCTAGTACAGGGCTTGAGGCAGACTAATCTCTTCAATAATAATCATATGAGCACTGGGCAGCAAGTTCGTTTTGAATCACCAGGTCTGCAGTTCAAATTCACTCGCCGCTCTTCAGAAACCCTATATAAGGTCACCATGAGTCAGAACAGGCCCAAGAGCACTTAACAACAACAGTACAACTGCAGTTGCATTGTAGGGTAAGCACTGGATTGTTATCCTAAAGGGCAGTGGTTCAAACCCACCAGCCACTCCTTGGAACCCAATGCAGAGTTCCTATAAGTTAGAATTAATTTGATGACATGTAACAAACAGAAGAAAAATATTAAAATAGGGTCCTGTTTGGCACTGTAGGATAAGCACTGGACTGCTAATCACAGGTCAGTGATTCAAACTTACCAGCCACTACTCAGAAACTCTATACAGGGTCACCATATAGGTGACTAGGGAGGCCTAGTGTGGCTCTGGAGTCCTGGTGTGGTGCTGTGGGTTAATGTGCCAGACTGCAAAGTCGTTTGAACTGCACGGTAGGCAGTTCAAGTTCACCAGCTGCTCCTTGGAAACCCTATACAGGGTCACTATGGGTTGGAACCAACTTGACGGCACTTCACAACAACAGTGTGGCTCTGTGGGATAAATCACTAAAGGTCAGTTTGAATCATAAGGTGGGCATTTCAAACTCCCCAGCCATTCCTTGGAAACCCTATATAGGATCACAATGAATCAAAACTGACTTGATGGTACTTAACAACAACAGATGAATTGGAACAACTTGATGTCACTTAACAAGCAAATAACAACAGTACCTGTATGCCTATCAGTTTGCTATACTGTGGTGAGCTTCGAAACTTTTAGTTATGCCACCAGTATTTCAAATATCAGTAGGCTTATTCATGGTTAACTGGTTTCATCAGAACTTCTAGATGAAGACAGGCTAAGAAGAAAGGTTTGTCTCAAAATTCTAAATCAGTCACTGGAAAACATAAGATCAAAATAGAATATTGCCCAATATAGTGCTAGAAGATAGGCTTTTATTCTGAAAGGCACTACACAAAAGCACATACAAATGCTCAAACATACAAATGGTTGTGAAAATAGCAGAGGGATAGGCACTACTTTGTTCTGCTATGAGTAGTTGTCATGAGTAGGAGCTGATCCAACAGCTAATAACAAGTTCTGATCTTACTATCATTTTTATTTTTATCAATATTGATGTGGAATGACAGATATCATTGCTGATATCAGATGGATCTTGGTTGAAAGCAGAGAATACCATAAAGAAGTTTACTTGTGGTTTATTATCAATGTAAAGACTTCCAATTGAGGGGATCATGATAAGTTACGGATAACATCAAAAAGAACGTATATTCCTGAATATGTCATTATGCTCTTGAGGAACTTGTACATAGCCAAGAGAAAGTCATTTAACCAGGAAAAGGAGATACTGAATGGTTTAAAATCAGGAAAGGTGTGTGCCAGGTTTGTTATTTCACCATATGTATTTAATCTGTTAGCTGAGCATATAAGCCAAGAAGATGGATTACAGGAAGTATAACATGACATCAGGTTTGGAGGAAGACTCATTAACAATCTGTGATATGCAGATCATACGAATATTCTTGCTGAAAGTGAAGAGGACCTAAAATAGTTATAATGAAGACTAAAACCTTCAATATGGGTTGTACATCAATGTAAAGAAAACAAAATTCCTCACAACTGGGCCATTATATAAATAATATAATGATAAATGGAGCAAAGACTGAAATTGTCAAAGACTTCATTTTGCTTCCATCCACAAGCCACACTCATGTAAGCTGCAATCACCAAAATCAAAACACATGTTGTATTAGGAAAAAAAGACCTCTTTAAAGTGTTCAAGAACAAAGATGTAAGTTTGATGACTAAGGTGCACTTGGCTCACATTATGGTATTATCAATAGTCTCATATGCCTGTGGAAGGTGGACAACAAATAAGAAAGACTGGAGAAGATTCGATGCATTTGAGTTATGTTGTTGGAGAACAATATTGAAAGTACCATGGACTGCCAGAAGAACAAACAAATCTGTGTTGGGAGAAGTACAGCCAGAATGTTCCTTAGAAGCCAGGATGGCAAGACTGTGTCTCATATTTTGACACGTTATGAGGAGGGATCAGTCCTTGGAGAAGGACATCTTACTTGGTTAAAGTTGAAGGTCATTGGAGAAATGGAAGTCCCCCAACAAGATGGATTGACACAATGAAAGCAGCAATGGGTTCAAATGGAACAATTGTGAGGATGGTGCAGGGTTGGGCTCTGTTTCATTCTTTTGAACATAGGTGCTCTAAGAGTCTGAGCAGTATCTAATAATAACAGTATCTAATAATAACAACAAAATGACCTAGACTTGGTAAAAGAAAAGGCTGTATGCTCCCATAAAGTTTTGAAGTCTTGGAAACCCTGTACAAGGTTGCTATGAGTGTAAATTTACTTATGACAGTGGATTTGATTTTTTTGTTTGCAAGGTTCTAGAAGTCCTAGGGTGGCACTGTAGGCTAACCACTGGACTGCTAATCACAGTTTTTGTGGTTCAGTCCCCTCAGTCAATCCTCACAAACCCTAAACTTTGTCTTCTATTATTTGGAACTGCCTTGATTGCACTTAGCAATTGTAACAAAAGATGTAAACTATCATCCTTTAGTAAAAGCATGCTATTAAATATTCATGAAAAATTTGAAATGCTAGTTTGTTTTTTGTCTCACATATAAATTAAAAATATTTTAATGAGATTTGTAAAGCCCAGATTGCAATTTTGACATTCAATGATAGTTAAAGCTATCTAACATGTATATTAATCTAATTATTGCATTAAAATGTTATTGTGTTAATATTTCTTTGCCCAGTTTGAAAAATATTTTACAATAATTATTCTAAAGTCCATGCAATCTCTCCCCTGGAAACTCAGAAGATAATCAAATACATGTTATTGAATTTCCAGAATCAAAAATATGTTGCATTAATATTAGGTATAAACTTCCAGCTTAATGTTAAACATTAAGGGAATAAGTAAGAAAACTAACAGATGTCTATTGTGTGGATCATGACAAGCTATGGACAACATTGCGAAGTATGAGTATTCCGGAACACTTAATTGTGCTCATGAAAAATCTGTACCTGGACAAAGAGGCAATTGTTTGAACAGAACATGGGAACATTGAATGGTTTTAAATTAATAAAGGTGTGTGACAAGGTTGTATTCTTTCACCATACTTATTCAATCTATAGATGAGCAAATAATCCAAGAAGCTGGGTTCTATGAAGAAAAATGTGGCATCAAGATTGGAG
>NW_006408787.1:1956709-1968319 GCF_000296735.1 Chrysochloris asiatica | reverse complement strand
GTCTCTCATACTTTGGACATATTGTCAGGAGGGACCAGTCACTGGAAAAGGATGTAAGGTGGAGGGTCAAAGAAAAAGAGGAAGACCCCCAACGAGATGGACTGGCCAAGTGGCAGCATCGATGGGCTCAAGCGTGGCAACAATAGTGAGGTTGGCCCTGGACCCAGCAATGTTTTGTTCTGCTGTGCATAAGGTCACTATGGGTCAGTACCAACTCGATGGCACCTAACAACAACAACAACAACAACAACAGATGTCCATAATACTTTTTAAAACTCACAACAGTTAATAGAGCTTTGAGATTTTCTTTTAAATCGAGTATGTTACCTTGAGACCAGTTAAAGCGCATAAACTTAAAAATTCATCCAAAAGAATTAACAAGAGAAGCAAGAATCTACATGCAGAAAAAAAACAAAAAAAAACCATGATGGCTTTATCTAATAATGCATATGAAACATTGATTTAGAATACTGGAAGAAAATACTACTTCAGCAATCTATGCAATTAAAATCTACTTATTTTACAAAATCTTATTTCTTATTGTTTTGCTTGGCCAACTTTCTGTCTACCTCTTTTTCCCTTAGGAAACAAAAGCTGAGTTTTGACATGGTGCCCAACTGAACAATTTAACAGCAACAGTAATAAAGTAAAAGAAAATAATTTCCTCTCAATGTTATTTCATTGTTGTGTGCATTACTTGAGCTGAGCAATATCTGTAGCCTCTGTAAGTGTTCAAACATCTTATTTCAAGGATATTCTAATGCCCTATTCTTGTCAGATTTTTATAGAGCTATTTAGAAACCAGTTTTTTTAATGCCTACCAACTGCCTATTAGTGATAGTTATTTTAGAAAATGGCAAAAACATAATAAGTCTGAAATAAGACTATTGCTAGATTAAAAATCAACATTTTCTTTGTTATATTTTCTGTGACAGTGGAAAGGGAGATATTAAAAAACAAGTTAATGCCTTGATACATATTTTGTATTTAAATTCTAAATTTTCCTAATTGAGATAAAACTTTAATTATGAATTTCAACACATGAAATTAAATACCTACCTTTTACAAAAATAAAGAGTTAAGAAGGCTAAATTAACTTCAATGCCAAACTATCCATTTGTTATTTTATATTCAAGCAAGTTAAAACACGAGTTTATAATATTCTACAGCTTTTGCCAAACAAACCTTTTCAAAGTTGCAAATGAATAGACATTTCACCAAAGAAGCCATTCAGGCAGACATGAAGAATGTTCAAGATCATGAGCCATTAGAGAGATGCAAATCAAAACAACAATGAGATATCTCACACCAGCAGTAACAGCAAAGTCCAACATTGCAGTTATAGAACAAAAAGAGAACACACTCAGCATTTCTCAAGCAGAGGACAATAAATGCTGGTGAGGGTGTGTGTGGAGTTATTGGGACCCTCCTGCAACGCTGGTGGTACTGTAAAATATTCCGTCCACTCTGGAAAACAGTATGGCGCTGCCTCAGAAAGTTGGAAATAGAAATTATCATTCCGCAGTTTTCTACTTGGTATATATCCACAAGAAATACCAGTCAGAATGCGAGTAGATATACGCACACCAATGTTAATCAAAACACTATTCACAATAGCAAAAAAGATGGAGACAACCTAAGTGTCTATCAACGGAAGAATGGATAATCATACACACAATGCAATACTATACTACCATGAAGAATAACTATGAAGCTGAAAAACACCTCATAACATGGATGAACCTTGAGGACATAATGCTAAGTGAAATTAGATACAAAACGATAAATATTACATAAGGCCATTATTGTAAAAACTTAAGAAAAGATTTCCATATTAAAATTCTTTGAGGGTTACCAGGAGTGGGAGGGAGGGGACAGGAAATCATAAGCTAGGGAATAGACATATAATAACTCAGGTGATGGGGGCGGGGATAAATAAGAGGGGAAGCGTAAAGCAAAAGAAGGGGGATGGGAGTAGAGGAACAGGGACAATAGGGAAAGACTTTGAGTGGTATGCTGTTGTTTTGTTAAGTCCCATTGAGTCAATTCACACGGCCCATAGCAACATTGTATAGGGTTTCCGAAGAGCAGCTGGTGAGCTTGAACTGCTGACATTATAGTTTAAAAGGCTTTGTAGTCTGGCACATTAACACACGGCACCACACCAGGACTCCTTGAGTGGTATATGAGGGCTAAATGGGATACTAGTAGATTGCGATATATGCACAGTTTTGGAAAACCAAGGGTTTATGATATAGGGATTGAGTCATAGTCTGAATGGCTAAAGGAGGAGAAATAATGTTAAGCTGCTTTACTGTTTTGTGGATATTGAATTCCCCTGACTACTAGTGTAATATAAACATTCAAGTGGGATAGAAAAGAATATAGGGAAAGATGATTACAGAAAGCTTGTTAGCCTGTCTTCAGCCTATAACTGGATTTTTAGAAGAGGATTAGAATGTGCCCAGGAAAACAGGCTTCTTGGAGTATGGGTCCTCAGGTGAAATCATGAGCTCCACCTTTGGAAGTGTGACATTCCCAATTATAAAGATAAGCAGACCAACCCAGAATGCCTAGAGGAACAGAAGATACTTCTTGAAAGACCAAAGGGAGGAGGGGGGGAAAAAAAAGGCAGACTGTTTTGATGTGACAATATAAAGCAAGCTGTTTGCCTTGGGCCATCAAAGCAAGTGAAGTCAGCCCACCAGGGTAAACTAAACCACTTTCTAAGAATGAAACCCAAAGTGAACTCACAGTCATGTGTGCTTACTAGCATACTTGTGAGTGGAAGTGGGGGAAATGCAGCAATAAGGACATGGCTGAGATTGGCCATGGTCCATAGATACCTGATGACCTTGAGATGAGAGAGAAAAGAGGATGGGCTGTCTAGTTTGAAGTTCAGGGAGACGTGTGAACTCCTGAGTCTAAGGACACTGACCTAGACACAGGGGGCGGGGGGTAGAGTTAAGAGTGAATAAGAGTGAAGTCGCCAACTGGTCTGAAGGATCAGGAGTCATACAAGAATTCCCAAACTTGCAGATAGTACCCATTTGATCTAGCTTGAATGACTTGCCAACCAGAATTCGTACAGATGAAAATAAAGAAGTATGACACAGGAAGTAAGCATAAATTGCTACATACAACCTGATCAATTGGGTCTTTGCTTATGGATAAAACTGCCCAGAATTCCAACCAAAGATAGAAGGACTCCTCATATCAAGAATCAAGCATCCCTCCTCAGTGCATTGGGTTGATAAGGACAAGCAACTTAGACTTTGGCTATCAAATTTGGGGGCTATAAAAGCAAGAAATGGCTGGCTTACAAGCTTTCATGAGGTTGCTTAGTGTCAGAATGAGGTGAGTAAAACAGAAAACCTAGTGAATAGTTTTCCTCTTATCCAGATGGGTCTGGTGATGACATGGATAGGATTTTATGATTCAGTTGTGAGTATTTGTTATCAGGACTAATGATGATTGTCATAACTGTAAATGTAGAAGAGGTATAACTTAAAGGAGGGAGCATTTAATCGTTCATTTCAGGAACAGAGGACCCCAGGACCTTCAAGAGAGAAGAACGTGAGAGGAGTGAGGGATCCTAACCAGAAAAACCATGACAACAAAGATGGTGGCAGAGACAATGGCACAGAAGGAGTACAGCAACAGAGAACTATAGGTCCATGAACTGAGAAAGGCAGTATGCGGAAGCTGGCTTGTAAAATGTGCCCTTTGGTCATTTAAACGAATATATATTGCCAATGTGGTATGTGTACATCAAAACAAAACAAAAGAAAAGGGTAATAGAGGTAAACACTCATGGCTGAGGGTACATGGAGGGGATTGTAATCATTGCAATGATTTGCTGAATGTAAAACTGATGATCTGCCCTATAAAGCTTCACTCACTCAATATGCAATAAAAGCTTTTTTTTTTTTTTTTAATACAAAGAATAGGCATTCTAGAACTCTTATCTGCACTCACAGAGAACCTGTATTTAGACCAAAAGGCAGTCATTCAGACAAAACCAGGGGATAGTGAATGGTTTAAAATACGGAAATGTGTGTGTCATGGTTGTATGCTTTCACCATACTTATTCAATATACATGCTGAATATTTAATATGAGAAGGTGGATTATATGAAGAAAACAGGGCAGCACGATTTGAGGAACATTCATTAACAACCTACAATACACAGATGATACAATCGTGTTTGTTGCCAGTGAATAGGATTTGAAATACTTACTGATGAAGATCAAAGACTTCAATATGAATTGCACTTCAATGTGAAGAAAACAAAGATCCTTACAAATGGGTCAATAAATAACATCATGATAAATGGAGAAAAGGTTGAAGTTGTCAAAGACTTCATATTGATTGCATTAACAAGCAACACTCATGGAAACAGCAGTCAAGAAATCAAATGACATACTGTATAAGGCAAATCTGCTGCACAAGACTTTTAAAAAATGTCAAGGACAAAGCTATCAGTTTGAGAACTAAGATGCACCTGACCCAAGCCATAGTATTTTCAATTGTTTCATTTGTATGTGACTGTTGGACAATGAATAAGGAAAACCTTAAAAGAATTGTTATATTTGAGTTTTAAGAAATTGTTGAAAATAGCATGGACTGCCAGAAGAAAAAACAAATCTGGCCTGGAAGAAGTACAGTCAAAATGCTCCTTAGAACCAAAGATGGCAAGACTCTGTCTCTCATACTTCACATACATTATCAGGAGGAATTAGCCCCTGGAGAGAGAACTAAGGTGCACCTTAGTTTTCAAACTGATAGCTTTATCCTTGAACATTTTTAAAAAGTCTTGTGTAGCAGATTTGCCTAATACAGTATGTCATTTGATTTCTTGACTGCTGCTTCCATGAGTGTTTGGTTTCTTGATAGAGTGGAGGGCCAGAGAAAAAAAAAGGATGCTATGATTTGGCACAGTTGAAGCAGCAATGGGTTCAAGGTTAGCATTGGTTGTGCAGGACTAGGCAGTGTTTTATTCTGTTGTTCATTGGCTAGATATGCGTCACAAATGACTCAGTGGCACCTAACAACAACAAAATGCATTCAGAAGCAATCCATTCCTCTGCCTTCCTGTCTGTTTCAGCCTGGAATCTCAGCTGAAGCCTGTCCACCATGTGTGTAACTTGCTGGTATTAAAATACCAGTGGCGTACCTTCCAGCATCGCAGCAACATGCAAGCAACCATATGACAAATTGGCAGATGACAAGTATAGCAACAGTTGTGATGATGGCACAGGACCAGGCAGTATTTTATTCTGTTTAGTATAGGGTTATTTAAAGTTGGAACTGACTCAACAACACCTAACAACAACCATCTTGTATTATGTAATAAACACTCAATAACTACACATTTTGATTACCTAAACTTTCATTTCATTAGCCCCTGAATTATAATTTTTTTAATTAATAACCATAGTTTCTTACTGTATGCCATTTTATTTATGCTGCATTTCTACTGCCTTTGAATCTTATTTACTTATATAAACTATTTCTAGGGAACTTTGGAGGCATTAAAATGATTTAAGTGTGTTTGATTTAATTTAGTGTTAAGTATGTTCTAATGTTTTCTAACTCTTTGAAAAGTTGGTAATCTCTTTGTAAAACGTATATGGTAATTCCTTATTAATTAAAATTCTGTTTGGCAAGGACATGAAATCCCCACCCAACATCAGCTCAAAGACGGTTTATTCTATAAATCTAATTTTACCATAGGCTTTTTTGTGAAATTATTTTACTCTCTATTGCCCTAAAAGTTATGGATATCATAGCAATTCAAGTACTCTGTGGCTAACCTTAATGTCCGTGGTTCAAACCCATCCTCCCTGTGGAATAGAGATGCAGCAGTCTGCTTTCATAAATATTACAACCATGGAAACTTTATAGGACAGTTCTACTCTGTTGTTTGGAAGTTTATGGCGATACTAAGCAACTGATACAAAACTTCCCTTTCTGTCTAGATTTCCTGGTTTCATTTTTATAAATAAATAGGAGAATGAGTCAAAAATTATCCACACTCCAATTGTATTAAAGCCTGTTGATGACAACATTGAATACACATATGAAGTGATTATATCAAATAGAATCAGCCATGGCTATGCCTATTAAATAATCCTTGACACACATGGGTTTCAAAGAGTTTGTGTGAGATGGATACAGAAACAACTCATGGAAAAACAGAAATAGAAGTGTTTGGAAATCTGCAAACAAAATTTGGACAGATAATCTAAGGAAGGTAAAAGTTTCTTTAAGAAATTCATTACTGGTAATAAGACATGAATATGAGCCTAAGAGTAAACTCCAGAGTATGGAATAGAAACATCCTCAATCACCAATCAAGAAAAAGTTCAAAAGTCAACCATCACCTGGAAAATTAATGCTTACAATTTTCTGAAATTCTCAAAGGCCAGTACTGGAACACTATCAGGAAAAAGTTCAACAATCAACAGTGCTCATTATAGTGAGATGCTCACTGAAGAGCTGAGGCCTAAACTTCAGGTTAAATGCAGAGGACTTTACACAAGGGCATTGTGATCATGCATGATAATGCATGCCCTTCACACCTCTGCTCACACTGTTGAAAATACAGAAACTTCATTTTGAGGAGTTAAAATATCCTCCCTATTGTCCTGATCTTGTTCCATCTAACAGAATCTGTTTGGTTCCCTGAAAGCAATCCTTCAAAGATAAAAATTTACCTCTTATGAAGAACTGAAGACAGCAGTGCAATTGTGGCTTGCAGCTCAATCAAATGCATTTTTTTTTTTTTTTTTAATAAAGGAATGTGAAAGCTTCTTGACAAATGGACAAAGTGTATTGAAAAACCAGGAGATTATGTTGGAAAATTATGTATATTTCTTTTAAAAGTTGATTAAGCTCTCCAGGTAAAGATGGTGGAATGTGGTTATAGCTTTTCACTGACAACATTCAGTCCATTTGGTAAACTTATCCAGATTGAATATGCTTTGGCTGCTGTAGCTGGAGGACCCCTTTCAGTAGGAATTAAAGCTGCAAATTATGTGGTGTTAACAACAGAAAAGAAGCAGAAAGCCATTCTGTACTAAGAACGAAGTGTACACAAAGTGGAACCAATCCCCAAGCATATAGTGGTATATAGTGGCTTGGTATATAGTGGCATGGGCCCAGATTACAGAGTACTTGTACACAGAGCTCAAAAATTAGCTCAGCAGTACTATCTTGTTTACGAAGAGCCCATCCCCACAGCACAGCTGGGACAGAAAATAGCTTCTGTGAGGCAGGAATACACCCTGTCCGGTGGTGTACGTCCATTTGGAGTTTCTTTACTTAGTTGTGGTTGGGATGAGGTACGATCTTATTTATTTCAGTCCGATCCATATGGAGTCTTCTTTGCCTGGAAATCCACAGCAATGGGGAAGAACTATGTGAATGGGAAAATGTTCCTAAAGAAAAGATACAATGGAGATCTGGAACTTGAAGAAACCATCCATACAGCATCTTAACCCTAAAGGAAAACTTTGAAGGGCTATGACAGAAGATTACATAGAAGTTGGTATCTGCAATGAAGCTGGATTTAGGAGGCTTACTCCAACTGAAGTTAAAGATTACTTGGCCGCATAGCATAATAATGAAGCACCTGAATAATCTGGGATTTCAGATAATATGTCCACTCTTAAACATGTTTAAATATGTTTTGTTTTGCAGATTTTTTTCATACTTATTTCTACATGGTTTAATGGGCTGATATTTTTTAAATGACATAAATCATAATAAACTGTGAAACTGAAAAAAAAAAAAAAAACAGTTGATTAAAATAAATTCTACAGCCAGAATATTGGTAATGTTTGGCTCAGCCTCATATATTTGAGCATATTCTATTTTACTATAAATGTAAACCAAAGGTTCCCTGGTTACCCAGAGGCTAATACACTCACCTGTTGACCAAAATGTCAGTGGTTTGAACCAACCAGACACTCAGCAAGAGAAAGATTTCCATAAAGATTTACAGCCTTGAGAACCCAAGAAAGAAGCTCTACTCTTCTATGAGTCAGAATCAACTTGACAGTAGTGGGTTTGGTTTTTGGCTGCAACTTCCCATAGAGTTTGAGAGAAACCTATGGAAGCAGACAGCAACATCTTTGTCCCTTAGTGTGCTAGTGGCTTAAAATCCCTAATCTTTCAGTTATCAGTCAAGCATTTACCCACTGTGTCACCCAGGCAAATTTCTATAATGTCACTATATCTATCAATTCTTGCATATACTTTAAATTGCTAGTTATTTGTATTTTTTATTTCGCTCTGTTTTGTTTTTAATTTTAAATCTTTGTTTTTGTGTTAAATATTCCTCATGCGAGAACCCTTACTTACTCTTTATGTAAGAAGTATGGTTCTAGTCTATGGTGTGGCCTGGATGTACTATGGGAAAGAAAAATCACTGCAGTGGTTAAGGAAAGTCCCTTACATTTTGAGGAAGTTGTTTTTCTTGCCTCTTATGAGATTTTAATATCTTCCATTTCATATCAGGGTTGTTGAGAGCATAAAGCACAATTACACGTATACATGGGCTTAGAAAATGGCTATATAAATGTAAAACAGATGAAACTTTCCTAAAATAGTAATTTGGTCCTTCCAGAATTTATTTTACTAAACATCCACTGGTTCTAAGTCTCATATGTTTACTCTAGTGGGGTTCCAGCTTTGGTGGTTTTCTCTAGTTGACTGAGATCATGATAATATTTTATTTCTATAAACTTTCTAAATAATATTCTGATTGCCCTCTTTATATATTCAAGGGTAAGTAAATAATAATAATAATAATAAAATGCATTGCTGCTAGAGCTACAGTTTATAGATTCATGGGCGTATTCTAAATAAACATTTCCCTGCTATCTGTGGATGGCTGGAGACAAGCTTTCTCAGTAACATCCTTGTCTTACTCTCACTAGGGTGCCTTAAAAATAAAGTCCAATCAAAATAATCACTTCTGAATGGATTGCTGGGCCAATTAAATTCAAGGCAGAGAGGTCAGCTAAGAAGGCTATAGTGACTGTTTTGGGGAAACTCAAAGGGGTAATCTTGATAGATTTTCTCAAAGGACATAGGATGATCATGGGAGCTTATTATGAAGAAGTTTTAAGAAAATGAAAAACTGCTTTGGATACAAAAAGGACAAAGTTATGTTGAAGAATTATTTTCCCCATCATTTCAGCATACCAATTTACAGAATAGTAAGGGCTATTCTATGAGACTTTTCTTGGGAAACCTTTCCCCATTCACCTTATAACCCTTATCTTCCTTCTATAGACTTCTTTTTGTACTCAAAATGCAAATAACATTAAATGGAACATGATTTTGAGTCGCTAACGATGGCAAAACTGTCATTTTGATGTGATGTGAATGGATGAGCACAGATTTCTCCAGGGAGGAGTTAGAGTAATGGAATCACTTTCAAAAATATATGAGAGTAAATCAAAAATTGTCTGCACTTTGGCTGTAAAAATAATTTTAATTAACTTTTAGAAAAGACAAATACATCATTTTTTGACATAATCCCTTCGTGTTAAAAAATACACTTTTTGCATCTGTCCACAAGCTTTTGTATTCCCTTATTTAAAAAAGGGTTATTTGAAGAAAAACGTGGTATCAGGATTGGAGGAAGACTCATTAACAACCTGCGATATGCAGATGATACAACCTTGCTTGCTGAAAGTGAAGAGGGCTTGAAACATTTACTGATGAAGATCAAAGAGCCCAGCCTTCCGTATGGGTTGCATCTCAATGTCAGAAAAACAAAAATCCTCACCAATAGACCAATAAACAACATTCTTATCAATGGAGAAAAGATTGAAGTTGTCAAGGACTTCATTCTTCTTGGATCAACTATCAACACTCATGGAAGCAGTAGTCAAGAGATCAGACGACGTATTGCATTAAGCAAATCTGCTGCACAGGAACTTTTTAAAGTGTTGAGGAGCAGAGATGTCAGCTTGAGGACTAAGGTGCGCCTGACCCAAGCCATGGTATTTTCAATAACCTCATATGGATGTGAAAGCTGGACAGTGAATAAGGAAGATCGTAGAAGAATTGATGCCTTTCAGTTGCAGTATTGGAGAAGAACACTAAAGTGCCATGGACTGCCAAAAGACCAATAGATGTGTTTTGGAAGAAGTGCAGCCAGAGTGCTCCTTGGAGGGCAGGATGGCTAAGCTTCGTCTCTCATACTTGGGACGTATTATCAGGAGGGAAGAGTTGCTGGAGAAGGATGTCATGCTGGGTAAGATGGAGGGTCAGAGAAAAAGAGGAAGACCCCCAACGAGATGGATCAGCCAGGTGGCATCATTGATGGCGTCAAGTGTGGCAGCAGTAGTGAAGTTGGCCCAGGATCAGACATTGTTTCATTCTGCTGTGCATGGGGTCGCTATGAGTCTGTTCCAACTCAATGGCACCTGACAACAACATTAAAAAAAAAAAGTTTATGCTGAATGAGCAGTGAACCATAAATGCACTGCTGTCTTCATTTCTTCATCAAAGGTGAATCTTCATCCTCAAAGGGCTACTTTCAGGGGACCAAACTGGTGAAAGTACAATGGAACAGGATCAGGACTATGGGAAGGATGCTTTCACACCTCAAAATGAAGTTTTTTCAGTGTCAACAGTGTGAGCAGAATTCAGTGGACATGCTTGTCATGAAAGATCACAATGGCCTTGGATTGCTGTCCTCTGTGTTTTATGCAAAGTTTAGGCTTCAGCTCTTCAGTGAGCTCTGACTACAATGAACATTGTTGATTGTTGAACCCTTTTTCCTGATAGTGTTTCAGGAATTGGCCCTTGAGGATACCAGAAAACTGTAAGCATCAATTTCCAGATGATGGTTGACTCTTTTTTTTTAATGTTTTATTGTGATTTATGTGATAATTTACATGGGAGACCATTAGTTTTACATTCATCCTATCGTATATCATTTCATTGCCATGGTTACAATCCCCTCTATGTATCATCAACCAACCAAAGGGTATACACTACAAGCCTGACCCCAGTCGTCAGCACACAGCCCCTCTCCCTCTCTGTGTCTAAAGTCCCCAGCTGCTCCATCTCTTCACGTCATCGTCCCTGACTCTATCTCAGGCATCACTGCTTCTCTGGATAGGGTTCCTCTCTCCGCTCTTCTCTCTTGATGGTCCCAGGGATCTCCACTGCTAGACTGAAAAGTTAATCACTCCCCTCCTTGCTACAAAATGTCTACCTTTACATTTCCAACCCTCACAAGCAGTCTTGATAACAATTATTCACTATTGTATCACAAGAGACCCATCCGCATTTTATTTCATCAGCCCTGCCTAGATAGATTGGATACTACTCAGAAGAGATTCTACCTTCCTTCACGTCCTCTGAATCTAGGTTCCCTTGAAAGCTTGTAAGCCAGTCACTTCATGCCTTTGTACCCCGCCCCAACCTTATTGGGCAGCAAATGTCCAAGTTGCCCATCCCTTTCTACTCTGTGTGGAGGAGGTAGGAATGATCCTTGCTGTAAGGATTTGTTCCCTCTTTTCAGCTACTGCATCCATAGGTGTAGGTCAAGTTCATCAAATTGTACCAGATTACTCTTTTTTT
>NW_006408787.1:1952034-1953124 GCF_000296735.1 Chrysochloris asiatica | reverse complement strand
ATTTCCTTGGTCTTCCTATTGTTGATTTCTAATTTGATAGCATTGTGGTCTGAGAAGATGCTTTGTAGTATTTTGATATTTGCAAATTTATGTAGATTTGTTTTGTGGCCTTAAACATGCTCTATTCTGGAAAATGCTCCATGTGCACTGGAAAATAAGGTGTATTGTGCTCTGTACACATCTATGAGGTCTAGTTGGCTGATTGTGTTGTTTAGTTCTTTTGTGTGTTTGTCAAGTTTCTTGCTGATTGTTCTATCCATTTTTGAAAGCAGTGTATTAAAATCACCCATTATTATTGTAGATTCATCTATTTCTTACTTCAAATCTATTAGAATTTGCTTTATATATTTTGGAACACTTTCATTGGAAGCATAGATATTTATTATGGTTATTTCATCTTGTTCAATTGTCCCTTTAATCATGACATAATGTCCATCTTTATCTATTTTGCTGCTTTTTGCCTTAATGTTTATTTTATAAGAGATTAGTACTGCCACTCCTATTCGTTTTTTATTGCAATCAGCTTTGTATATATTTTCCATCCTTTGACTTTTAATCTGTTTTTGTCTCTGTGTGTGAGATGTGTCTCTTGCAGACAGCCTATTGAATGATCTTGTTTTCTTATCCATTCTGCCACAATACGTCTCTTAACAGGTGCGTTTGATTCATTTACATTCAGTGTAATTATCGATAGGTATTGATTAATTGCTGACATTATGTTTTTGTGTGTGTGTGTGGTGTTGCTGCTTTCTTTGTTCTGTGTGTCTTCTTTTGTCGAGTTCATGATTTTTGTTTTCTTTCTTGTGAGTTTTCTCATAGTTTTAATGTTTCCATGTTCTTCTTGGATTTTCATCCTCTTGGTATGTTGTGAAGTGCTAATTTTCTTTGAGGTTGCCTAATAGTCCATTAGCTTTTCTCTCCATTTAGTGCAGTCTATTTTAACCTGTAATCGACCTGACCTTCTCACTATCTGGATCTCTGTTCCTACGTATTTACCTTCTTTTACATTGTACTTGTTTTGATCATAGATTGACCTCCCATATCCTCTGAGTTTGTTCTTATAGTTTTGCCCTGTTCTCAACTCTTCATT
>NW_006408787.1:1947044-1950200 GCF_000296735.1 Chrysochloris asiatica | reverse complement strand
AAAATATTAAAAGAAAACCCTGCAGAAATGTAAAAGAACAAAAGACAAAAAAGCAGAAAACCTTCAGAGCCTGCTCTTGGGCTGAGTATCTGTGTGCATGCGTGGCAGAAGAACCCACCAGTGGTGAAAGTGGGGTGTTTCCACCTGCTCAGGTTCCCCATCTAGTCACCAGAATGGAGATGGGCAAACAGTGGGTGTGCCAATGACCATATGTCGTCCCCCCGCCCCAAAAAAAAAAAAGAAAATCAGAACAAAGCAAAACTGACAAAGTGTATGTCCTTCCACCTTTGCTCCAAGATTCCCATGCATTTTTTCTGTGGTGTTTCTGCTTCCCCACTTGGTCTTGCTATTTGGTCTCACCCAAGATGGCAGCTCCAGGCCTCTGAGCCCAGCCCACCAGATTCAAAAGTATGCGATTTTTCATTTCAGCTTCAAGTTCCATGATCCATAAGCCTTCAAACCTTCAAAATATTTCTATCTCTATGGTTCTGAGTTTTGGAGCTCTGTCCTGGATCTGCTTTGCCTGGTATTCTGTGGTATTACTGATGGCAAACTTCACTGCACCTCCACCCTAGCCCTGATGGTTGACTCTTGAAATTTTTCTTGGTTGGTGATTGAGGATGTTTCCATTCCATACTCAGCTATTTACTCACAGACTCATAGCAATGAATCCCTACCTTGTCACCAATAATGATTTTTTTTTTAATAAAATTTTGTCTTCCTTTTAGTTTCAGTCCAAATTTTGTTTGTAGATGTCCAAATAGTTCTGTTTCTGCTCTTCCATGAGTTGCTTCTATACCCATCTCACACAAACTTTTTAAAATCCATGTGTTTCTTGGATTATTTCATTGGCAGAGCCATGGCTGATTCACAAATGATTTGACACATAATCCACTCTCACTCTTCTATTTGACAGAATCATTTTTTATGCGTGCTCAATGTTGTCATTAGTTATTGTAGTGGACATACATTTTAGTATAACCAAGTGTGGATATTTTTTTTACTCACTCTTGTGTTAATCTGGATTGAGAATCTGTCAAGAAGCAATAGCGTCACATTTTGGTATTTGTGTTTGTTGAATGTGTCTATGATTTTGTGCCAATACATTTTTACTTTTCTTCATATAAGCTGTATTAAATATCCATCAGAATTCAGATATGATTTGATTTCTGCCGTCTTCAGTTAACTCTTTTGAATCCCACACTTCTTGTCTTTTAAAAGAATGAAAAACCTCAGCATCTCAGCTGTTTTAATCATTTGCTGTCGTATGACTTTTGTCCTATTTTTTTTTTTAAAAACCATTCTGTTTAGGTACTCACCCACCTTTTTATTGAAACTACTTTTTACAAAGTCACCAATGACCTCTACATTGCTAAATCTAATGACTAAGTATTACTGATCACTTACTTCTCCTTGAAAGGTTTTCTTCACTGAGCTCTTCATTGACTTCTCCAACAATCTCCTAATTTCTTCTTCTAAATTTATTGTGTTAAACACATTTGTCTCATGTCTTCAACCTCTAAACATTGAGAAAGTCCAATGCTTAGGCCTTGGGTCTCTTTACTTTTCTTTCTATACTACTTTGTGATTCATTTAGCATCATTGTTCTAAATATCATTCAAGTACTGACCACTTCTAGATGCATATGTTCAGTCAAGACTTCACTGTCTCTTGAAGCTTCCTCACAAAACTATATTTCCACTCCAGTTAATAGCAAAATATCAAAGGTATCATGACCATAATAAAACCCCTGGCATTGTTTTTCTACCCTTATTAAAAAACAGCAATTGTATTTTTCCAGTTTTTAAAGTAAAAAATGTTGGAATCATCTTTGATCCTTTTTTGATCTCACATATAATCTGTCACCATTCTTGTTAGCTCGATAATCAGCTCACTTATCGCCTTCAAGTTACACTGGTCCATGCTACCCTTATCACAAAGCCTTCCAATCATTTTTCTACTTTCAGATTCATTGTCCTCCTCTTATCCATTGTCCACAAAGCAGCCAGAGCAATTTTTTTCTAAAATTTACTTTATATACAGTACAACACTTGTCTGAACAAAACATTTAAAAAGTTTTACAAAGTAAACGACAATATGCTTACAATATCCTTATCCAGTGCCATATGAGATTTGGCTGCCCATTACTGTAATCCTGTTTCTTATCATTTGCCCTTTGTTTATTTTGTTTCAGCTACACAGACATCCTTGGTATTCCTTAAGTACACTAAACTCATCTTTGCCTGTGGACTTTCATAATTGCTGTTAATTTTACCTAGAATCCTTTCTCCTATGTTTCTCTTCTAGTTCTCATTGCTATTTTTAGATATTTCGTTTTATGAGTACACTCTTCCCTTTTCTGCCTTATCACCACTATCTATCAATCCTCTTGTGTTGTTCTTTTCTTGACATTTACCATTGTCCATATATATTATTTATATGATTACTCACTCTATTCTCATACTAATATAAAAGCTCTATGAGTGTGGCCATATTGTCTTTGTATTAGAGCTTAAATTCTAAACATTTGATTTGCAGAAGTCTATGATTTATAGTGAGAAACCTAAATATATTTTCAGTCTTGATATAAACTCAGTCTCTATTGGGTTGTTTCTGACCACTAACTAGCAATGTAAAAAGCTTTGTCCTCAGGCATAATGTGTTTGATTTACTACAACTCCCCCTTGCCAGTCCAGGAGGGGTATCTCTCTCTCTCAGGAACTTAACTTAGTGTGCCCTTGACAAAAATTGGATATCAGGGTCGGATGATCATAAGTTATGTTTCTACCCACATCGTCAGAGGGCCCCAAGACCAATTATGTTAGCTTTTCTGATCTGCAATAGTGTACCTATGCCAATCATGGTTTCTTCTCTGCTTCCTTTGTTCCACCTGCAACTATACAGAAATATGAGCAATTGATGCTCTATTCCATAGTAAGCCTCTGGCTGATGTTATTAAGCTTTTCCATGGACTCTTCTCACAGATATTTTCAATTTAATTCCTGTGTATTCCTTCTGGTAAGGTCCAAGTATAAAGTCACCTTTTATACTATTGTAAAAAAAGGTGTTTGCAATGAATAAGTCACTGGTATTGAAAAATTATATCATGCAGTATTCAGCATTGATTCTGCCACCAAAGTCATATATATATATATA
>NW_006408787.1:1936202-1946944 GCF_000296735.1 Chrysochloris asiatica | reverse complement strand
ATTCTATCATATATCATATCATTGCCATGATTACAATCTCCTCCATGTATCATCAACCAACCAAAGGGTATACCCTGCAATCCTGCTCCCTACACTTCCCCCCACCATCCCCCCAAAAAAAAACACCAGTCTTCATCAAGCAGTCGTTCTCCATCTCTGGATCTAAAGTCCCCAGCTGCTCCATCGCTCCACGTGATCGTCTCTGTCTCCATCTCAGGCATCACTGCTTCTCTGGGTAGGGTCCCGCTCTCGGCTCTTCTCCGTTGATGGTCCTAGAGACATCTGCTCATAGACCTCCATTCCTTGCTAAAAAATGTCTACCTTTACATTTCCAATCTTCACAAACAGTCCTGATAACAATTATTCACTATTGTATTACAAGAGACCCATCTGCATTTCATTTCATCAGCTCCGCCTAGGCAGATTGGATACTATTGACTGGAGATTCTGCCTTCCTCCAGTCCCCCTGGATCTACATTCCCTCTTGAAAGCTTGCAAGCCAGTCACTTCTTGGCTTTGTAGCCCCCACCCCACCCTCATTTTGGGTAGCCAATGTCCAAGTTGGCCATCCCTGTCTACTCTGTGTGTGGAGGAGGTGGGAATCCAAAGTCAGATTTTTGAGCTACTGATTCTTCCTCTATGTTTCAAACTTTTATGAACCAATTACAGGTAATTGACAATCACTTTGTTTGCATGCTTGATAAATTTCAGAATGAAGAATTTGGTAGAATTATTCAATTTCATTATCACTGGATTTAGTGGATTTAGTGGCTAGTGCAGCATAACAAGTGCAAACAGAAACTAAAGGAAATTAAAGCAAGTTCAAGAGAGCTGAAACAAGACCTTGAATATATCCCACCTCAATTTAGAGATCATCACACGAACATATTTGTGGCATTAGACACTAATAACACAAAACAAACATAGTTGCAGGATGGCATCAAGAACATTATATATTAAAGAAAGCAAGAGGTCATTAAAAAGATAGGGATTTAAGAAAAGATAAAAATGGATGTCAGAGAGACTCAAAACCTTGTTCTTGAATGCAGAGAAGCTGAATTGACCAGAAAAAAAATGATGAAATTAAAAAACCTGAACAGAATATTTCATAGGGCCACTGAAGAAGATATTTTTGCATATTATAATGAATATGCAAAGACCTGGAGTTAGAAAACCAAATGGAAGAACACATTAGACATTTCTCGAGCTGAAAGAATTGAAGAAGAAATTCATGCCTTACCTTGCAATTTTAATGGATAGGTTGTTGTTTATGTTAAGTGCTGCTGAGTCTGTTCTGACTCATAATTACTCTGTATAGGGTTTCTGGTAGGAGTTGCTGGTAGTTTTGAAACAGACCTGTGGTTAGCAGTTGAGTGTTTATCCCACAGCACCACACCAGGATACTATGGACAAAATGTTGAATGATGCAGGAAGCAACAAAAGAAGATGGAAGGAATACAAAAAGTCACTGTAGCAAATGATCAATGTCAAGCCATTTTTAGAGGTAGCTTATGATCAAGAACCAATGGTATTGAAGGAAGAGGTATAAGCTACACTAAAATCACTAGCGAATCAAGGTTTCAGGAACTGACATAATACAATTGAAATCTTTCAACAAACTCATGCAGCCCTAGAGGCTCTTACTCATCTGTGCCAAGAAATTTGGAGGACAGTTACTTGACCAACTGATTAGAAGAGATTCATATGTGTACCCATTCCAAATGAAATTATCAAGTGATATCATTAATATTACATGCAAATAAATTATAGTGAAGATAATTTAAAAGTGATTGCAGGAATTGAGGGAGCATCCAGAAACTCAAGCCTGATTCTGAAGAGGATGTGGAACTTGGGATATCATTGTTGATGCCGGATGGGTTGTGATTGAAACCAGAGAATATCAGAAAGATAGCTTGTTGTTGTTGTTAAGTGCTGTCAAATTGGTTCCATTTACTTGTGCTTTATTGACTATGGTTTATTGACTATATGGATCACAACAAACTGAGGATAACATTGCAAAGAATGGGTATTCCAGAACACTTAATTGTACTCATGAGGAACTTGTGCAGAGATCTATAGGCAGCCATCAAACACAACAAGGGGATACTGAGTGGTTTAAAATTAGGAAAGGTGTATACCAAGGTTGAATCCTTTCATCATATTTATTCAATCTATATATAATCTAAGAAACTAGATTATATAAAGATGGATGTGGCACACACATTCTTATGCACACCTCAAAAAAGCAGCAGGCAATGGCAGGGATTTTGGAGCCCCACAGCCTTGTGATCACTTTGGCAATATGTGAATACCTTCTTGCCAAGAATTCAGGTTGCCACTGTGAAGGAGGCCTTAAGGAGAAGACTATCCAGAGGAAATCAATTCCAGATACCTCTGATATTATACCTAATGCAGGCAGCATGAGCCATTCTGTGGAAGCATCTGTGTTGCTCTCCAGGTAGGAGGATCCTGGAAGCAGGCAGTGCCAAGAACACTGCTAGAGGAGGAATGGGGCCAGATATACACTTTCTACAATGAACACAATTTTCATCTTATGAAGGAATTTTAAGTAAATCAGTTATTTAATTTCCACATATTCAAGTTCAATAACATTCTGTGTAAAGTACCAACAACCACTCCCCCTCAGTGGAGTTATCAGGATTTTTCTGACACTGAGGTGAACTTTTCTTGGTACTTCTGGCAATGACAGATCTGCGAGGCAGATTTCTCTGCTAAATGCTCTTGAGCAACAGAAAGAGTAAAACCTCTGGAAGCAGTGTAAGGCTAGCAGAGCTGTGATCCCTCCCTTGCTGCTCACTTTCATAGGAACTCAGCCTGGACTCAGATGGTTTGACTGAAGATTTATCCTGCCTCACTCACCTCTAAAGTCATTGATTCTGCAGTGAGCTGGTATTTGAGGCTGCTTTCTGTGGCCCTTTTCTACTCCCACCCTACTCCCAGCCTTTCTCTTCAGTCATTCAAATGATATGAACTTTGGGATGGAGTTTGATATTTGTTTCCTTTCCCATGCGAGTGCTCTTGACAAGGACCATTTGAATGTTGTGGTTTGTTTTCAGTGAAGAGAGTTTGCCTGGATCATCCACCATGTTCTTGTTGCTGCCTTTTGATAACCTGATTGTCAACCTACTGGGTATCTCTCTGACTATCCTCTTTACCCTCCTGCTTGTTTTCACCATAGTCCTAGCCATTTTGGAGTCCCCTTTGGTATCTGAACACTCTACATGAAAACTTTGCTAAAATTCTTTGTGTGGGCTACCTTGAGAATGGAAATAGGACCTAAGGAGAAGAACCTCCAACTCTACAAGCCCCATACCAATGGAATCATTGCAAAAGATTCTTTAGAAGAAGTTGTCAAAGATAATCATCAAAGTTGGAGTAATAAAGCTCTGGATAATACTCCAGAGTTGTAGCTCTGACATTTTCTACTTTTGCCAGAAAGGAATAGAGACTATTATGAATGATGAGGTGACAAAGAGTTTATCAGCAAAGAAGTTGGTGTCCTGGAACCTGCTGAGCAGAACCAGTTATAACTTCCAAAATATCAGGATGAGGCTCACTGTCTTATGGGGGTCAGGAGTGCTGATTCACTATTGCTTACTTCTGCCACTCAGGATAGCTCTTGCTTTCATGGGAATTTCCTATACATGGCAGAATATTTACCAAATCTGAAGTTTAAGGAGTTCTTGAGTAACCATTTTTATTTAATTTGTTACAAGATCTGTGTGGATTCGCTGACAACCATCATTACCAACCAGAAGTACACTATGACACTAAAACAGACCTAGAAATAGTGGGGTCTGTGTGGCCAATCATACTTATCCTATTAATGTGATCATTTGGCCAGTGATGACTACTATGCCATGGTGGACCAAATGCACAGAGGACTCATGAACATAACTCAGAGAGCCAGGGTGAAGCCCAGTCATCACATCTAGTTTGAGCACTTTAAAGTGAAATATCGCCACCTGGTGTCCAAAAGAGTGACTGAGCATGTGCATTCATTTTCCCAGAAGGAACTTGCAGGAGCTCTAGTAGCATTTTGTTGTTGTTGTTGTCAGGTGCCATAGAGTTGAAACTGACTCCTAGCGATCTCGTGCACAGCAGAACGAAACAATGTCTGATCCTGGGCCAACCTCACTACCATTGCCACACTTGATGCCATCAATGATGCCACCTGGCTGATCCATCTCGTTGGGGGTCTTCCTCTCTTTCTCTGACCCTCCATCTTACCCAGCATGACATCCCTCTCCAGCAACTGTTCCCTCCAGACAATATGCCCAAAGTATGAGAGAAGAAGCTTAGCCATCTTGGCCTCCAAGGAGCACCCTGGCTGCACCTCTTCAAAAACAGATCTATTGGTTCTTTTGACAGTCCATGGCACTTTCAGTATTCTCCTCCAACATCACAATTCAAAGGCTTCAATTCTTCTACGATCTTCCTTATTCACTGTCCAGCTTTTGCATCCATATGAGGTTATTGAAAATACCATGGGCTGTGAACCTCAGGGTCAACAATTCGAAACTACCAGCTGTTCCACAGGAGAAAGATGAGGCTTTTTGCTCCTGTAAACATTTAAACCTCAGAAACCCTGTACAGGGTTGCTATGAGTCAGAACCAACTCCACGGCACATAACAACAACAACAACAACAAGGGTGATGATGTTCAAAAAGGGAAATTTTTAAATTGGAGCCATAGTCTACCTTGTTATTATCAGGATGGCCCAATTTGGTGATACCTTCTGAAACAGTAGCAAATATGGGATGGTGAAGTACCTGCTGAGGGTGATGACCAGTTAGGCCATTGTCTGCAGTGTTTGGTACCTGTCACCCATGACCAGGGAAACTGATGAAGATGCTGTCCAGTTTGCAAACAGGGTAAAGTCTGCCATTGCCAAGCAAGGAGGATTTGCATACTTACCGTGGAATGGTGGTCTGAAGTGGGAGAAGGTAAATGATACCTTCAAAGTGGAGCAGCAGAAGCTATACAGCATGATGATCAGTGGGAACCATGAGGACAGGAGTTGTTCCTGAGTCCTTGCCTTGTGTTGGCTGGCATTACCATGCTCATTTCCTGACATGTGAGTCACCTGAAGTTGTTGCTGCTTGCCACTGCCACCACCACTGCATTCTTCCCAGACTCTAGGGCTTTTGGGGTTGCTCGGGACCCTAGGACTTCTTCAGAGCTGGGCAAGCACTGGGATAGCACAGCCTGCCCTTTGGCTATCTGAAGTAATTGCTGCTGGATATTGCTGCCCGGGAGGAGATGCCTTTTCATTTCTTCTACAATTAAGTCTATTGTAGGAATGCCATTAAATTTAGCCTCCACCTGTGCATGTTGTGTGGGGCTAAGTGTTTAGGAAAAATCAGCCACTTACCCTTTAGGGAGGTTAGGAATGTAAATGCATCACAGAGACCCCATATCCGAAGGTGGTTTGCTGTGGAAGAGTCCACCCACTCTTGAGAAAAGGCAGTAATGAAGCACCTTGGCTTGTTTCAGCCATTACCTCCCCTACCCTCCCCACCCCCCAAGCTTTATTGCTCCACAGACTTGTAGAAAGAAAACTGTAGTCTCCCAGGGTTTTCAGCAAATTGAGGTTTTAATTTCTTACCCTATTACTCATGGGGCTTCACCAAGGGGATGAGAGACCAACAAATCACTGACAAGTCTTGTGGTGAGAACCAGGAGTCATTCAAACTCAAGTGCTGGTCCTGAACTCCCCATGTGACTCATTCTTTGTTAATTCATACCTCAGTTTCCCTATCTGTAACATGGATCAGGAGGGGAGGGGTGATTGTTACCTACCTCACAGGGTTGTTGTGGGGATTAAAGTGTATTCTGAGTGAAGGACAAGTAATGCCCAGTGTTATAAGAAGAGGTTTCTGAATGGTCGCAGGGCAAGGTCAGTTCAGAGCTATAGCATACGCCTTTGGATTTCTTTTTGTGACTAAATAAAATTGTTTTGGATGGTGAAAAAATATGAATAGGACATCAGGATTAGAGGAAGAGTCATTAAAAACATGCACTATGCAGCTAACACAACTTTGCTTGCTGGAAACAAAGAGGACTGAACATAGTTAAGATGACAATAAAAGAGTACAGCGTTCAGTGTGAATCACACTTTAATGTAAAAATTAAAAATCCTCGAAACTCGACCAATAAATAGTATCATAATAAACAGAAAAGATTGAAGTTGTCAAAGATTTCATTTTGCTTGGATCCACAATCAGTGTTCATGGAAGCAGCAGTCAAGAAATCAAACAACATATGGCATTAGGTAAATCTATTGCAAAAGACTTTACAGCATTCAAGAACAAAGTTTGAGGACTAAGGTCAGCCTGACCTTAGCATGATATTTTCAATCACCTAATATGCATGTGAAAGTTGGACAATAAATAAGAAAGGCCATAAAAGAGTTAATGTATTTTAATTATGGTGTTGCAGAAGAATATTCATGACCCACGGACTTCCAGAAGAACAAACAAATCTGTATTCTTTTTAAGAAGCCAGAATATTGCTTAGTGAGGATGGTGAAGTTTTGTCATGAGAGCCCAGTCCCTGGAGAAGTCATGTTCAGAAAAGTAGAGAACAAAAAAGAGGAAGAATCCTAAAAGAATGGAATGCCACAATGGTATCAACAATAGATGCAAACAAAACAACAATTATGAGGATGGCACAGGACTAGGCTGTGCTTCGTTCTATTGCTCATAGAGTCACTGTGAGTTGGAATTGACTTGGTGGCACCTAACAATAACAACTACCAACAACATAAACTGGCCAAGTGACTCTGAATTCTTGGGGCACAGTTAGGGCCTCATGCTGATGATCTCCCTCATCAAGATGATATGTCTCAGTGTTTGTGGTTTGTTAAGACTTAAGGTAAGGGTTACTATAAAATATATTTATTTTTGCTGTTTTTTTTTTCTTTCCTAAACATCTTTCACTGACTGATATATTCTTTGTATCTAAGAGGCACTCAATAAATATTTGTAGCACATTATAAACTCAGCAAATATTTGTTAAGTGAATCAAAAAGTAGGAATGACAAAATTAGATTTTTAAAAATCCAAAATAATAGAAATCGGTCTATTTGATATGATCTTGATAGTATTCCCTGTAAATAGGAACACAGTCTGTAACATAAATTACTTTGACCGTATGGACATATACTAAACATATGTAAGACATGGGCATCTAGAATAAAGGCAGAAGAACAAAACACTAAGAAAACTTTCCTTAGAGGGCATACTGGGGTAACTGCTCCTAATACAAAATAGTTTTAAATGGCAACAACAGATACTTTGGAAAATTTACAAGGGAAAATAAATGAAAGTTTCCTATGTGACAGACATTGAATTCTGAGTTTTAAGTTAGAATAAGAAGATGTCTTTATATCTGTAAAGAGCCTTTCAAATTAAGAAGGGCTCCAGAGTAAAACATAATTATATAGAATAGATAAAACTTTAAAACTTGATTTACATAGCCTTGGCTTCTATGTAGGCACCTACTTAAATGTTTGCTGTACTCATTATTAAACTAATTGTAGTGATAAAATTCTATAACAATATGCAGGTATGTAAAAATAGTAAAGTGAAGAACATTGATCTTTAAAAGTGAAACGATAGATGACATAAAACAGGCTCGATTTATTTTGCCAGAATATTTTCTAAAACTGCAACCCTATATTACTGAGTTCATTGCTCTCATATTTTCAAACTATCTAGGATAATGTGCACAGAATATTATCATGAGTCACAAATTTGCATATAACCAATAATATGAGTTGAATTTATAGCTCTTCAAAATACAGAAATTAGTTCTTTTCTAAAACTCACAATTTTGTACTGGGTACCAAAATTAATATAATTATTTTCATCATAGAAATTCTCCATTTGATTTTTTTTAGAATTATTAAATTATTTGAAAACATTTATCAGTGAAATCTAATAAAATTCTAAGAAAAGAGATTGCTTAGTAATAATGTCAGTTGTCTATACTGTCACTCTATGAAACAGAAATTGACTTTTGAAATCAATTTAGGAGCACAAAAGGTAACAAAATCTGATTTAAACATTTTTTTTTTTCTTTTTAAAACAAGTCCCGCATTTTCATGTTGCAGTGGTTGCTACAGATTGTATAGCCAGTCCTGCTAGTAGTAGTAATAGTAATAGTAGCAGCAAGAGTAGTAATAGTGAGTTTGTTGGTGCTGTAAATGGTTAACTTTCTTGGCTGCTAGCTCTGGTAGCGTAGTGGTTACGAATCGGGCTGCGAGCTGCAAGATCAGCAGTTCGAAACTACTAGCAGTTCCACGGGAGAAAGATGAGGCGTTCTGCTCCCGTAAAGAGTTACAGCCTCGGAAACCCTGTGTAGGGTCGCTATGAGTCGGAACCGACTCCACGGCACATAACAACAACAACAACACCCAAAGTTGGAGGATTGAGCCCACCCAGAGACACCCTGGAGAAAGGCTTATAATACTTCCAGAATTCACCCACTGAAAACGCTATGACTCACAGTCCTACTCTGATGCACATGGGGTTGCATTAGTTGGAATCCACTTGACAGCAGTTGGAACCTGGGTGGTGGCAGTGGTAATAACCATAGGAGTAGGAGTAGCAACAAGGGCAGCAAAGTTAGCATTGATTCATTGATTTTTCTGGGTCTCAGTAGTTTAGATATAATTCAAAATAGTGATAAGGTACTATACTAATACAAATTTCATTTTACAGTTGAAAATATGAGACAACTGACAAGTCAGTACTTCTCTGACTTAAGGAAGTAATTGTGGAAATAAAATGTAAAAAATAGATTAAAAGACAGGGTTGAAATAACAGCAAGAGGAAATAATAAAAACTTAGACTGAAGAAAACACTCATGACAATGTTTTCTTGGCTTTAGTGTTTTTTGGTTTTGTTTTCGATATAGGGGATTAGGTAGGAGGTAGAACAATACTTAAGATGATTGTGATAATAAGTTTCTTTAGTTAAACTGACTTGAAATGAAGTTTTAGGCCAACTGAATTTATTAAAGATGTCTAAAAGGCCTGGTGTGACACTGTAAGATAAGCACTAGGCTGCTAATTGCAAGGTCAAAGGCTCAAACCCAACTTTGAAACCCTATACAAGGTCTCGATGAATCAGAACTGACTAGACAGCACTTAAGAACGATAAACATTAAAGTGGAAATATAAGTCAGTTTGTTCAAGAGAAACATGGAAGCTAAGGGTAGGGATTTGTAAGAAGCCAGTAAGGTGATATTTGAGGCCATATTAATATATGAGCTTGGTAAATGAGAAAGAGAATCAAAGAAATAAACTTAAACAAGGCTCTGTTTAAAGACCTACAAAAAGCAGTGACAGAAATGGGGCAGGGGAAAGATCTATTTTCTAGAACCTTGAAGGGCCACTTAAATCTAAGGAGGAGAGAATTTAAATAAGCAAGTATTCAAGAGTTCTAAACATTGCAATGAGTTCAAGGAGGGATGAGAAACTGCCAAGAACAAACTATTGGAATTAAATCTAAACCTTGGTGACCATCAAGAGAGCAATTTCAGTGTAGTGAGAGGCAGGAGTCAGATTGCAAATGTTCAAAAAGGGAATTCTTGGAAAGCTAGTAAAGGTTGTTTTATTTGTTTATTTTCAGATGTCTGAAATTGAACGGTGGATTAAAGTTGAGTGTAAAAAAAGAGAGTTTGGAGCAGCATCTGACTTCTAACTTCTCAAGGGGAGAAGAGAATCACTATCACCCCAAGGTAAATTCCTATAAGACTGAGGTCAGCCATGGTGCCAGTCCTCCATCTTGTTTACACATCTTTCAGCAATCATACCTCCCACAGCCCTCTGCTTCAGCTGGGTTCCATCATTTACTGCAATGGCCACAACGAACTCAGATACCATACTGACAGTTCTGAGATTATTAGGAAAGTTAGCAGGTTACAGTTAAGTATCAGAAATGCCATAGCACAGTCCTTTGATAAGAATAATGGTGTCTCAGACCCACAGGCAGGCCGCTATCTGACGCTCACCTCTTGGTCTGGACTCTGCCTTGCTTGGACAATATTACAAACCTCCTAAGGTGATCTAGCATCACTGTAAACCTCAGTCTCATGGTGCTTGGCTCTAGCTCCATGGTCTGCAAACGTGGCTCCCCCAGTTGGTGCTTAATGACACCTCATTTCACAAGCCTCCTTTCAAAGGTACTCAGATTTGCTCTGTGAGTTGCTCTGCCTTGTGCTCTGACTCCTATTCTTCTGTTGCCCCATCTCTGTCACTTCTCTTCTGCTCCTGTGGTTTCACCATCAAGAAACTTCAACACACAGGAATCTTAGAGCCCAAAGGACATGCTCCAGCTCTGTCTTGCCAGCTTCTGGGATTGCAAAATTAACCAATCCCCTCTTTATATTTCCAAGTTTTAAGAATCACAATCATTTACAACTGAATCAAATCATTTTATCAGCATCTTCTCCCACTTTGTTTTACCCAGACCCGTTAGGAAACAAAGCTGTTTGATGGGAGCTACTTCACTACACTACTTAGAGTTAGGGTCATTGATTTTAGGGTCAAAGAGGTTTCCTCATTTAAATGTCAAAGGATAAATATAGTTGAGAAGGAGAGAAAGAATAGGAAAGATGTCATTATGGAGACTTGTTTTCTTTGACTCTTATTATTGACATCCTCTGAACCTCTTTTTCTGTTATCAACCATTTATGTGGGCCATTTAGCAAG
>NW_006408787.1:1930982-1935523 GCF_000296735.1 Chrysochloris asiatica | reverse complement strand
GTCCAGTGGTGAGGATTTTATCATTTCCATGTAGAAAATTAAAATAATCATAGTAGTCTTTATCTAGACGGTCTCACAGTTGTACTCAAAATGTTTAAAATGGAGATGTTTGTGAAACAGATTATAAAATGTATGAATTAAAATGATAAAATTCTGCTAAAAGTTTAATAATTTTTCTTATTATCATCACTTATTTTCTACCTTTGGAAGACTATCTAAGGAGAACCATTTGAGTTATATTGTCTTTGCTCAACAAGGGTCTGAAACTCAAACCCAATTTCTATGGCTATACATGCAGAAATCAAGTTTGTTGATTTTTCTATTTAGCTGTGTTTGCATGCTAAAATTCAAACTGTAAGGGTATAAAAGAAGCAAATGTGCCAACCGAATGTCTTTAGGTCAATTCTATTAAAAATTACTTACTCATCATTGTTCACTTATGGACAGAGACCAACATATATTTGTGTCTTCATTTCCATTACCCAATAATCCATTCTGATTCTAAAAGTCAGTGCACTATGGTTAGAGTATGATTATAGGTGGCAGCAATTTTCCTTCCTGCTGCATTGCAGGCTGTAAAAGTCATAAACTTGAAGGAGTTTACTGGAAAGTTAAGGTGGCAAAGATATGGAAATGACTCAGAAATGATGCTTCTCTGCTGCAACAATGTTGATTTACTTGTAATGCTAAACACACTGCTAAGTCATACACAGCTCTTGGAAGAAGGGTGACTAATTAGCTCAGTGACTTATCCACCCACATGTTCTGCTGATTCTGATACATTGGAACATTTTATTGGCCAGCAAGGTCGGTGAATCTTATTGCGTGGGTAGCTTTTCTACAAATTTAGTAGCTGATGTTATTCCTGTGCATCTGTACACTGTTAAGAAATCCTCAAAGATGAATAAACTCACATAGTTATTTCTCAGAACTTCTTTTCACACAGAACATGCCACAAATACTAAAAATTTTTAAATGGTACAATTATTGACAAAGTCATGCAGTTAATTATTTATATATTGAGGAATAAAATTAGTTGTTTTAAAGCTTAAGATTCCTTACTGTATTAAATTCAATATGATTTTCAATATAAGATAAAGATGAATTCATAGTTTAGTGTGACATATGCTCTTTCAGCTTTTTCTTACAATAGATCTTCTTCAGCAAATATTTCTAAAGAATGGCATGGCTCCAGTCTAAGGTTGCAATCTAAACCAGAATATCCAAATACTCTAATAGGGATTCCTTGATCACAAGTAACATTAGCCTTGATACATAGTTTTGCAAATGAGACACACAGAAATTGAAAGTTTAATTTTCAATATCACTATCAATAATCAGGACTCTTGGTGTGGCGCTGTAGGATAAGCACCAGACTGTGAACCACAAGGTTGGTGGTTCAAACCCAACAGCTGTTCCTGCACAGGGTCACTATGAGTTGGAATCAGCTTGATGGCACTTAACAACAACAATCAGTAATAATTTGTAGAACACCGAAACACTATATTACATTAGGCTGTTAAGTCTCATGTTGAGTAGGGGAGAATTATGTGTACCCCTTAGTTTCCTGGCATTGGATAAATACTACAGTCATTGCACTATGTTCTTTACATACAAAAGGTGGCAAAGTTTATTTTTAGGAAAACTGTTGCCATCCCTACTAATCACTTAAAATACCCCATGTATTTGGTTACCTTTTTTTTTTTTTAACTCTAGAAGGTACTGTAGTAGAAAATTATATGGTGAGTGGGGTAAAGAAATTGAGAAAATAAAAAGAAAGAGAATGGAGAATGAATTCAGTAGTTATATTACAGGTAGAATAATAAATTAATTAATTTGTAGCAAAACATAAAAGTCCACATGTTTTGCAATTTTCAATAAGTTTCATGTCCCAAATATAGGAAGCTTTTTTTGTTTGTTTGTTCTTTTTGTTCCCAAAGTCAATAGTCCACTAATTTTTTGTGTTTTAATATGCTATCATAGGACAATATTGAAATATTTGAAGCTGAAAAGGTATAGAAATCAAGTTAATGAATTTGCAGTTACTTTCACATCTTGAGTGTATTGTTGTTGTTGAGTGTCACTGAGTCAGTTTCAGATTCATAGCACAACAGAATGAAACACTGCCTTGTCCTGCTCCGTCTGTACAATTCAACCTATTGCAGCAGATGCTGTGCCAATCCATCTAATTGGGGGTCTTCCTCTTTGTCACTGACCCTCCACTTTACCTATCATGATTTCCTTTTCCAGGAACAGATAATATGTTGAAAGTATGAGAGACAAAGTCTGGCCATCTTGGCTTCTAAGGAGCATTCTGTCTATTCTTCTTTCGTCAAAGCTCTGCTATTCTTCTAGCAAGCGATGGCATTTTTAGTATTCTTCTCCAACACCATAACTCAAATGCATCAATTCTTCTATGATCTTCCTTATTCACTGTCCAGCTTTCACATGCATATGAAGCTATTGAAAATACCATGGCTTGGGTGAGGAGCACCTTTGGTCTCAAACTGTTTTCTTTGCTCTTGAAAATTTTAAGAGGTCTTGTGCAGCAGATTTGCACAACACAGTATGTCATTTGATTTCTTGACTGCTGCTTCCATTGGTGTTGATAGTGGATCCAAATGAAATGTTCTTCATTTATCAAGATGTTATTTATTGTTCCAGTGGTGAGGATTTTTTGTTTTCTTTACATTAAGGTATAACCCATACTGAAGACTGTGGTCTTTGATTTGCATCAGTAAGTATTTTAATCCTCTTCACTTTCAGCAATCAACATTGTAACATATGCATAGCACAGGTTGTCAATGAGTCTTCCTCCAATTCCCTGTTCTTCTTCAGATAATCCATTCTTGGATTATTTGCTCATTGTACAGATTGAATTTATGTTTTTGTTGATTTTAAATTCAATTGAGTCAGACCTCGTATAGGGTTTGCAAAGAGCAGCAGGTGGATTTGAGCAGTCAAGTTTGTGGTTAGCAGTCCAGTGCTTATCCTAAAGTACCACACCAGGAATAAGGATGGTGAAAGAATACGACCCTGGTGCACACCTCTCCTAGTTTCAAACCATCAGTGTCCCCTTGTTCTGTTTGAACAACTACCTCTTAGAATATAACCAGATTCCTCATGAACACAATTAAGTGTTCACGAATACTCCTTCTCTGCAGTGTTGCCCATAACTTGTCATGATCCACATAATCAAAAGCCTTTGCATAGTCAGTAAAGCACAGGTAAACAACTTTCTGATTTTCTGAACTTTCAGCCAAGATATATCCGATGCCAGCAATGATATCCCTCATTCCACATCCTTGTCTGCACCTGACTAGAACCTCTGGTGGTTCACAGTCAATGCACTTCTGTAATCATTTTTAAATTATCTTTAGAAATATTTTACTTGTTTGTGGTATGAATGATATAGTCCAATGATTTCCACATTCAATTGGGTCATATGTTTTGGGAATGGGCATAGATATGGATCTCTTCCAATTAGTTGGTCTGGTAGTTTTCTTCCAAATTTCTTAGCATAGAGGAACAAGTGCCTCCAGTGCTGCATCAGTTTGTTGAAAGATTTCAATTTGTAATTAATCAATTCTTGAAGCCTTGTTGTTCCTTGTTAATGCTTTCAGTGCCCTTTCAGTACCATTGGCTCTGTATCATATGCTATCTCTTGAAATGGTTGATCATTGACTGTATACAGGGACTCTGGTACAGTGACTCTGTACCAGCATCTTCTTTTGATGCTTTCTGCAACATACAATTTTCCCCCATAGGATCCTTGAATATTTCAAGTCAAGGCTTGATTTTTTTTTCTTCAGTTCCCTATGCTTAAGAAATGCTGAGTGTGTTCTTCTCTTTTGGTTTTCTAACTCCGGATTTTTCCACATTTCATCATACTTGACTTTTTCTTCTTGAATTGCCTTTTGAAAGTTTCTATTCAACTCTTTTAAACCTTGATTTCTTCCATTTGCTTTAGCTTCTCTACTATTGAGAGCAAGCTTCAGAGTCTGTTCTGACATCCATTTTGTTCTTTTGCTTATTTCTTGTCTTCTTAATAAACTTTTGCTTTCTTCCTGTATGATGCTTTGATGTTATCCCACAACTATTCTGGTCTTCAGGATTTAGCATCTATGGCATTGAATCTGTTCTTGAGATTATCTCTAAATTCAGGTGGGATATGTTCAAGGTCAAATTTTGACTCTCATGGACTTGTTTTAATTTTTTTCAGCATTAGTGTTAACTTGCATATGAGCAATTAATTTATTTGTTCCACAGTTTGCCCCTGGTCTGGTTTTGGCAGAAGATATGGATCTTTCCCACCATCTCTTCCCATAGATGAAATCAATTAGATTTCTGTATATACTTTCTAGTCAGGCCAATGTGTTTAGTCATCTTTCATGTTTTTTGCAAAAGTATCCCCAAATCATTGGACTAGCAACATTCTATCATATATTCTTCAGCATGGTTTCTATCACCAAGGTCATATCTTCTAATGATGGATACTTTCTCTTTGTTTCTGACCATTGCATTGCAACCACCAGTAATTA
>NW_006408787.1:1910826-1928802 GCF_000296735.1 Chrysochloris asiatica | reverse complement strand
CAGTATCCACCCCCAATACCATTAAGTCAGCCTTCTTGTAAACTCCCTGTGCAACCTTCTGGATGTTATGTTCTTTCTTAGCCTCAGTTTTGAGCTGCACAATCATGACACAAAGTCAAATGATGACTGGCATGCTATCTAATCATAAACTCCACAATCAGTGTCTGTTGATAGTCAACCAGACAATCAACTTGTATGCAAATAAAGTGTGCATGAATTGGAACTTTAAAGATTTATCTGTGGAAAAGGAACTTTTAAACACATTTGGTATTGAATTAAAATGATAAATGAACATTTAAACTCAAACAGAAAATATCTTCAAGCATTCTTTCTATAGTTAAGGCAAGGAATTTTGTGAATTTTAACTATGCTTTCTGGTTAGAAAGGTGCCACCTGCTTCTTCCTTAGCAGATGTGAAGAACATTTTACCTACCAAATCATCTGACTAGTAAAAATCACTGTGCTGATGTAGTAACTTAGGAGAGAGAGCAGAAATGTTGTTCTACTTAGAAAGCCATTTTATATCTTTATTAAGGGAGATAAAGTTGTGTAGTACATAGACTGTTAATAGCCACTACATCTTCCTAACCTTAGCTAAATTACTTGGAACTACAATAAAGAGTTCTATTTTAGCACATCTGAAATGGGGATGGGACTGGGAAATCTGCCATTCAGTTAGACTTATGAAGCCTGAGGAAGTCCTCTAACTAAAAATTATAATATGAATAAATACAACACTGATGATAATAAAATGAACAGACTGTGTGTATCAGAATATTTTGCATTAGTATTCCATTGTATTAGAACCTTTAATTTCAAACAATTTTATGGGCAAGAAAAAAATCATGTCCTTACATGAGTAATTTTGAGAATATACTATTCAGATGTCCACAGCTAGTATGTACTATGTCTTCAAAGATCACTCAGTCTTGTGGGGATGCCCATGAAGCAGTTTTCTCAAGCATCTATTTTTAAAAGGGACCATAGTGCCATCACCAAAAGGGAAAAGAGGATAAATAGCCACATACTTTGCCCAAGGACAAATGATCAACACAGAGGATGTTTTAATGATTGGCCTTGGTCATTTGATCATACACGTCCCAAGGAACTCATTTAAACTCTTGGTACATAAGGAAGATTAAAAATAAATACAAAACTATGTTTTAACCTTATTACTAAATGTGTTTTAAAAACAGTGTAATGAATAAAGATAAAAATTAGACTGCCCACTTTGGAATAGCTACTTTTATTTCATTTTGAACAGAAATGCATAAGGACTTAGTGTATTACAGAGCAAACATAACAGTTCTCCAGGGTCTTCTGAAACTGGTTAGGAGCAAATTAGAATTTTAAGATTTCTATTGATTTTCAGTTGAGAATAGAGGCAGGAACAGTTTCTCATTATCAACAATCAAGAACTAGCACAACTATCAGTTTGTGACCTTTTTTTAATGCCCAGACTGATTTGAACTGGTGAAGTATAAACTACATTTGGAAGAAAAAGCAAAAACAGATAAAACCATAGTTTCCAAGCTTTTCTATTGTTCTCTAGGAAAGAGGGGGAAAATGGAGTGTGAAATGAATTTGTATGGCTTGTTCATGCAGCAACCAATAAGCCCTGAGCTATTTTCTAATTTGCAAAATAGTGAAGTGTGTTGTGTGTGTATGTGTCTATATATTCCTTTGAAGGTGTTACGCTTTCTGGTATTCACCCAGAATATGTAGCTTAACTGCTGCAGTTTCTTGAGCCACAAAATGAGATATGCAGAGATCAAACACTTAATATTCATTAACTTTAATGCTATAACCTGTGTAAGTTCAGGTTCATAGGGCTGTGAAGGAGAAATATGTCATAAACAAGAATGTAGGGATGAGTCACATGATTTTGTAAATCTTTGGCCTATTCACCCTCAATTTTGAATTTAAATCACATTTGAATTATAAACATTAGTGAATTTAGACTGCAGAAATAAGTGTTATATTATATACTTAGCATTAATAAATAAAGACAATTCCTGTTGGTGGGTAGCAATATGCAAGTCCAGAATTGAAATGTAATTGTGAAGAAGTGGGCTTTCCTTTTATATGTTCTTTTTGACCCTCAGTTTGTTATTATTCCAAAATGACTAGTCTTATTGCAATCTTACAAGAAAATGAATTGATTTACTATTTGCTTCAGCCTTGGTAGCTCAGTGGGTTAAGAATAGTGTTGCTAATGGCAATGTTGGTAGTTCAAATTCGCCAACCACTTGGTGGGAGAAAGATGAAGCTATTTGCTTGCAATAAATTCACAATCTTGGAAACCTTAAGGAGTAGTTCTACTCTACCCTATAGAGTTTCTGTGAATCACAATAACTTCAATGGCAATGGTTTTAAGCAATTTATATTTGCGCAGATATGGTTGGATACTCTTCATACAAGAAGCTTGCAAATCACCCAATAGAATTGGTTGGTTTACAATGCACCTAAGGGATTTGTCGATTTATGAAAGCCATACCTTGAAATTGAAAAGGAATTTTTTTTTACATAACCATCAGTCTCAAAGAGGTTTTGTGGGTTTCCTGAAGAGGGAAAGCCAGGAAGGGAGTCAGAAGGGGAGTAAGAAGGGAACCACTTCAGGAGATATACATATGTTAACTCAGAGGACAGGGAGGGCAATACACAAGAAGGGGGAGGAGAATAGAGGAGTGAGGATTATAGGGAAAGACTCTGATATATAAATGGGCTAAATGAAATAGAGGTAGATTGTGAGGTTTGCACAGCCTTGAAACAACAAGGCTCAATGATATAGGGACTGAGACATAGGCTAAAGGGGTAAGGGAGAGGAAATGATGTTAAGATGTTTGACTGTTTAGTGCATATTGGGTTCCCCTGCCTACTAGTGTAATATAGCTAAGTAGTATAGAAAGGATAACTGGGGAATATGATTACACAAAGCTTATAAGCCTGCTTTCAGCCTATGTTGTTGTTGTTGTGATGTGCCGTGGAGTTGGTTCTGACTCATAGTGACCCTGTACAGGGTTTCCAAGGCTGTGCATCTTTATGGGAGCAGAACGTCTCATCTTTCTCCCGTGGAACAGCTGGTAGTTTTGAACTGCTGACCGTGAGGTTTGCAGCCCGATTCATAACCACTACGTTACCAGAGCTCCTTTTCAGCCTTTGAGGGACTGGATTATCTAAAAGGGGTCTAGATTGTACTCAGGAAAACAGGCTTCTTGTTAAGCCTTGGTGAAGTATGGGTCCTCAGGTAGGATCCTGAGCTCTACCTTCATGGGTGGGACATTCCAATTGAGAAGACATACAGACCAACCATGAAGGCTAGAGAAATAGAAGACACTTCTTGAAAGAAAGACCAATGTGGGGAGAAGAGGAAGAAAAACAAAAACAAAAATACCAGACTGTTCTTCTCTGGCATTATCAAGCAAGCTGTTTGACCTAGAGCCATCAGGGCAAGAAAAGCCAGCTCATCAGGGTAAACTGTCTAAGACTGAAATGAAAAGGGGAACACCTGGATGGTTCTATGTACTCAATGACAACCTTTCTGTTCTACTTATGAGTGGAAGCTGGGGAATTGCAGCAAACAAGACATGGGTGAGATTTGCCATATTCTGTGGACACTCAATGACCTTGGAATGAGAGAGAGAAAAGGATGGGCTAACAAGTTTAAAGTTCAGAGTGATATGTGAACTCCCAAGCTCAAAGACCTTGACATTGATGGCTAAAGTCAAGCATGAAGTAGCCACCATACCTGAAGAAGAGGTCGCATGGAGAACTCCCAAACATACAAACAGTATCCATCAGACCTAGTTTGTCTCGCTTGCTGACAAGAACTCAACCATATGAAGATAAAGAAGTATTAGACAGGGAGAAAGCATAAAATTGCTACAACCTGATCAACCAGACCTTTGATTATGGATGAGGCTGCTTAGAATTCCAACAAAATAGGGAAGAATTCTCCATATCAAGGATAAAGCATGTTTCCTCAGTAGACTAGGCTGATAGTGACAGGCAATTTAGACTTCAGCTACTGAAATTGGGGGACTATAAAGGCATGAAGTGGCTGGCTTACAAGCTTTCATAAGGGGATTTAGTGTCAGAATGCAGGGAGTAAGATAGAAAGAAACCCAACTGAATAATTTCCCTCCTGACCAGATGGGTCTGGTAATGAGGGGGATACAACGTTATGATACAATTGCAAGTAATTGTTTTCAGTTCTAATAAAGATTGCCACAACTGTAAATACACAAGAAAGGGGTGCAATTAAAAGGGGAGCAGTTAACCTGTCATCTCAGGAGCAAAGGAATCTAGGACCATCAAGAGGAAAGAACATAAGAGGAGAGAAGTATCCTGACAAAAATAGTGGCGACAATATAGAAATGATGGCAGACGTGATGGCATAGAGAGACAGAACAGCAGTGGAATTTAGGTCCCCCGACTGAGAAAAGCAGCGAGTCTGTGGACAGGAGGCTGGCTTGCAAAATATGCCGTCTGGACATTTAAACAAATATATATCTACAATGTGGTATGTGTACACCAATAAAAAATAAAAGGTAATAGAGGTAAATACTGTTGGCTAAGGGTGCATGCATGGAGGATATTGTAATCATTGCAATGATCTGCTAAATGTAAAAAAAAAAAAAAGTATATATGGGAATTTTCAGAATGGGGAGAGGAGTATATGTTAAAGGTATCTTTGAAGTTAACTTTGTATAGTTTAACAGTAATTTTATTAATTTAATCTCAGCCTGTATTTTTCTTAAAAAACATTATATAAAGATCTGATTATGTTTTAAAGAAAAGAAAAAAAAAAGGAAGAAGAAGGGAACCATGGTCTCTTTGAACATGGGACCCTACACTGAAAACCTCTGAGAATAACTATAATACAGGTTAAGGACTGTAACACTAAATTGATAGCACTCAAGACCAAGCAGTAAGCATAACAGAGTCAACTGACTTACAAATAGTGATAGTGGTAAGAATGATATTCCTACTGTGAGACCACAAGATAGTGGCAGTGGGCAGAGAGACGGTAGGAGTGGTTGAACCTCCCCACAGAGCAGAATTGGGCACTATCCAGGCAAAAAGTTGCCAACCAAACAGAGACTGGGCATATAAGATATTTCAAATAAACCAATTTTGCTTTGAGCATTGTCATAATAGTAGCTGGAACTGGCACCCGGGTTATCCCAATGCTTTTGACTGATAACTGAACCAATAAGCACAAGGAGCCAGAGTCAGACAAGAAAAATCAGAAAGAACAAATATAACTACAATGAAACCAACCTGACTTGAGGACATACATGCAGAGAGAGAAAGAGGGGAGATTTGTTGACTCCTGTTTTATGGCTTATCTATGAGTTGTAACTGACTTATATCACTTAATAACTATTATTGTTGTTGTTATATGCCACTGATTCAATTCCAACTAAGAGCAACCCTGCATAAGATTTCTGAGGAAGAACTGGTGAGTTTGAACCACCGACCTTGCTGTTCAAATTGACCTTGTGGTCCTTTACTTATCTTATGTGGCCACAGCAGGACTAGTCATCCTTATTTAAAGATGTAAAAAATCAAATGTTGTTGTTACGTTCTGTAGAGTCTATTCTAACCCATAACAACCCTGCATAGGGTTTCCAAGGAGCAGCTGGTGAGCTTGAACCACTGACCTTGCAGTTCAAACGACTTTGCAGTCTGACGCAACAGCCCACAGCACCACAATCAAATACTTAGTACTCATTCTTCAAGGTTAAACTGAAGGTAATTTGAAGAGTGTACAATTGACAAAAAAAGGTTCCTAATATTTATGTGTTGAGCCCTGGTATGGTGCTATGTGTTAAAGTGCTGTACTGCAAAGTTGGTTTAAATCTCAAGATAGAGTCACTGTGGGTCAAAAGTGACTTGATGGCACACAACAAGAACAACAAATATTTATTAATTCACACTTTCAATATTCAGTAATGATTTACTGAGCTATGAAGTCCTTGTGATGTGTCAGGAACAGCACCATGGATTGTTGCTGTAAAGTGCTGTGGAGTCAGTACTGACTCATAGCCACTGTATGTACAATAGGAGGAATCATATGGTCCTACTCCAACTCACAATGATTGCAACACTTGAGTCCATTGCTGCTGCCACTATGCCAATCCATCTCAATGAGGTCTTCCTCTTTTTCACTGACCCTCCACTTTACCAAGCAGTTTGTCCTTCTCCAAGAACTTTTACCTCCTGATAATATTTCTAAAGTATGAGAGACAAAATCTGACCATCCTGACTTCTAAGGAGCATCCTGGCTGTATTTATTCCCACACAGATTTCTTTGTTCTTTTGGCAGTCCATGGTACTTTTAATATTCTCTTCCAACACCATAACGCAAATGCACAAAATCTTCTACAGTCTCTATTAATTGTCCAACGTTCACATGCATATGAACTTATTGAAAATATCATGGCTTTGGTCAGGCACATCTGAGTCTTTAAACTGACATTTTTGATCTTGAACACTCTAAAGAGGTCTTGTGCAGCAGACTTGCCTAGTGCAATGCATCATTTGAATTCTTGATTTCTATTGATGGTTGATCTGAGCAAAATGAAGTCTTTGACAACTTCAATCTTTTTTTTTTTTTTTCCATTTATATGGATGCTATTTATAGATCCAGTGGTGAGGATTTTTTACATTGTAGTACAACCTAAATCAAAGACTGAGGTCTTTGATCTTCATCAGTAAATATTTTAAGTCCTCTTCGCATTCAGCAAGCAAGGTTGTATCATATGCATATCGCAGGCTGTTAATGAGTTTTCCACATTCTATTTCATATCATCCAACATTTGTGATTATTTGCTCAGCATAAAGATTGAATAAGAACTATAAAAGAATATAACCCTGGGACACACATTTCCTAATTTCAAACCATTCAGTATTCCCTTATTCTGTTCAAACAACTGCTTCTTGGTCTATGCACAAAGTTTCACTTGAGCACATTTAAAATGGAATGCTCATTCTCCGCTATGTTGTCCATAGATTATCATGATCCACACAACAGAAATCCTTTGCGTAGCTAATAAAGCACAGGTAAACATTTTTTTCTGGTATTTTCTGCTTTATGCCAAGATCTAGCTGGCATCAGCAGTGAGTGATATCCTTCATTCCACATACTCTTCCTAATCTGGTCTGAACCTATGGAAGCTCTTGTAAATGCATTGTTGCAGCCATTTTTGCATTATCTTTAGCAAAATTTTAGTTGCATGTGGTATCAATGGTATTGTCCGATGATTTCCCCATTTTGTTGGGTCACATCTCTGTGGAATAGGCACATATATGAATTTCTTCCAACCAGTTGGCTACGTAGCTGTCTTCCAAATTTCTTGGCATAAATAAGTGAATTCCTCCAGTCCCTCATCAAGTTGTTGAAAGATTTTAGTTAATATTGATTACCAGAGCCTTGTTCCTGCCAGTGTTTTTAATGCACCTTGGCATTCTTCTTTCTGAATCATTGACTCTTGATTATATGCTACCTCCTGAAATGGCTGAACATCAACTATTTCTTTTTTCATACAATGACTCTATGTATTACTTCCATCTTCTTTTGATACTTTCAGTATCATTCAAAATTATACCCATAAACCCTTCAATATTACAGGTTGAGGCTTGAATTTTTTCTCAGTTCCCTCAGCTTGAGTAGTGCTGAGTATGTTCTTCTCTTTTGGTTTTCTGCTTCCAAATCTTTTCACAGTTCATCATAATACTTGACTTTGTCTTCTTGACCTGCCCTTTGAAATTTTCTGTTCAGTTCTTGTACCTCCTCATTTCTTCCATTTGCTTTAGATGTGATTCCAAAAAGAACAAGTTTCAGAATCTCATCTGATACCCATTTTTGTCTTTTCTTTCTTTCTTGTCTTCATAATGACCTTTTGGTTTCTTCCAATATGATGTCCTTGATGATGTGGACTTACTTAATTTTCTTCTTCTTTAACCTGAACTTTCATTTGAGCAAGATGGACTGTTCCACAGTCTGCCCCTGACCTGATGTTGGCTGAAGATATGGAGTTTTCCACTGGTTCTTTCCACAGATGTAGTCAATTTCATTTCTGTGTTTTTCATCTGGTAAGTTCCGTGTGTATAGTTGTCTTTTGTGCTGTTTTAAAATGGTATTTACAATGAGCAAGTCATTGGCCTTGAAACATTCTGTCTTGTAACCCCTAGCATAGCTTCTATCACCAAGGCCAACTACTGATACTTCATCTTTGTTTCCAACCTTTGCATTCCAATTACCAGGAATTATCAATACACCTTGATTACATTTTGATCAATTTCAGACTGAAGAATTTGGTAGAATTCTTCAATTTCATCATCATTGGTTTTAGTGGTTGGTGCACAAATTTGAATAGTAGTGGTATTAATTGGTCTTCCTTTTAGACTTATAGATGTTACCTTATCACAGAGTGCATTGTACTTCAAGACAGTTCTAAGACGTTCTTTTTGATGAATCATGCCATGCCAACCCTCTTCAATTTGTCATTCTTGGAATAGTAAATCATGTGATTGTCATGTTGAAAACTACCTTTACCAGTCCATTTTATCTTACTAATGCCTAGTGATGTATATATGTTTGATTTTTTACTATTTCTAATTTTCCTAGATTCATATTTTGAACAGTCCATGTTCCAGTTTTTAATGGATGTTTACAGCTGTTTCTCCTCATTTTGAGTTGTGCCCCATCAACAAATGTAGGTCCTGAAAGCTTTACTCCATTTGCCTCATCATGGTCAACTCTACTTAGAGGAGGCAAATTTTCCCCAGTTGTATTTTCAGTGCCTTCCAACCTGAGGGGCTCATTTTCTGGCACTATATATGACAATGTTCTGGTTCTCTTCATCGTGTTTCAATATTCAGTATTCTGGTGCTATCTGACCATGTTCTACAGCTATTCATAAGGTTTTCAGTGTTTAAATATTCAGAAGTAATCAGTCTTTTCTTTCTAGTCTATATTAGCGTGGAAGCTCATCTGAAACCTGTCCACCAGAGGTGACCCTACTGGTATTTAAAATAACAGTGGCATAACTTCCAGAATCACAGTAACATACAAACCACCACAATACTTATAATCCAATATGTGAGAGAAGAAGTGAAAATATATGTGTGAGGAAATTAGTGGCATAAATAAAGGAGATGTGTATCTGGGGTGGAAAGATAGGGAAATGGTTAGGGTTCCACTGCCCAACTACATATGCTTTGCTTAACCACCTGACATAATGGAAACTGTCTCCACAAGGAATTTGGAGAAGATAACTAAGTTCAATATAATGAATTGAGCTACCTTTCAATACAAAACTAAAATATATTAGTTTATTGTTTATATTCAATAGCAATATAATATTAAGTCATTTATAATTATTAATCAATGCATTCATAATAAAAAGTATTTAAAAAATAGTTTCTCCTGAAAAATATCAGTTAGATTGGTATTCTAAACCTAGACTGGACAAGCCATAGGAAGCATATTGCAGAGAATGCTCTATTAGTCTGCCTTCAATCAGTCTAATTTCTCTGAATCATCTTTTATGATTTCTCTGGTTGACAATCATTAATACAAGTTATTGTATATGTGGGTTCTTGTTGACACCATTTTTGTGATAGTTTTTTTTTTTTTTTTTTAATGAGCATAAACAAACAAACCATGATAATGTCATTTTCCAAGCCCATTAGAAATACCCAGAAAAGTAGAAGTCAAATGTTAGTAATAGAAAATGTGAGGCCAAAAAACATCAGTTATTGTATAAGGATTTTATAAATAAGCCAAGCATGAAATGAAAACAATAATACAGCTTACATTGTTATTCTAAAAATGTGGAAGATAATGCATCTAGTTCTAAAATGCCAATATGAAATGTACTTTTACTTAAAAAATATCAGGATGTCCCTGAAAAACAGAAAAAGTAAGTGAAATTTTTAAAATCTGTATTTTATTATACTTCTGAATTTTCTGACAGATTTTAAGCCAAGACAATGAGTTAATTAACTGTATTTACTTTTTCCTTTATTTTTTTTAATTGCATAAATACACATTCAGGGCTTTCCTTGCCATAAAAGAAGCAAGCCACCAAGGTTACTTTAAGAATATTATTTGATAGTTTAAGCTCTCTCTATATGTTGTTGTTGTTGTTAAGTGCCATAAAGTCATTTCCAACCCATAGTGACCCTTTTTAGGGTTTCAAAGGAGCTTCTGGTGAGCTTGAACCACCAACCTTGCAGTTCAAATGACTTATGTACAATATTATAATTCATAATATGGAATATGTATATTATGTTTGAGTTTCCATAACCTAAGAAATCCTTGAAATTGGATGGAATTACTGATGTTTATATGAATTCTAGAGTCCTGGTGTGGTACTGCAGGATAAACACAGGGTCAATGGATCAAACCCACAAGTCACTCTTCAGAAACCCCATACATGGTCGCTATGAGTTGGAATAGACTTTAGGGCTCTTAACAATATGCAAACAAACATGCATATTTTAAGAGTGGCAACAAGACTTTCATTGATCATTAAAAGTATCACCAACAAAACATTCAGATTTACTGAAAATTCTTGCAACTATAGTTATTTCTCTGACGACTGCATTGTTTGATCAATCTTCTATAAATAAAAAAGAAAATCTGATAATAAAATGGAGGTTCTTTTTGAATCTATTTCATTTGTATTTGTAGCCTAGATATTGGTTTTGTTATTAGTCATCTTGTCTTCCAGATTTGTATTCTCTGGCTTGTATAATTTTAGCCACTCTCTTTGATACTGCTGTCTTTGATACTCTTTACTCTCAACCTTCTGAGCTGTAAGAATCAAAGTTTATCTGCCTATTGTATATCTTTACTACATATCTCTGAATAAGCTGATCAATAGAAATCCACTGCACACGGATTGAATTGTGTCCCCCCAAAAAATATATTGAAATCTTAACTGTAGTCCCTGTAAATATGATCCTGTTTGGAAATGAATTTTTCTTTTGCAATAATAAAGAGATTATACTAGAGTACTATGGATCCTAAATTCATAAATTTTGAATGGTGTCTTTTTTTTTCTTTAAGTGTACACGGAATCCTGGTAGGATAAGCATTGGACTGCTAACCATAAGGTTGGAAGTTACCAGAAACCCACTAGCCACTCCTTGGAAACCCTATATAGGTTGCTATGAGTTGAGATAGATTTTACAGCACTTAATAACAGAAAGCAATTTGTTAACAGAAAATAATAATTTAAGGAGTCCTGTTCACAGATGAAAACCATGTCTACCACCTTTTCTTGTTGGTACTGTCAGAGGGTATGAGGGTGGCATTCTCAGCTTGTCTGATCTTCATTCCCCAAAGGGGCAATGACTTTGAAAGCAGACTGGACCCCTGGTCTAGGGTACTTTGTCTAACTTTTCCTAGTATTATGGAGCTTGGCCTACTGGTGTGGCACTGCAGTATCAGCACAGGATTGTGAACCACAGGTCAGCTGATCAAATCTACCAGCTGCTCCTCAGAAACCCTATACAAAGTTGCTATGACTCAAAGGCACTTAGCAACAACAACAACAAACATAGAGCTTGAAGTGATGGTAAATTTGTAATATGGAGATCTGTTTAGAATTGTATCTACACCACAAATGATCAATGCTATCATGTATCAATTTTTCAAGGTCAGCATTAAATCATGCCTTATTTTACCTTCCCTTTTTATTGTGCAAAACACTTTGAATTTTGCCTAATAAGTATCACTTGGATAGCCTCTCTTCAAACTGTCTATACCTATCTTCAATCTCTTGGTAAAGTATGCATGAATACTTGCAACTTTCTCTTCAGTCCTCCTTTAATTTTACTCAGTTGCTAATTTCACCCAAATTAATTACTCCATTCAAGGAATCTTTCTGATTATGCTTGATTATTTATGTTCAACTCTTAATACTTACCATAAGGAACTATTGTACATATTCTATTGTGTTTCCTTGGTGACACAATAGCTAACCACTGAATTCAGCATTTTGAACCCACCCAGATGCTCTATGGGAGAAAAGACTTGGCAATATGAACCTTTAAAGATTAAAGTCTACAAAATGCTATGGTGTGGCTCTATTCTTTCATAAGTTGTTGTTAAGTGCCATGGAGTCAATTCTGACCCATAGGGTTTCCAAGGATTGTCTGGTGAGCTTGAACTGCCGACCTTGCAGTTTAAACTGGCTTTGCAGCCCAGCTCATTAACCTGCAGAGCCACACCAGGACTCCATTCTATCATGTATAGGGTTGCTATAAGTTGTGATTGACTCTATAGCACATGATAGCAACAGTACTTACCATGCAGCTCTACAGTTTTTAATACACATAGTCAATTGCTCCATTAGAAAGTAACACTTAATATCTCACTCACTGCTCTAATATCTCTCTTGCTGCTGTTGCTGTTGTTAAGTGCCATCGAGATGGTTCTGGTTCATAGCAACACTACATGGAGCTTCTGAGGAATGACTGGTGGGTTTGAACCACCAATCTTTTAGCTCAAATTGACCTTGCAGTCCAGTGTATTATTCTGCAGTGCCACACCAATAATGTATAAATAGTACCATGGCATTTTGGACATATTATCAGGAGGGACCATTTCCTAAAATCATGCTAGGTAAAGTGGAGAGTCTGAGAAAAATAGGAAGACCTCCAACCATATGGTTTGGTATAGTGGCAGCAGCAATAGGCTCAAGCTTAACAAAGATTGTGAGGATGGCACAGGACCAGGTATTATTGTGTTCTGTTGTGCATAAGGTCACTATGAGATGGAAGCAACTCGACAGCACCTAACAACTACAACAGTACCACAGCAGAGAAGACTACATGCCTACCATGATTCTTTTTCCCCTCACATATTATTAAGCTGTTACTGAAAGACAGCTGTCCAGTTGTGGAATATGTTTCCAAGTGTCTCTATAACCATGTGACTAATTCTCCATGGCAAAATTTTAGTCAGGATTTTTAACAAATTGTTTTCTAGTCCCATTTTTGCCTTCCAGTTTCTAATACAGAGAATTCTAAGTCCAAGAAGAAGTATGGGTCCTTGAAGCAACTGGAGAGAGCTACCCTCCTGACAGATAGACAACAGTAGGAATAAGCTTCTACTGTGCAGATAGAACACATTATATGTATTATTGTTGTTATGTGCCCTTGAGTCAGTCCTGACTTACAGAGAGATCCTGTATAGTGTACCTGAGATTGTTATGGGAGCAGGGAACAGAAAATCTCATCTAACTCCAGTGGAGTAGCTGGTGGTCTCGAAGCAACTGATGGGCCTGGAACATCTGGTGAGCTCAAACTGCTAAATCTGAGGTTCACAGCCCAGTGCTTACCCCACAGAATCATTAGGACTCCATTTTGTATAGCAGTTTTCCTAAAATGTGAACATGAAGTTTTGCAATATGCACACTTACATTTTTCCAGCAAAACTAAATAATTTTATTCATCCTGGTAAGTTTTGTAACTTGCATTTTCTATCATTCAGTTTTCTCAAGATCTTCATTAAGATTTTTTTTTTTTTAATTAAATGTTTTTATTTTGCATTGACTGAAACTTTACAGGGCTCATCATCAGCTTCACATTCAACCATTCATATAGCTTGTTTCATTACATTGATTATTATCCCCACCATATATCATCAGTTTACAGTGTTTCTCTCTATCCTCTTTAGCTTTTTTTTTTTTTTTTTTGGATGAGGGGGGACTTGGCTTTTTGGAATTTACAGTCTCGGCTTTTAGGGAAGGTTTTTACATTTGTCTGTGGATATCCAGGGCTCATGTATGAGATTACTAACAAGCATTACTGAATAATCAGATGAGGGACAGTTTGCTATGTCTACTAGGTGGCTAGAGTCTGATCCTCAGAGCCTATGGTTTGGATGGTCTACAACACTTGGGCCCACAGGGGCTTGGCCTCCTGACCGGGTCTGTACTGTCTGCATCTGAATCCTCCTTATTTATTGATTGTTTAAGGAACGCTGCCTGTCTTAGGTGGTCAGTGCGAATTCCTCAGTCTTACCAGTCATTGAGACTCATTGCAGCATGGCAATGTCTCTGTCTTAAGTAGCCAAGGTTCCACGTGATCCTTACCCGTCTCTGGCCACACGTCCAGCATAAACAGCCGCCATTTGAGGAAGGCAGGGAGGGAGGAGATCAGCTGGGGACCCCATGCGCCCGACGTTGCCGGCCTTCATTAAGATTTTTAATTAAGTTTTTAAGTACATATCTAACACATTTTTTTTTCTTTATTATGGTACTGAAAGAACATAACTTGTTTTAAGAAAGGTTTAACCTTTCCAGTTTTTCACTGAGATCAAGAAATCAACCAATGCTACTTATTTGATTTCTGGAAAGGATGCAATCATTCAATGTAAATTTTAAAAATTCTTATGTTGGTGTTGTTAGGTGTAATTGAGTCAGTACCAACTCATAGTGACCTTATGCACAGCAGAATGAAACACTGCCAGATCCTGGGCCATCCTCACTATTGTTGCCACCTTGAGCCCATTGATGCTGCCACTTTGCCAATCCATCTTGCTGGGTGTCTTCCTCTTTTTATCTGATCCTCCACCATACCAAACAGGATATCCTTCTACAGCCACTGGCTCCTCCTGACAATATGTCCAAAGTATGATAAACTATAATCTGTTTAATATCTCTAAATTTTCTATTCTGGATACTTCATTATAAGTACACTTTTTCCAATGAATACAATTAAGTGGCCAATGAAATATCTAGAAATGAATATCTACATGAGAGATAGATAGATAGATAGATAGATAGATAGATAGATAGATAGATAGATAGATAGATTTTCACAAATGGAAGGAGCCCGCAAAAATGAAAGCATTCCTTTCTTGCATTTGCCAAATATGGTAGAGTGCAATGATCTGTGATTCATTCCGTGCCACAAGCTTCAAAGACCAGGAGAAGCATAAAATATGCATTCAGACTATAATACATAATTTGCATCTTCAAAAAACTTTTCTGTTTTAATTTTTTCACATTAGCACAAAAACAAAAGTACTGCTTGTCCTTAAGAAAGAAAAAAAAAAAAGAGCAACACATATAATTAAAGTGAGTCTAGAATATGTTGACAACTAATTAGGGCAATGAGAGTCTTTGGATTAGGGCCCAGTTAAAACCATCCAAGAAAAAGAGACAGTTATTTGAGTAGCCAAATTATGCACATTGCTTCTTCATATAAATCTATGTAAGTGATTTGGGATTGTTTATTTTGCCCTATTTTTATGTCAATGGTTTTTCTCATTTTTGCATAGTCACTCAATTTGTTTAGTAAAATTGAATTAAGTGGAAAATGAAAACTCAATCAAGAACTTTACCCTCCAGCACTCTATCCTTCCCATAATGCATTAGAAATCTGTGAGATGAGGTTATTTTTTATTTTGTTTATATTTATTTTTCATATATGAAGTGGTGGTTAATTTGTAATATGAATTGTTTAGAATTGTATCTGTTTAGATTTGTATCTAGGTAGACAGTAGTATCATTATATCTTTTAAAATATCATCCAACACATAGTTGTTGTTAAAGACCATGGAGTTGATTCTGACACATAGTGACCCTGTGTAGGGTTTCCAGAGGAATGACTAATGGGTTTGAATCTTGCCGTTGGCAGTCAAACATTTATCCTACAGTGTCACACCAAGATATACTAAGAGTCTAATAATTACTCATTATTGTTGATCTTACTATCTGCAAATGTTTGAAGTTTTATGTCTACCAGGCTCTTGTTAATTAGAGTGTGCTTCATAGACCAACTGTATCAACATCACCTAGAGTTTTTGGAAATATTCTAAAATATATATGTATTTTACTGTAGTATATTTTAAATGTCACTTCAAATTAGGATTTTTTGTGTGTCATACAAGCTACTTCATGCTGTTGTACATTGATAGAGTCACTATGCATCAGAATCACTACAGAGCACGTAACAACAACAAGCTTTCATTTGCGAATTCAGCCTTTAAGTACTAATATTTGATCCAGGAGAACATAGGAGGGATTTTTTTTTTTTTTTTTTTTTAATATATAGGCCTTTATATCACTTAAGAAGTTCCCAACTGAAAATAATTTAAAAAGTGTCTTAAAAATATAAAGAAAAACCGGAAATACACCAAGACAAACCTCCCATATGAACTAATCTAGCAGCTCTTAGTTACTTTTCTGGCTGCGCCACTGGTTTTAAACACCTTTCTCTTTGGCTTTATCCAGATCTGGTAAAAGACAGCAGTTAAATGCCAGGTCTTGTTCATGGCAAAGTTATGCCAGCAGAATAGAGACCATCTCTTCCTGTTACAAATAATTTATTGTGTAATTCCAAAATCAAACCCTGTCATGCTTGGAATAAGAATATTTTCATTGATTTAGGCACAAGTTCCTGAAACACAAATTGCCAAGGACATAGAAGTATATCTTGCTTGACTTATTGGCCTTGACCATATCCTCCAACTTTTACACTTGTCAGTTGATGGGGTAGGGGGATATCGTTAAGGTTTGTAAATTCTATATTTATTTTATCATACATTTCATTATTATACCTCTTTCCATCTCATTTCCATCTCTCGGTCCCATAGCCACATGGACTTCTGACACATCTCAGAATAAGAGTAACCGCATGAACATTAAAGGACTGACATTTAATGTACCCACTCATCTCTTTCATTCCAAAGTGCTTTTCGGGCTACTTGGAGGGATAAGCAAGTTTTTGTGTTTGTTTGTTTTGTTCTGTTTTTCAGCATGACAGCCACTTCTTCAATAGTGTGACCAAGGCCAATTAAATTACTATGTACTCTGTACCTAGGGATTTCTATTATTTGTGTTTCCCACTGCAGAAGCATGATATGATATTGTTGAGCCAGTTATTAAATTAGTTGAGGTCATTGTTTACCATATATGGACAAAGAGTGAGAACAGAGTCATTTTAAATTTTTGAAGACCAACTTGAATGTGCTCACTCTGGTGCCTTGGAAGATGTTTTATTTTGAATGATTCTGAAACAAACTGATGGTCATATATTCTCTTTCAGATAAAACTCTATGGCATGGAAAACTGATAGCAGATTACCCAAGACAAATACAGAGAAGTGCAAAGCAGCATTCTCTGAAATCTCTAAGCACATTCCAGAGTAAAAGTAACTTCAAGTAAGTGTAATTGGACAGCTGTAGTGACATTTTTTTCTTCTATTAGTAAACTAGCTTCTGGTTTGTTCATTTCTTAATTCAGCATTTGCTAAACTATAAGCCTTTAAAATATAGTTATTGTAATCTCAGAATTATATAAAAAAGAAAGAAAGAAAAGACCAGGTTTACTACTAAGACAGAAACTGGAGGAACTCTAAACTATGGCCTTCAATCACCATTCAGGTCTGTAATGGATTTACCATCGTATCTTAATTTCCAACCAAACAGTAGATGGTATACTAGTAAGGTATATACACCATAGACTGGACAACCATTCAAGATAAAATGGACAACATTTACCTAAGAATAAAAAAAGAGCCAATGATACTCAAGGAGGCAGTCCAAGATACATTGAAGGAATTGGCAAAGAACAAAGCACCAGGAATTGATGGAATAAAAATTGAAATCTTTCAAGAAAGTGAGGCGGCAAAGGCACTCAATTATCTCTGCCAAGAAAATTGGAAGACAACTATCTGGCTGACTGATTGGGAGAGATCCATATTTGTGCCCATTCCAAAGAAAGGTGACCCAATGGAATGTTGAAATCATCAGACAATATCTTTGATATCCCATGCAAGTAAAGTTTTACTAAAGGTAATATAGAAACGGCTGCAAGCATACATTGACAGAGAACTTTCATAAATTCAAGCCAGATTCAGAAGATGCCGTGGAATGAGGGATATCATTGCTGATGTCTGATAGATCTTGGCTGAAAGCAGAGAATATCAGAAAGATGTTTACCTGTG
>NW_006408787.1:1908900-1909786 GCF_000296735.1 Chrysochloris asiatica | reverse complement strand
GGTACCCACTCAATGGCACCTAACACAAAAACAACAAAACTCAGAAGGGCTGAGAAAGAAAGCTGAATGGAATGGTAACAAGAATCACAGGGAGGAATTAGGATTGCAGTGAGGGGATTGCAATCATTGAAATCAAATGAAGTATATGATTTATTGAATATAAAATGAATAACCTACTCTATAAACCTTTACTCAATTCATACACACAAAAGAAGTTTAAACAGAAAAAGAAATGCAGAGACAGATACAGAGGTAAAAACTATTCATTGACTAAAATAATTGCAATTCTAAAGAAACTGGCTAGAGGTTATTGGTATCCTTTTTTAAATGGTTTATGAATGTTATCCTAAAAATAATTATCATTGCTGAATTCCCCAAACTGTGATCATAGCTAATAGTCATTTAGTAATGAATGTTTATGGTTTATGTCTATCTTCTTGACATTTGCAGCATTTTATTTTCTTTATTCATTTTATAGTTTAGTATTAATCATAAGATTAGTGGTTAATGAGCAAAGACTAAACTATAATCATAAATATTAATTATAAAATAGTTCAGGCATGTCAATGTTCTCTGAAATTTGTCTTATATGAATAAATATTAGATTGTAAATGATGGATAAATAACTCTTAAATGTGTCCATCATATTTATTATACATAAATTACCTGTCTAGTTAATTAATGATTCTGATAGTGCTTCAGAATATCTGGAAGATTTTTCACTTTGAGATGTAATCATTTCCTGCATTACTCGAGTGCAATTCATTTTTCAATGTATAATTATTGTCCATCTGGGAAGACTGCATGATTGAATAAGCATATATACATATATATATATATATATAGTCCTGGTGTGGCACTCTGGGCTAATACGTCAGACGTCATA
>NW_006408787.1:1905227-1906416 GCF_000296735.1 Chrysochloris asiatica | reverse complement strand
TTACATTTGTCTGTGGATATCCAGGGCTCATGTATGAGATTACTAACAAGCATTACTGAATAATCAGATGAGGGACAGTTTTCTATGTCTACTAGGTAGCTAAAGTCTGATCCTCAGAGCCTATGGTTTGGACGGTCAACAACGATTGGGCCCACAGGGGCTTGGCCTCCTGACCGGGTCTGCACGGTCTGCATCCGAATCCTCCTTATTTATTGTTTGTTTAAGGGACGCTGCCTGTCTTAGGCGGTCAGTGGGTAGTTTGATGTTTTAAGATGGTAAAAAAAAAAATAGGTACCATTTGAAATGATAAAGTTTCACCTTAAAAGCACTTCCACATTTTCAACCTCATGTTGTTGTTGTTAGGTGCCACTGAGTTGGTACCGACTCATAGCGACCCTATGCACAACAGAAGGAAATACTGCCTGGTCCTGGGCTAACCTCACAATTGTTGCCACACTTGAACTCATTAATGCTGTCACTTTGTCAGTCCATCTAGCTAGGGGTTTTCCTCATTTTCTCTGGCCCGCGACCTTACCAAACATGATATACCTCTCCAGTAACTGGTCCCTACTGAAAATATGTCCGAAGTATGAGAGACAAAGTCTGTCCATCCTGGCCTCCAAGGAGCACACTGGCTGCATTTCTTCCAACGCAAATTTTTTTGATCTTTTGGCAGTCCATTGCACTTTCAATAATCAACACCACTTTCAATTCCAACACCATAACTCAAATTCATCAATTCTTCTACAGTCTTCCTTATTCACTGTCCAAATTTCGCATGCATATGAAGTTATTGAAAATACCATGGCTTAAGTGAGGTGCACCTTACTCCTCAAGCTGACATCTTTGCTCTTTAACACTTTAAAAAGTTCCTGTGCAGCAGATTTGCCTAATGCAATACGTCTTTTGATTTCTTGATTGCTGCTTTCATGAGTATTGGTTGATCCAAGAAGAATGAAGTCCTTGACAACTTCAACCTTTTGTCCACTGATAAGAATGTTGTTTATTGGTCAATTAGTAAGGATTTCTTTTTCTTAACATTGAGATGCAATTCATACCGAAGGTCATGGTTTTGGATCATCAGTTGTTGTTGTTGTTGTCAGGTGCCATCGAGTCGGAACCAACTCATAGTGACCCCAAACACAGCAGAATGAAACAATGTCTGATCCTGGGCCAACCTCACTACCGC
>NW_006408787.1:1892464-1904291 GCF_000296735.1 Chrysochloris asiatica | reverse complement strand
TACAGATTTCTCAGAAGTACAATTAAGTGTTCTGGAATACTCATACTTCTCAATGTTGTCCATAGCTTGTCATGATCCACACAATTGAAAGCCTTCGCATAGATCATCAGTAGGTATTTTAAGTCCTCTTCACTTTCAGCAAGCAAGACTGTAGCATCTGCATATTGCAGGTAGTTAATGAGACTTCCTCCAATCCTGATGCAACATTTTCCTTCATATAACCCAGGTTCTCAGAATATTTGCTCAGCATTCAGGTTGAATAAGTATGGTTAAATAATACACCCCTGTTGCACACCTTTCCTAATTTTAAACCATTCAGTGTTCCCATGTTCTTTTCGAACAACTATCTCTAGGATTGTCTATTCAGTTTCCTCAAGAGCACAGTTAAGTGTTCCAGAATACTCATACTTCAAAAATGTTTTCCATAACTTGTCATGATCCACACAATCAAAGGTCTTTGTGTAGTCAATAAAGTACGGATAAACATCTTCCTGATATTCCCTGCTTTCAGCCAAGATCCATCAGACGTCAGCAATGATATCCCTTGTTACACGGCTTCTTCTGAATCTGGCTTGACCCTCTAGAAGTTCTCTCTCAATGTATGCTTGCAACCATTTCTGTATTACCTTTAGTAAAACTTTACTCCTGTGGGATATCAATAATATTGATATGATGATTTCAGGATTCCATTGGGTCACCTTTCTTTGGAATGAGCACAAATACGAATCTCTTCTAATCGGTTGGCCACTTAGTTGTCTTACAAATTTCTTGACATAGATGAGCAAGTGCCTCCAGTGCTTTGGGTTTGAAATTTCTTTACCAACAGAATTATTTCTTCATATCGCTAGTTATCAATGAAATGTAGTAGATGTGACAATATTCTCATTCTGAGGCCTAACAATGCTTGTAATATATTCTACGATTCTTCAAACTAAAATGCAAATTCAGTAATAAACACCATAAACTACAACAATTATATAAGATGGTGGAAGAAATATTTTCTATTAAGAGAAATACAGCTTAATATAAGAAATAAATTCTATCTTAATAATATTACTTTTCTTCATAAAAATATTCTCTTGAAAGTTTCTGATCAACATTTATAAGTTGAACCTGTTTTGTTTTGTTTTTTACATAATAAAACAAGGCAAAGATATATTATTGTCAGAGAAAATTGATATACATATTTTCCTTGTTTTACTGTGATGGAAAAGTATATGGAATCCCCCTTTATGAACTAACCATTACATATTTCACTGCTAATCAGAACCACATGATCCTTCAACATTACATGATAAGCTCATCCTGTTTGTTGATATAGGTAATGTTAAAAATATATGCAAAATAAATCAATAGAGATTGAATTAGACACTAACACAACAGGTAAACTAGTCATTTAAATTCCCTAGAATAGTTCTCAGTGAATTGTCCATCATTCAATGTTCTTTGCAGTTTAAGTGAAATATTACAGTAAACATCTTGTTTCCAAAGGAAAGCAATTTTCCTTTGCAAACATATTTTATTATAAAAAGAGCAATAGTTCATGGTGTGTGAATAATAAAAAGTTTGCTGTATTCTACATTCTGCTTTCTGTTTTTCTTCTATATATTGATATAAGAATAGTTTGCAGTAAATAATAAAAGACTGAAATTGTAATGCATCATAATTTTGTAAAAGCACTATTTGGTTCTTTGGTTTAATAGCAATTAACACAGAGTGTAGGTGGAGAAAAAAAGTAATTTTATACACCTCTTTAGCACAGAGCTGTACTATTCTTGAGTTTGGTTACTTCATATTATCAAAATTTTAAAGTTTTTTAGTTAATACCTCAAATTTGTTATCTCAGAAGTTTGTTTTATGGAAAGAATATCAATTGTGGATCCTCCTATTAAACCAATATTCAAAGTCATACACATAAAAAATTGTTCAATTTAAGAAGATATTGAATCTAGAACTCTACTTCAGTTTTGGTTCCTCTATCACCCTTTCTAATATTTCTAGAAACTCTTCTGCATTGCTTGGAAGTACTAAACTAAAATGGCTATAAAAATTGGAAACACTAAAATCACAGCTTGTTCTGTGCCTCTCCAGGCAGAGTTAAACTTGGGTCATTTTATTACTTGCGAAGTAATTTCCTGTATGTAATCTCCAGAGCCGAAGCAATTAAAATCTGAGCGTTTGCTGATTTTTAAAAACAGCTTGGTATTAAATGTTTTCCTTATTCTAGAAAGCCAAAGAATGTATTTACTTTATAGTATTAAAAAAAAAAAAGTTTTATTAAGGATTTGGCAGAGGAAATCTACTGTTTCTTTCAGGTGCTTAAAAGTTTAGACAAAAGATGGATATCAGCACCGAGTTTCTTTTAGCTTTTTATTCTATTGTATCTCTAATTTTGTATCCCATTTAGTAACAGAAATCTAGAAACTTCATTGGAAAAATGACAGTAATAATTAATATTTATTTGTATACATATATGTGCGGTTTATAAATAATTTAAAGTTCAATATTTTACACTGACATATAAATATCACCAACATTTTTGTTGTGAGAACTGGTAGCATAGCAGTTATGAGTCAGGTTGCTAATCTCAGGGTCAGCAATTGGAAACTACCAGCCATTCCACAAGAGAAAGAGGAGGCTTGCTGCTCCCATAAGATTTACAGCCTCAGAAACCCTATACAGGGTCACTATGAATCACAACCAACTTCATGGCACACAATCACAATAACCAGATACTATTACTATCCCTATGCTACATATGAGCAAACAAATACTCTGAAAAAAAACTTGACCCCAAAAAAAAAAAAAATCTATCAAATTGGGATCTGGAGAAAACTCCAACATTTTTCCATTATAAGTTTTCACTCTTTTCAATTTAACAATTAAAATACTTTCCATTTCAAACTCAAAATTATTTAATAAGTAAGTTGAGAAAGTGTGTGAGACTGTCCTCAGCCTATAACTGAATGGAATACTTAATTTGGGGCTAGAACATTTCCAATGAAAGAGGATTCCTGGAGAGCTTTTGCATTGTACAAGACAGTCAATGGAATCCTGATCCCCATCCAGACTCTTCTGAGGTGGGATATTTCTACTTGAAAAGACAATCAGACCATCCTAAAGCAGCTAGAGTAACAAAAGACACTTCTTGAAAGAACGACCAGCAGCAAAAGTCAAAAACAATAACAGCAGTCTGATTGAATATTACAAGAACAAGCAAGTTGTTTTCAAAGGAGCCATCAAAGAAAGCAATCGATTTTCCTCAGGGCAAATCCCCTTCCAAGACTGAAATTCAAAGGGAATACACGAGCAGGAGTGCAATCTTGCTGGTGACCACACTGGTCTACCGATATTTTGAAGTGGGGCAAAAATAGCAATGAAGATGCAAGCTAAGTCCGTCCACGTTCAATAGACTCCTGTCAACCTGGATTGCAACCTGGTTGGCCAGCAGTATAGTGAGACTTGGGGATTCCTGAGCCCATGGTCAGGGATATAGTCATAGAGGACTAGAGCCCAGAGTGAAGTGTCCAGCTGATATGAAGTGAGGGGAGATGCACAAGAACACCCAGACTTGCAGATAGTATACTTTTGACCTAGCTTCAATGGCTGGATGATCAGAATTCAACTACAGGAAGAAAGAAGAGGGAAAAAAAAGTGTAATCTGCAACAATTTGATAAACTTGATCTATACTTATGTCTGTAGTAGCGTAAAAGAGGGAACAAATCTTTACAGCAAGTTCATTCTCACCCTCTCTGTACACAGGGTTGACAGGGATGGGCTACTTAGACATTGGCCACCCAAAATGGGGGAGAAGGGGGCAACAAAGGCATGAAGTGACTGGCTTACAAGTTTTCATAAGGGAGCTTAGTTTCAGAGGGTCCGGGGGAAGGTAGAATCTCAATAGAGTGGTTTCCAACCTGTCTAGATGGGGATAAGACTCTTGTGGTTCAGTACAAAGCTCATGGGGACTGTAAAATTCAAGGAGGGAGAGGGGCTGTGTGATGGTGGTTGTGAGGTTGGCATTCAGGGTATTGAACTGATCTCTAGCTTTTGGAATGAATTTCAATATGTGTAACTAAATTATCAAGGAAACCTCAGGCCCCATGATGAAATCAAGCACAGATATGAGTGTAAAATTCATTATATTTGAAAGGAAACAACCCTTTGGTTGTTTGAATGGTTATATATCCCTGAGTGCTTCAGTGTATATACAAAAAAAAAAAAACAAAAAACAAAACAGACGAATTTGAATGGAAACAAATACAATTGAATGATGATGCATGGAGGGTATTGTAATCATTGCAATTAAATGAAATATGATAGGATTTATGTAAACCTGATGCTCTCTGATGTAAACTATCACTCAATTCACAATAAAAGCTTTAAAAAAATAAAGAAGTTCACTTATTTTACTGCAAAGTATAGTAGTATAAGTAATTTCATGCATGGCTTGTTTTGGGCTACTTTCTCCCGAAATTCTCTTTGCTCTTGGCTACCATGATTATATCATTCATTCTTAAGAGAACGTCAGTCATCATAACAAATTTCTGTGCATTTCCAGGCATGATATATGCATACTATAATGTTTCCCTTCAAATAAAATGAAGCTTGCACTCATATCTGTTCTTGATTGCATCATGGGGGACTGAGGTTTCCCTGATAAATTAGTTACACATATTAAAATTCATTCCAAAAGCTGGAGATCAGTTCAATGCCAATCTGAGTCATAAAATGAGTATTAGGTAGCTAACCACAATTTCTTCTGGAAAAAAATTTGCTTGCATAGATATTACATACATGTGATGGTGTGATGCTATAAGATAAACACCGGATATCAAGGTCTGTTTGAACCAAATGGTCAGCAATTCAGATTGATCAGTCACTCCTTCAAAACCCTATACAAGCTCACTATGATTTGGAACTTACTCACTTAATAACAACAAAAGCATATTATTAACCTTAACCCATAATAATAATTTGATCATCATAAATTAACTCATGCATTATTCTGGTGCTGCAGGCTTCAATATTTTGAATTACAAGGCACTTTAAAATGGTGAAGATTATCATAATTTCTTTCATAACTCTGATCTCATCAATGATAAGAATATTCTGAAAATTTGATTTCATATTTATCTACCTTCCTCTTTGATGCCAACCTTTGCATTCCAATCACCATTGATTATCAACTCTACTTGATTGCATGGTTGATAAAATTCAGACTGAAAGATTTGGTAGAATTCTTCAGTTTGAATAATAATGCTATTAACTGGTCTTCCTTGTGGTGGTGGTGTGCTGTGGAGTTGGTTCTGACTCATAGCAACTCTGCCTAGGGTTTCTGAAGCTGTAAATATTTACTGGAACAGAAAGCCTCATCTTTATACAGTGGAAAAAGTCTGGCAGTTTCAAACTGCTGACTTTGGGATTATCAGTCTGACTCATAACCACTACCCTACCAGAGCTCCTAGGTCAAAAAGAGTATATCAAGACCAGGTCTTCCTTGTAGGTATATGGATATTAGCCTACCACAGAAAATATTGTACTTCAAGATAGGTCTTGAAATGCTCTTTTTGATGGTGAAAGCAATGACATTCCCCTTGAATTTGTCATTCCTGATATAGTAAGTCAGGTGACTGTCTGATTCAAAATGACTAATAACTGTCATTTTCAGCTAATTAATCCCTAGGATATTTATATTTATGTGTTCCATTTCATTTTTGACAACTTCCAATTTTTCTAGATCCATATTTTATACATGCCATGTTCTGATTATAATGGATGTTTGCAGCTGTTTCTCCTCATTTTGAGTTGTGTCTCATCAGCATGTAAAGGTCCTAAATCTTTACTCTTTCATGTGATTATAGTTAATTCTACTTTGAGGAGGCAGCTCTTCACCAGTTGTATTTTAAGTGTCTTCCAACTTGAAAGACTCATCTTTTGGCACTATTTCTAATGATATCTTGCTACTATTTATAATATTTTTCATTTTGGGTACTAATTCTGACAGTGTTCCACTGTTATTCATAAAGTTTTCAATTGATAAATATTCTCATAAGTACTCTGCCTCTCCTTCCTTGTATATCTTACTATGGAAGCTTCACTTAAACTTGTCCATCATGGATGACCCTGCTAATATTTAAAATACCCGTTGTGTAGCTTCCAGCATTACAGCCACCTCCAAGCCAAGGATTCCATGGGCAAAATATTAAATGATGAGAAAAGAATCAAAAGAAGTTGGAAAGATGATAGACTGTTTTATGAATAGTAGTTTTCTCTTGCCTTCTATTGTAAAGCAGACACTTGAGTGGGATAGAAAGTAATGTCAGGAAACATAATTACAGAAAGTTTGTGATCCCATCTTCAGCCTATAACTGATTGAAGTACTTAAAAGGGGTTCTACAACTTGCCCAGTAAAATAGGCCACTTGCAGAACCTTTGTGGTGTAAAGGACCTTAGGTGGAATGCTGAGCCCTTCTGAAGTGGGACATTCTCACTAGAAAGGACAAGCAGACCAGCCTGGAACAGCTAGAGTGACAGAAGAAACATCTTCAAAGAAAGATCAACAGGAAAAACCCAAAACAAAAATGGAAGTATGACTGGGTATTACAAGAATAAGCAAGTTGTTCGCAGGGAAGCCATCAAGGCAAGCAATCAAGTTCCCTCAGGACAAACCCGCTTCTAAGACTGAAACTCAAAGGGAACACAAGAGCAGGCATGTAAGCTTGCTGACAACCATGTTGGTCTACTGGTGAGTGGAAGAAAAGGAAAGGCAGCAATAAAGAAATGGGCTGAGTTCAACCACAGTCCATGGACTACCACTGACCTGGAGATGAGAGAGAGAAGAGGAAGGGTTGGTTGGTCCAAAGTGTGGTAAGACCTGGGGACATCTGAGCCAATGGCTAAGGACATAGCCACAGAGGCTAAAGCTGACAGTGAAGCATCCAGCTGATATGAAGTGAGGGGAGATGCACAAGAACATCCAAACTTGCAGATAGCACCCATTTGACCAAGCCTCGATGGCTTGATGATCAAAATCCAACTACAGGAAGATTAAAAAAAAAGGTTTTTTGTTTTGTTTTGTTTTGTTTTTTTATAAAGGAAATGAGGGTAAATTGCTACAATTTGATGAACTTGACCTATACTCATGGAGGTAGTAGCTCTAAATACCAACAGAGAGGGAAGGGGTCTTCATATCAAGTATCAATGCTATCTGCTCTGTACACAGGGTAGATAGGGACAGGCAACTTAGACATTGGCTACCTAAAATGAGGGAGTGATAAAGGCATGAAGTGACTGGCTTACAAGGTTTCAAGAGGAAGTTAAGTTTAACAGTGTGTGGGGGAAGATAGAGTCCCACTAAATAGTTTTCATCTTGTCTGGTAAAGATATGGGGATAAGACTTTTATGATGCAATAGTGAGCAATTGTCATTATGACAAATTGCAACTGTCACAATTGTAAATGTGGAAGTTTTGTAACAAAAATAGGGGAGTAGTTAATCTTACAGTTCAGAAACAGAGGACTGTAAGACCATCAAGGGAGAAGAGCACAAGCAAAATGTAGGACCTTATCCACAAAAGCAGTGACATCAGAGATGGAGGCAGAGCTGGGGATATGGAGAGAGGGAGCAGCTGAGGACTCTAGATTCATGAGAATGCGACTGAGAGCTGGTCGTCAGGAGGCAGACTTTCAGAATGTGTCTTTTGGTGGAATAAATTATTATATATGCCTGAGTGTTAAAAAAAAAAAGAGCTAAAATGAATAGAGAGAAATACTCTTAACTGATGGTACATGGAGGGGATTATAATCATTGTAATGAAACAAGGTGTATGTAATGTTGAATGTAAAACTGACAATCTGCCCTGTAAACTTTCACTCAATTCACAATAAAAAACATTAAAAAAAAAAAAAAAAAAAAGCAGTTGGAAGGATGGAAGGAATACACTGTACAAAAAAAAAAGGGGGGGGTGTCAATGTTCAGTCATCTCAAGAGGTAGCATATGACCAATAACTGATGGTACTGAAGGAAGAAGTCAAAGCATCACTGAAGGAATTAGTGACAAAACAAGAGTTCACCTATCTATGCTGAGAAATTTGGAAGAAAACTGACTGAAAGAAATCCATATTTGGATTCTTTTACCACTGACTGAAAGAAAGGTGACCCAACATAATATGGAAACCACTGAACAACATCATTAATATCACATTCAAGGAGCTGGCAGAAATTCAAACTGGATTTAGAAAAGAACATGCAACTACAGATATCATTGCTGAAGTCAGATGGATTTTGTCTGAAATAGAGAACATCAGAAAGTTGTTTGTTGTTGTAAAGTACTGTTGAGTCAATTCCGACCCAAAGTGTTGCTGTATAGGATTTCCAAGCAGCAGCTGATGGGCTTGAACCACCGACCTCACAGTTCAAATGGCTTTACAGTCTGACACATTAACCCACAGTGCCACACCAAGACTCCAGAAAGTTGTTTACTTGTGCTTTATTGACTAGGCTTTCAACTGTGTGGACCATGACAAACTAGGGATAACATTACAAAGAATGGGTATTCCCAAAAACTTAATTGTGCTCATGAGGAACTTGTACAGAGACCAAAAGACATCATTAGAAGAGAACAAAGGAATACTGAATGGTTTAAAATCAGGAAAGGTGTCCACCAACTTAGTAGTAAGGCAATAAGTCCTTTGATTTCTTGACTGCTGCTTCCATGAGAGTTAATTATTGATCCATGCAAAATGGTGTCTTTGACAACTTCAATCATTTATCTGTTTAGCATGATGTTATTTATGTTCATGTGTAAGTATTGCACCTCAATGCAAAAAAACAAAACAAAAAACAAAGATCCTTGCAATTGGCCATACTGCATTAGTCAAAACTGCTGCACAAGACCTTTTTAAGTTGTTGAAGAGTACAGAATATCTCTTCCAGGGCTAAGGTGTGCCTGATACCAAGCTCTGGTATTTTAAATAGCCTCATATGAATGTGAAAGCTGGACAATGAATAAGGAAGAGTGTAGAAGAATTGATGCATTAGAATTATGGTATTGGAAAAGAATATTAAAAGTGTAAATGAATTTGTGGTGGAAGAAATACAAGCAGAATGCTCCTTAGAAGCCAGGATTGTAAGATTTCATTTCTCAAGCTGAGACATATTATTTGAATGGGCCAGTCCCTGGAGAAGAACATCATGCTTGGTAGAACAGAGGGTGAACTAAAAAGAGGAAGACTCAAAAGAAGATAGATTGGCACAGTGGCAGCAGCGATGGGCTCAAATTAGCAGCAATTGTGAGAATTGGTGCAGGACTTGGCAGTGTTTCATTCTGTTCTGCCTACAGTCACTATGGGTCAGAACAATTTCGATGTCACCTAGCAATTACAATAAAATTCATCTACCTGGAAAATTTTTACTTAAGTGAATATTTATCTTTGAATTAATTAATACATATTTATATTAGTATAACGAACAAGGAAGTTCTGTGTCTGTTTTACAACTGATGAAACTATTTTAGTGTGATTTTTAGTGGCTTTTATTATACAGCTAAGAGGGAGAATATATCACAAGAACAAATATTAGACATAATGGAGGCACAAAAATATGCTCTTTAACTTATACACTGAGATATTTGAGTTTTTGAAGCAAAAGCAAGAATATTAAAATAATAAATACAGAATGAATCAGTTATACATCAGTACTCTTGGATTATATATTAAATTTTATTATGTAGTTTTCTACTCAGGAGCAAGGAAATGAAAACAGGTAAATTTCAGCCCTTTGATTTAATAAAAGGATGAAGAATAAGAGGAGGAAATAAAAGATACCTATCTTTATTTATGAGCAGGATTTTTTTTTAAGGTTAGGATGCTGATCAATCAGTGGCACTCTGACTATGGATACACAAGAGGAAATGGGCTAATTTAAAACAGGGAAAACAGTATTTTAGCAAACTTCTTTCATATGTAGCAAACAAAAAATGATCAGTCTCTAGGATATCATGCACACCTGTGTCCCACCTACCACACCAGAGACGAGATCAATTAAAAAAGATAGTGGTAACAGAAGATAGAGTTGTGGAAGTTGAAATCAATGTGGTAGGTAGGATACAATTCTTGTCCAGATATGATCTTGAGGTTTGTGCTCAAATGTCACCTTTAAGTAAAGATTCTTTAACTATGTAGCAATTTTTATGGCTGAAAAGCTGTTTTACTTATTGCTTATTCTATATTGACCTCTCCTACTTTGGAAACCCTATACAAGGTCACATTGAGTCAGAAATGACTCAAAGACACTCCACAAAAGCAACTAGAAATTAAGCTCCATTAAAATAAATTTAATTACACTCTCCTTTTTTTCTTCTTTTTTTTTTTTTTTCTTTTTGTTGTTGTTGTTAGGAGCTATTGAGTTGGTATCAATTCATAGCAATCTACAAACAACAGAACGAAACTCTGCCCAGACCTGGGTCAACCTCATAATTGTTGCTATGCTTGAGTCCATCGATGCTACCACTGTACCAATCCATCTCATTGGGTGTCTTCCCCTTTTTCTCTTTACCTAACATGATACTTTCTTCTTTCCACTTTACCTAACATGATACTTTCTTCTTTCATGACAGAATAATGTCTGGTACCTAATGTAATACATTAGAAGAATAAAGAAAAGTTGCTTTAAGTTAATAATGACCCCATGTGTTTCAAAGTAGAACTGTGCTTCATGGCATTTCAATGGTTGAAATTGTTTGAAAATAGATCAGCAAGTTATTGTTTCAAGGTACCTCTTGGTAAATCCAAACCACCAGACTTTTATTCATCCAAAAATATGCAGTTCAGTTATTCTAACTGTATATATATATATATATAAGTGTGTGTGCACACATTTGTATATTATTATAATATTAATCAGTTTTTGATAAATTTAAGTCTTTATTGATCATATGTCAAATCTTGTTTGTATATAATTACAAATTATGTGTACATCTCAGCTAACTAAAAGGACATATTAACTTCACAGGCTTCTTCTTTTATTAAAATATTAATTTTGCCACAATAATTTGTTTGCCAGGTTTTCACACTGCGGCAGCATTCATGTTGCTATCATGCTAGAAGATATACCACTGGTATTTAAAATATCAGCAAGGTCCCCCATGGAGCACAGGTTTCAGTGGTGCAGCCACAGAAAGACAGACATGGAATAAGGATCTGGCAACCCACTTCTAGGAGTCCTGGTGTGGCACTATAGGATAAGCAAGGTCAATGTTTTAAGCCCACTAGTCATTCTTGGGAAACCATATACAGGGTCACTATGAGTTGGAACAGACTCCATGGCACTTAAACAGCACCAACCACCAATGGCAGGTGAAAACCTTATGAATAGCACAGACCATTGTTTGATATATGTTTAGAAGATGAGCCCCTCAGGTTGGAAGTTACTCAGAATAGAACAGGGGAAGATATGTCTCTTCAAAGTAACAGAAAAAAAAATAAACTACAAACATCCATTAGTATCAAAACATGGAATGTTCAAAGTAGGAATCAAGAAAAATAGAAGTGATCAAAAATGAAATGGAGAGAAAACAAACAAGATGGCGGATCAGGTGGACGTATAGCAGAGAGCTCTGCCAACAACAACACAGAATACCCAACCAAGCAGAGTTCGGGATGGTCCCAGAACTCTGAACCACATATAAAGGAATACTTAGAAGGTTGGAAGTCTCACAGCTGGGGGAATTTATGGCAGAAGCAAGAAATCTATTGCTTTCTAGTCCGGGACGCTCGGCTGTTCCAGGAGCCGCCATCTTGGGTGAGACCACGTGGGGAAAGGATC
>NW_006408787.1:1881903-1889398 GCF_000296735.1 Chrysochloris asiatica | reverse complement strand
AAAAAAAAAAAAAAATGAAATGGAGCACATAAAGAAATATCAATACTCTAGGCATCAGTGAGTTAAGATAGACTAGTACTGGTCATTTTTACTTAGACAAACTTATGATCTATTATGCTGGCAATGACAAACTGAAATATAGTATTTCATTCATCCTTAAAAAAATACTACATAAGGATCTATTCTTAAGTAAAATACTATCATAGATAGGATAATATCAATATACCTTAAAAGGAAGATCACTTACTATGATTATTATTCAAATTTATGCATCAACCACTAATGCCAAAGATTAAGAAATGAGAACATTTTCTCACTTCTGCAGTCTAAAATTGATAAAACATGCAATCATGATGCACTGGTAATTATTAATTAATGGAATCAGAAAATTGGAAACAAAGGAGGATCAAAGTTGGAAAATGTGGTCTTGGTGATAAAAAAAAAAATCATGCATGAAATCAAATGGCAGAATTCTGCAACAACATACCTTTTTGCAACAACATAAATGGCAACTATACATGTGGACAAAACCATATTGAATACACAGTAATTAAGTTGACTACATATTTAGAAAATGATGCATGAAATCATATGGATGATTTCTATCTGTATAGAAGAAAAGATAGAGAAACTTAACATCTCCACTCAGAATAAGATCGGGGTCAACTGTTGAGCTAAACATTGATTGTTTATATGCAATTTCAAGTGGCAGCTGAAGAAAATTAAAACAAGTTAATCAGACCAAAAGTACAGCCTTGAATATATCTCACCTGAGTTTAGAGGTCACCTCAAGAATAGATTTAATGCACTGAACACTAATTATGGAAGACCAGACAAGTCGTGGGAATGGCAGCAAGTAAATGATGAAAGCAAATGATCATTAAATAGACAGGAAAGAAAAAGACCAAAATAGATGTGAGAGACTGAAACTTGCTAAAGTAGCTAAACTGAATTTAAAAAATTATGACAAATGATAGTTAAAAAAGACAAACTAAAGTTTTCAAATTTATGCATTGTTTGCATGCTTGATCCATTTCAGACTGAAGATGTTGGTAGCATTCTTCATTTTTATCATCACTGATTTTAGTGGTTGGTGCATAAATTTGAATAATAGTGGTATTAACTGGTGGTCCTCGTAGGTGTATGGATATTATCCTATCTCAGACAGCATTATACTTCAAGACAGGTCTTGAAACTTCTTTTTCATAATGAATGTGATAGCATTCCTCTTCAATTTGCCATTCCCAGCATAGTAAACCATATGGTTTTCAGATTCAAAATGGCCAACACCATTCCATTTCAGCTCATTAATGCCTAGGATATCAATCTTTATGCATTCCCGTTCATTTTTGACAACTTCCAATTTTCCAAGATTCATACTTAGTACATTCTATGTTCCAATTATTAATGGGTGTTTGTGGCTATTTCTCCTCATTTTGAGTTGTGCTCCATCAACAAATGAAGTTCCTGAAAGATTTGATCCATTCGCAATCAAGGTCAAATCTACTTTGAGGAAACAGCTCTTTCAAAGTCATATTTAGAGTGCCTTTCAATCTGAGGGGCTCATCTTCTGGCTCTACATTTGACAGTATTCTTGTGTTATTCACCATATGTCAATATTCAATATTCTGTTGCTATCTGACAGAGTTTGACTGCTATTCATAAGGTTTCAGTGGACCACAAGGTCAGTTTGAATTGCCAGGTGGCGGGCGGTTCAAACCCATCAGCCTCTCCTCAAAATCCTATACATGGTCAGAACTGACTTAAAGGCACGTACCAAAAACAGCAACAAAACATTTGGAAATAGGCTGATTCTCCTTTCTGAATCTGTCTTACTCTGGAAGCTCAGCTGAATCCTGTCCACGATAGATAATTCCACTGGCATTCAAAGTATCCATGGCATAGCTTCCAGCCTCACAGCAACAGGCAAGCCACTGTAGTGTGACAAATTGTCATCCCATGGAAGGAGCAACTATGCAAAGGCTGTCATACACACTCAACTAAAATTTTCTCATTTATTCCTCTCAACAAACCTGTGATTTCATTTTACTTTCTGTAAGTATTTTTAAAGTTTAAGTAATTTAATTTATATAAAATTATAAAATTAGGTAATAGATAACATGGGGTTGAATCCATATCTTTTAAAGTCCAACTCTGCTTGGTTTGCTTTGTTTTTGTTTGTTTTAACTGCTCTATAAGTGTAGTGGGTTACAAGTTGGGCTGCAAACCACAAAGTCAGAATTCCAGATTCTACCACCTTCTCCATGAGAAAAAGATGAGGTTTTCTGCTCTGGCATATCCAATATAGGGTTGGTATAAGTTGGAACTGACTCTAAGGCACACAACCACCACCACCACCATCCTATGAAAGGATAGCACATTGGCTCCATAGGATAAGCATTGGACATTGAACCACAAGCTCTGCAGCTCAAACTCAATAACAACTGCAGAAAAAAAGAAAAAAAGAAGAAGAAGAAGCTTTCTGCTTCAGTAAAGATTTAAAGCTTCAGAAACACTATACAGGGTCACTATGATATAGAAGCAACTACACGGTACTTAACAACAACCACCCTATGAAAATGGGGTCAAAAAATCAAATACTTTCAAAGGAAGGCAAATAACATGTAATGTTCTTAAATAATAGACAGACAGGGATATAAGAAATACTTCACTTTTATCTTCACTTGAAAACAAGTAAAACAACAGCACAAATAATCTGCTAACTTCAAATTGACAGTTGGCCTCACTGGTAGGGTGCAAAAGGGAATGGTGGGGTGTGTCTATGGTGAACTAGACAGAAAATGAACTCAACCCAAGCTAGTAATCATCATGTTTGAAAAAATATCCACTGATACCAAATCTTCAGATTCTTTTTTTCCAGAGAATCAGTTATTCACCTCTGAAGTGATACCTTCCAGTTATAATTTAAAATAAAATATAAATGCTATTCAGGTCAACACTGTATGAGTCAAACAAAATGTATCTGTGGACCATCTGTACCTTCCAGTTGCCAATTTGCAATCTCCAGTTAAAAAAACACACACTCAGTATAACAAAGATATGTTAAGGACAAACACAACACAGGAAGTCAAGAAAGACATGGATGGGATAAGATAACAAAATATTTCCAAATGATTCTGATTCTGTTCTTATTTCTAATCTGGTTACATGTGAGACATATACAAAGTAATGAGGTCAATATCTTATAAAAAAAGAAAAATCAAGTGTAATAGACTACCAGTTAGGTACATTTTGGAAAATGCTTTCCACTTTAGAAAGTCAGGCTAAATAAAGAGTTAATGTTGTATTAGAATTATTTTATAATGAACAATTTTTTAGCAAGTTATTGGGATATGTTGCTTTAACTGTAGGAATGCTCTGTATAACTTGATCATTCTAATTAGGATTTAATAGACATACATCTATGTTCTCAGGCTGATTATACTACAAATAGGGTTGAAATATATTAAGATGTAGATATATAGATAAGAAATACATTATATATATATATATACAATTGCTTAATGTAAACATATACAAAGAATACTTGTACATATGCACTCCATTCACTGAAAGACTCACTCTAAAGAACTCTAAACATTTATTTGTTGTCCTGTCCCTGGACGGTGCAAAAGGCTAAGAACTCCATGATTAATCTAAAGTTTGGTGGTTTGAATCCATCTAGCAGTATTTCCAAGGAAATTTTTGGTGATTTGCTTTTGGAAAAATTATAGCAAAAAATCATAATGCCTATAGAGCAGTCTATTCTGTAACACGTGGGGTCACATGGGTCATAAGTATTCATATGGGACTTAAAATAAACTACTTTTTGACATTATCTTACATTTTCTTGTGTATTACTATCTATTACTGTTACAGCAGTCAAGGAATCAAATGACGCACTGCATAAGCTAAATCTGCTACACAAGACCTCTTTAAAGTGTTCAAAAGCAAAGATATCAGTTTGAGGACTAAGGTATGCCTAATCCAAGCCATGGTATTTTAGTAGCCTCACATGCATGTGAAAAGTTGGAGAGTGACTAAGGAGGACTTGATGCAATTGAGTTATAGTGCTAGAAAACAATATTGAAAGTATAATGGACTTCCAGAAGAACAAACAAATCTGTGTTAGAAGAAATACAGCCAAAATTCTCCTTTGATGCCAGGGTGATAAGACTTTATCTCTCATACTTCACACATGTTATCAGGACAGACCAGTCCCGAGAAGGATAGCATGATGGGAAATTAGAGGGTCAGAGAAAAATGGGAAGATCCCTAACAAGATGGATTGGCACAGTGGCTGCAGCCATAGCCTCAAATATAAACAACAATTGTGAGGATGGTCCAGGGTCAGGCAGTGTTTTGCTCTGTTGTGCACTGGGTGGCTAAGAGTTGGAGCCAACTCAACAGCACATAACAACAACAAAAACTCTTACAACTACTAGTTTGGAAGTGCAGTGGCGCCATATAATAAGTACTTGACTTCTAACCAGAGTCAGCAGATCTAATGCACTAGCCACTCCATGGGAGAAATATGAAGTTTTCTGTTCTCACAAATATGTAAAACCTCAGAAGCACTATACAGGGTTGCTGTAAGTCAGAACCAATTCAATGGCATTTAACAACAACAATTTCTAGTTTGATTCTCTATGATGCTAATGATAAATCAATCTGAATCTGTTTGGTCCCAAAATATTTTCAACTATATCATGTTGCTTCATAGATTTTTTAATTTCTCATAAATCTAATGTGGCTCTGTAGGATAAGCACTGTACTGTGAATCACAAGGACAGTGGTTCAAACCCACCAATAGCTCCCTGGAAACCCTGTACAGACGTTGCTATGAGTTGGAATCAACTTGATGGCACTGAACAACAACAACAGCCTCTTTAGATCATACTGGGGCTCAATGACTATCCATTGATGAATACATTCACACAGATGTACTACATGTACATTGTTGTTATTGTGTTGTTAGGTGCCATAGTTTGTTTGGATTCATAGTAAACCCAAGTACAACAGAAAAAAATGCTGCTTGATCTGACACCATCCTATTAACCATGGCTATGCTTGAATCCAAAGTAGCAGTCACTGTGTCAATCCAATCCATCTAGCTGATGATTGTCTTATTTATACACTGCTGCCATACCAGAAATTACTCAAGTGGATGGCTTTAACAAACAGAAATTTATTCTCTTACCATTTGTTATTATTGTTGTTGTTGAGTTTTGTTGAGTCAATTCTGACTCATAGTGACCCTCTGTAGGGTTTTCAGGGAGCAGCTGCTGAGTTTGAACTCCTGACCTTGTGTTTCAAACCAACCTTGCGATCCAGTATTAGATGCCATCAAGTTGGTTCTGACACATAACAACACAGTGCACAATAGAACGAAACATTGCCCAGTCCTACACTATCTTCATAATTATTGTATGTTTAAGCCACCATTTCTGACACCGTGTCAATCCATCTCACTGGACTTCTTCATGTTTTTTGATAACACTCCCCTTAATAAAGTGTGATATCTTTCTCCAAGGATTGGTTCCTCCAGCCAACTTGTCCAAAGTACAAGAGATGAAGTTTTGTCATTCTTTCTTCTAAGGAGCTCTCATAATTTGGGAGGCTAGAAGTTCAAATTCATAGCACCAGTTTAGAAGAAATGCCTTTTATTTCTATTGGCTCTGGAAGAAAATCCTTGTCTCCAATCAGTATCTATAGATCTAGAGTTCCTTTGAGATCTTCATATGTGTTGGCATCAGTCTTCCCCTGGGTCTATAAGGGTCACAGTAGAAGAATGCCTGACTCTACCTTGGTGGTAGTAGGTTCTTTCTCTTTTGTCTCTTTTAATATAGAAGGTAGTGCAGGGCACAGCCAGGGAAACTCCTCTTGCATGTAATCAGGATTGTAACCTGAATAAGAATTTGCCATACCATACGCCACAATGCTTGGTCCCTAACATTAAAAAAAAAAAAAAACTTAATCCTCATTAACATAACTAAATCTTACCTCATTAATGAACATAATAAGGAATAACACATCACAAAAGAAAGATTATTCCTGCAGATCAAAAACTGAAGGATAATCCAAAAATACTGGCAATCATAGACAAGATAAATTGACACATATTTTGGAGGAAAACAATTCAATCCATGTCAAGGGCCTTCCTCTTTTTCCCTATAACTTTACTTTCCTGAGCATCTTGTCCTTCTCTAGGAATTGGTCCTTTTTGGTTTGGTACTGTAGGATCAGCACTGGACTGTTAACTACGAGTATGATGGTTCAAAACCACCTGTCGCTCCTTGGAATTCCTATGCAGGGTGACTATGAGTCAGAACTGATTCAGCAGCAAGTAACCACACATACACACACAAAAATGAGACCATAAGAAATGTGCAAATATCTGGAGTTAGTAAACCAAAGGGGAAGAACACACTCAGCATTTCTCAAGCTGAAAGAACTGAAGGAAAAAATTCAAGCCTTGACTTTCAGTATTGAAAGATTTTATAGGCAAAATACTGAATGATGCAGAAAACCTCAAAATAATTGAAGCATTATAGAAAGTCACTACACCAAAAACATATGGTTGACATTCAGCCATTTCAAGTGGAAGCATATGATCGAGAACTGATATACTGAAGGAAGAAGTCTAAGGTGCATTAAAGACATTAACAAAGAGCAAGGCTCTTGGAATTGATGAAATACAAATAAAGTCTCTCAAAAAACTGGTACTACACTGAAGGCACTAACTCATCTATGCCAAGAAATTTGACAGGCAGCTACCTGGCCAACTAAATGGAAGATTTCATATTTGTGTTAATTCTAAAGAGAGTTGACCCAAAGAATAAAAAAATAATTGAACTATATCATTCATATCACATGTAAGTAAAATTTTCCTGGCAATAATTCAAAATGGCTGCAACCATATATTGACAGGGTTCAAGTCAGATTCAGATAACAATGTTGAACAAGGGATGTCACAGCTGGTGTCAGATGGATCTTGGCTGAAAGCAGAGAATACCAGAAAGATATATACCTGTGCATTATCAATGAATGCAAAATCCTAACACTGTGTGGATCATGACATGATATGGATTACATTGAGAAGAATAGGAATACCAGAACACTTAAATATGTTCATGGAATTATTCAGTCTGTATGGTGAGGAAAAAAAATCCAAGAAGCTGAGTTATACAAATATTAGAGGAAGACTATTTAGCAACATGGGATATGCAGATGATAAAACTTTGAACACTGAAAGTAAACAGGACTTAAAATATTTACTGATGAAATCAAAGACCACAGCCTTCAGATAAATTACAGCTCAATATAAAGACTACAAAAATACTCACCACTGGACCAATAAATAACACCATGATAAATGGAGAAAAATTCAATTTGTACTCTATCAATTCCTGGAAACTTGTTCTTTGTCAGTGCCTTCAGTGTACTACCTTGGACTCCTTCCTTCAGTATCATCAGCTACCTCTTGAAATGGTAC
>NW_006408787.1:1878952-1880107 GCF_000296735.1 Chrysochloris asiatica | reverse complement strand
GACACTGGAGAGGGAGAGAAAGGAATAGCCAGAAATATCACCATAGAAAGGTTGTAAGTCTGTCTTCTGCCTATAACTGATTGGAATACCTAAAATGGAGCTACAAGGTGCCCAGTGAAGGAGGCTTCCTGCAGAGCCTCTGCATTACATAAGACTATAGGTGAAATACTGAACCACATCCAGAATCTTCAGAGATGGGACATTTCTACTTGAAAGGACAAGCAGACCAGCCTGGAGTGGTTAGAAGAACAGAAGATACTTCTTGAAAGAAAGACTTACAGGAAAAATACAAAACAATATATGCAGACTGACTGTTACTACAAGAACAAGCAAGTTGCTTGCCCAGGAGACATCAAGGCAAGTGGTCGGGTCCCCTCAGTGCAAACCCCCCTCCAAGACTAAGACTCAATGGGAATACATGCTCTGATCAGTGATCACATTAGTCACCGATAAGGGGAAGTGAGAGGAAAACAGCAATGAAGCTGCAAGCTAAATCCTACAACATTCAATAGACTACTGTGAAACCCGGTGGAGACCTGGTTAGCCAGCAGTGTGGCAAAACCTGGGGACTCTTTGGCCCAGAGTCAGTGACATAGCCACAGAGGACTAGAGTGGAGAGTGAAGCATCCAGCTGATAAGAAGAGAGGGCATATGCACAAGAACACCCACACTTGCAGATAATACCCACTTGACCAGGCTTCGTTGACTTGATGATCAGAACTCAACTAGAAGAAGAAAGAAGAGGAAAAAAAAGAGTAAGCTGATACAATTTGATGAACTTGGCCTACAGCTATGGATGCAGTAGCTCAAAAGAGGGAACAAATCTTTACAACAAGGGATCATTCCCACCTCCTCCATACACAGAGTAGACAGGGATGGGCAACTTGGACATTGGCTACCCAAAATTGGGGGAGGGCTACAAAGGCAATAAGTGACTGGCTTACAAGCTTTCAAGAGGGAACTTAGATCCAGAGAGTGTGGAGGAAGGTAGAATCTCCACTGAGTAGTATCCAATCTGTCTAGGGGGGACTGATGAAATGAAATGCGGATAGGTCTCTTGTAATACAATATTGAATAATTGTTATCAGCACTGATTGTGAGGGTTGGAAAGGTAAAGGCAGACGTTTCGTAGCAAGGAGGGGAGTGATTAACTTT
>NW_006408787.1:1876083-1876959 GCF_000296735.1 Chrysochloris asiatica | reverse complement strand
CAGGGTCACTATGGGTTGGAATCGACTTGATGGCACTTAACAACAATATGCATACTATACAAACTTGCTTTCTGAAATTGAAGAGGAACTAAAACACCCACTGATGAAGATCAAAAATCACAACTATCTATATAGGTTACAACTCCACATAAAGAAAATAAAAAAATAAAAAAACCTCACCACTTGACCAATAAGTATCGTCATTATTACCTGAGAAAAGATTGAATTTGTCAAATATTTCATTTGGCATTGTTCCACAATCAAGACTTACATAAGCTACAGTCAAGGAATAAAATAACTATTGAATTAGGTAAATCTGCTGCAAGGACCTCTTTATTGTGTAGTTATGGTATTAGAGAAGAATTTTGGAGATATCTTGGACTAAAAGAAGATCAAACAAATCTGTTATGTAAGAAGTATAGCCAAAATGGTCCTTAGAAGCCAAGATGACCAGACTTCCTTTCACATATATTAGGCATATTACCAAGAAGGACTAGTTCCTAGAGATAAACATAATGCTTGGTAAGATGAAGATACAGCAAGATAGAGGAGGACCCACAAGTGAGATGGATTGGCACAGTGTCAGCCACAATAGACTCAAGCAATTATGAGGCAATCATGAGGATGTCTTGGGACTAGGTGGTGATTTGTTCTGTTGTACATAGGGTCGACATGGGTCAGAACTGATTAGAGAGCACCTAACAACAATATCAATGGTGTCTAGTAATAATAAAAAGCATAGTATATATAATAAAGGTAAGACTTTTGATTGTGTGGATCATGACAAGCTACGGGCAACATTGTGAAGTATGAGTATTCGGGAACAATTAATTGTGCTCATGAGAAATCTGTACATGGATCAAGTAGCAGTTGTTC
>NW_006408787.1:1865918-1867590 GCF_000296735.1 Chrysochloris asiatica | reverse complement strand
ATTGATGCCTTTGAGTTGTGGTGTTGGAGGAGAATACTGAAAGTGCCATGGACTGCCAAAAGAACCAATAGATCTGTTTTGGAAGAAGTGCAGCCAGAGGGCTCCTTGGAGGCCAGGATGGCTAAGCTTCATCTCTCATACTTTGGACATATTGTCCGGAGCAAACAGTCGCTGGAAAAGGATGTCATTCTGGGTAAGGTGGAGGGTCAGAGAAAAAGAGGAAGATCCCTAACGAGATGGATTGGACAGGTGGCATCATTGATGGACTCAAGTGTGGCAGCGGTCGTGAGGTTGGCCCAGGATCAGAAATTGTTTCCTTCTGCTGTGCTATGAGTCGGTTCCGACTCAATGGCACCTGACAACAACAACATACTCTTAAACTAAACTCCCTCTTGAAACCTTGTAAGCCAGTCACTTCGTGCCTTTATTGTCCCATCATTTTAGGTAGCCAGTGTCTAAGTTGCCCATCCCTATCTACCTTGTGTAGATAGCATTGATACTTGATGTCAAGACTCTTTCCCTCTCTGTTGGTATTTAGGGTAACTACTGCTCTGAGTATAAGTCAGGTTCATCATGAAGATGCATCATCTGTCACTGTAGCTGTCTAGTATGCTTGTCCTTTCTAGTGGGAATGTCCCACCTCATATGGCTCTGGATGGGACACAGGATTCCACCTAAGGTCCTATACTCTGTAAAGGCTTTGCACAAGACCTATTTCACTGGGCAAGTTGTAGAACCCCTTTTAGGTATTCCAATCAGTTATAGGCTGAAGGCAGGCTTATAAGTTTTCTCTAATCATGTTTCCCAACATTCCTTCTATCCCATTCAAGTGTCTATTTTACAATGCAGGCAAGGGAAACTAATATTCATAAGGAAGTCAAGGATTTTATCACTATTTATTCTCTTTATGCTATACGTAGATCCCTGTATCCCAGAACCCTGTTGTTCCAAGGTTGAGTATGCATCATGATTTACCTCTGTCCCACTAGGCCATAAAACCTATCTCAGTGTTCTCTTATCTATCTTGTTCTGCCTCCTCCTCCCCATTTCTTGTATTGCCCTCCCCAACACCCAAACTAAACACCCCACTCCAACCCCATTGTGGTTACCTTATATTCCATTAGTTCATCCCTCCCTTTAAGACAGTCTATTTTATCGAGTAATCTACCTGAACTTCCCACCACCTGGATCTCTGCTTCTCTGTGTTTATCTTCTTTCACATTGTAATTGTTTTGATCATAGACTGACCTCCCAAATCCTCTGTTCTTATAATTTTATTCAGTTCTTGACTGTTCCATTTGTCTATTGAGTTCAGGGTGATGCTGCCATGTACGTCATTCTGTAGCTGTTGTCTGTTCTTGTTGGCTCTCAGTCCACAGAACTTGCTTTTGGATGTTTTTCATAACAGGGTTGGTTTTGGCAAAATCCCTTAGCTTCTCTTTATCCTGGAATGTTTTAATTGCACAATCATATTTGATTGACAGCTTTGCTGGGTAGAGGATTCTTGGGTGGCAGTTTTTTTCTTTCAGAATTTTATATATATATCACCAATGCTCATGGTTTCTGTTGAGAGATCTTAGCTTAATCTGATTTGCTTGCCTTTATATGTTATATTTCTCTTTTCCCTAGCTGCTTTCAAGATCCTGTCTTTATCTTTGTTTTTGGAGAGCTT
>NW_006408787.1:1854715-1865818 GCF_000296735.1 Chrysochloris asiatica | reverse complement strand
TTTTCAATAACCTCATATGCATGCAAAAGCTGGACAGTGAATAAGGAAGACTGTAGAAGAATTGATGCCTTTGAGTTATGGTGTTGGAGGAGAATATTGACAGTGCCATGGGCTGTCAAAAGAACCAATAGATCCGTTTTGGAAGAAGTGCAGCCAGAGTGCTCCTTGGAGGTCAAGATGACCAAACTTTGTCTCTCATACTTCAGACATATTGTCAGGAGGGACCAGTTGCTGGAGAAGGACATCATGTTTGGTAAGCTGGAGGGTCAGAGAAAAAGCAGAAGACCCCCAGCGAGATGGATTGGCCAAGTGGCAGCATAATGGGCTCAAGTGTGGCAATGATAGTGATGTTAGCCCAGGATCGGGCAGTGTTTTGCTCTGCTGTGCATAAGATCACTATGAGTTGCTACCGACTTGACTGCACTTAACAACAAACAACAACATATGCATGTGAAAGCTGGACAGTGAATAAGGAAGACCATAGAAGAATTGATGCATTTGAGTTATGGTATTGGAGAAGAATATTGAAAGTGCCATGGACTGCCAAAAGAACAAACAGATCTGTGTTGGAAGAAGTGCAACCAGCGTGCTCCTTGGAGGCCAAGACGGCCAAACTTCATCTCTCATACTTTGGTCATGTTGTCAGGAGGTACCAGTCACTGGAGAATTATATCATGTTTGGTAAAGTGGAGGGTCAGAGAAAAAACAGAGGACCCCCAGTGAGATGGATTGGCCAAGTGGCAGCAACAATGAGCTCAAGCATGACAACAGTAGTGAGGTTGGCCCAGGATTGGGCAGTGTTTACTTCTGTTGTGCATAGGGTCACTATGAGTCGGTACTGACTCAATGGTGTTGTAGGGTGAGCACTGGATTGCTAATGTACAGTAAAGCCATTCAAAACTACAGCTGTTTCTTGGGTGGCTATGATTCACAACCAAATCAACAGCATGTAACAACAACAACAGTGTCTTCAGAGGATTCCTGGTGATGCTACTGGTTAAACTTTGGACCACTAATTGCAAGGTTGGCCATTCAAACACACATATAACAATTATATTGGATAAAGATGAGGCTGTCTGTTCCTGTAGTGGAAACTTATAGGGTCATTATGAGTCAGAATTGACTCAATAGCAGTGGGCTTAGTTTTGTTTCAGTAACTGGTGTTATACATGTGTGAACAGCCTGGATCATTGACAAGCCTTACAAAAAAAAAAAAAATGTGGTGCCACAGTCAAATATTATGTCTTCACATCTGTAGAATTCAGTTTTGTATATGTAGTATTATGTTCCCCAAACTGAAAGGAAAAGGGCTAGTTCACCTCTTCAGAAGGGAAAGGCTCGTATATGTCCATCATGAAAATGAGAGGAGAAGAGAAAAGAAATTTCTAAACTTTTAAAAAGTGGAGAGAGGGAGTTATGCTATAAATGCAGAGAGAAGTGCAGCATAACAAAAAAGAAACTCCAAACATAGTGCTTTTCCCCAATTGTCCACACTTTGGCTCATAAATGCTACAGTGGACTCTTCTTTGTTATCAGCTTTGAGTTCACATGGCAGAACTAGTATTCATTTGGATTCTGAACTGCAACAAATAGGTAAAATGTGTGTCTCAGAGTTACATTTTTTTAAGAAGACATTTTTTTTTTTCTTGATAAAATAAACACCTTTGCTCCTAGGCTTTATCTTGGCTCTGAATTATTTCCAAAAAAGGTAAAAATGTGCCTATAGTCTCAAAATGGCAGAACTATGTACAGGTGAAAATAAGGCAAGAAGTAAGTTTCATATTTCTGTGAAGACAGCAAATCTGTAAGCTTCACTGGTTTCTAGTTTTCCTTTTATGAAAATAATAGCTCAATGCTGCTTCAAGGTTATATTATTTAAAAGATATCCCGTATGTGCAAACAGAGAATCTGTGAGGCTTTTCAAAACATGTGTCTAAAACAGAGCTGTTTAGTTTGACAAGGCTTCAAATGCCACGATACTGTCTTGAATGCACAATCAACTTCTGAAAGTGAAGAGCTGAAAGGTAGTTGGACAGGCTTGAATTTTGACAAGGTTCAGCACTCCTTTGTCTCAAGATGGCAATCAACACATTGCAGATGCCTCTCAAGCTTTTTTGAGATGTACCTTGAGACTTTCCCATAAAAAGTTTCCAGTGCCAATAGTTACATCTGAATGGTAGAGCCGTGTGTATTTTTGTTTGTTTATTGAGTTTCTCACATATATTGTGTTATTGTGTAACTTACTATACTGATGAAATCATTCAACTCTTAAGTTTTAGGAGACAGAAAAACATGTCAAAATGTTTGCTTTCATTAAATGCATTTATACTTGTATTCTGATAATACCTATTGTAAAGTTAGTTGGTGAAAACTACATTAAAAAAAAAAAAAAGTTAAAATATAGCAAGTATACTGCAGCCAAACTTTCAATAAAGTTCAGAATAACAAGGACTTTTTCTATCTTTTTCCATACTTTAACTCTAAAAGCTAACACTGGGTTGGGGAAAATAGTTAAATATCAATACATATTTAATTAACCAGAAACAGAATAAATAATAAGCACAAGTAAGCTTATTAAAAGTACATCACAAATGGGAAACTGATTTCTAATTACCATCCACAAGCATTTGGAAAATGTTTCAAGAAAATATTGAGTCAGAGACTGGAAAAGAACCACCTACTAGTCACATCTCTAAATTCAAAGTTTATTTCCAATCTGATTCCAACTACAGAACTGCTTGAGCCAGATCATAAATTAATATATTAGTACTACCTTGTACTAGAGTAATTAAAATTTTTTCTGCACTCTGGCTGTAGAAAAGGCAAATACATCATTTTTCAACATAATCCCTTTGCTGTTTAAGACACTTTGTCCATTTGCCAGCAGGCTTTCATATTCCCTTATTTAAAAATGTCTCATGCTGAGCTGTGAGACACAAATGCACCATTGTCTTCAGTTCTTCACCAGAGGTGAATCTTGGTCCTCGAAGGGCTGCTTTCAAGGAACCAAATAGGTGAAAGTTCAATGGAGCAAGATCAGGACAGTAAGGAAGATGCTGTAACACCTGAAAACAAAGTTTTTGTAGAGTTTCAACAATGAAGGCAGAGGTGTGGGGGCATGTATTGTCATGCAAGATCACAATGCCCTTGTGTAGCAGCCCTCTGCTTTTAATCTGAAGTTTAGGCTTCAGCTCTTAAAGTGAACGTCTCGCTGTAATGAACACAGTTGATTGTTGAACCTTTTTCCTGATAGTGTTCCAATGCTGGCCTTTGAGAATTCCAGAACACAATAAGCATCAATTCTCCAGCAGAAGGTTAACTTGAATTTTTTTCTGTGCCGGCGACTGAGGATGTTTCCATTCCATACTCTGCTGTTTACTCTCAGGTTTACAGTGATGAACCCATGGCTCATCACAATAATGAGTTTTTTATATGAAACTTCAACATTTCTTTGATTATCCATTCAAATTTTGTTTGCAGATGTCCAAATACGTCTGTTTATGCTCTTCTGTGAGTTGTTTCGGTACCCCTCTCTCACAAACTTCTCAAAACCCAAGTCTGTTGTGGATTACTTTATAGGTAGAGCCATGTCTGATTTGAAAATGATTTGCCATATAATTCACTGTCACTTGTCTATTCGACAGAATCATTTCATGTGCACTCTCAATCTTTTCATCTGCCATGGATATGGATGGGTGTTTTCATAACAACCAGAGTATGCATAATTTTTGTCTCATCTTCCTATGTTGAGCTTATATTTTTTTCTAATAGATTAAAACTATCATTGTTAGGAGCCATTGAGTGAGTTCTGACTCATAGAGACATCGTGCACATGCACCACAGAACGAAACACTGCCCAGTCCCCATTCTCACAAATGTTAGTTTTAAGCCGATTGATGCTGCCACTGTGTCAATCCATCTCATTGTTGGTCCTCCTTTTTTTCACTGATTCTCAACTTTACCAAAGCATGATGTCCTTCTCCAGAGACTGATTCCTCCTGGTAACATGTCCGAAGAATGACAGACACATTTTCCCTATCCTGACGTCTAAGGAGCATTATGGTTTTACTTCTACCAACACAGATTTGTTTGTTCTTCTGACAGTCTGTTGTACTTCTAATAGTTTTCACCAATACAATAATTTAAATGCAGCAACTCTTCTGTGGTCTTCCTTATTCATTGTCCAACTTTCACACGCATATGAGGCAATTTAATATACCATGGCTTGGGTCAGGTGCTCCTTAGTTCTCAAACTTACATTGTTGCCCTTTAAAAGAGGTCTTTTGCAGCAGATTTGCCCAAGACAATACATTGTTTGATTTCTTGACTGCTGCTTTTATGAGTGTTGAATGTGGATCCAAGCAAAATGAAGTCTTTGACAACTTCAATCTTTTCTCCATTTGTCATGATATTATTTTTTGTCTGATTAAAAATTTCCAATATCAATCCATTTTGCTCACTAATGCCTAAGATATGGGTCTTTATGAATTGAATTTTATTTGTGATAACTTCTAATTATCCTAGATTCATACTTTGTACATTCTATGTTCCAATTATTAATAGATGTTTGCAACTGTTTCTCTTCATTTTGAGTTGTACCTCACCAGCAAATGAAAGTTCTGAAAACTTTATTCCATTCATATCATTACGGTCAACTCTACTTTAAAGAGTCACCTCTTTCCCAGCCGTAATGTGAGTGTCTTCCTAAGAGGCTTATCTTCTGGCATTATATCTGACAAGGTCTGTTGTTTATCCATAATGTTTTCATCTTCCAGCTCTATATCTAACAATGTTTAAAGCTATTCATAAAACATTCAGTGACTAATCATTCAAAAGTAGTCCTCCTCTCCTTCTTTCTCCTCTTAGTCTGGAAGCTCCTCTGAAACTAGTCTCCCCTGGGAGATCCTGCTGGTATTTAAAATACCAGTGGCATAGCTTCACAGACACATACAAGGAAGCACAGTATGACAAACTGACAGATAAATGGTGGAGTTTGAAACTAAGGTAATAAAATTTCCATATTGAAAGGACTGGTCACATTATTCAATACTCAGGCACTTGGGCTGAGTGTCAGTCTCAGAATTCTCCATTTGTTCTACCAGGTCAAAACCTTTTTGAGGGAATTAAGTGAACTCATCCTGTGATAGAAAATGACTGATACATCATGGAAATCAACCTCCACGTTTATCCATAATATGAAGAACCATAAACTTCTCATTTAATGTCCATAAAATGTCCACTTATATATGTATGAAAAACATTTCGAATTCAACTCTCTGAAATACAATTGTGAGGGATAGGATCAGGGGAAATCTGCTTGAAATGTAAGCAAAGTTTTTAGATTGTATTATAAAAACTAAAATAGAGCAAAAACACACCCACTCTGACCACAAGAATCTAATCACCATTAAAGATAACAGGATTTACCTGGGAAGTTTATCTAGCCCACTGAAGCAACTTTTCTCTGGCTAAGTGTAAGGAATTACATCTCTTAGTAAGTAAGCTATAAAAATAATAACAACTATTGCTGAAATAGGAGTCCTTCTGTGGCACTGTGGGTTAATGCGCCAGACTGCAAAGCCGTTTGAACTGCAATGTTGGTGGTTCAAGCTCACCAGCTGTTCCTTGGAAACCCTATACAGGGTCGCTATGGGTCAGAACTGACTCAACGGCACTTAAAACAACAACATTGCTGAAAAGTCTGATGGCTGGAGCTATGCCAATCTTTCAATTCCTCTACCCCATCTGCTGTATAGTGTATTCCTCTCCGCTGCCACTCTGTTTATTTCACAGTGAATAAAGGGAAACAACACACTTTCCAATATTTTCATCTTGAGCAATCAGTATTTTAATCTATATCAATGGCAAAGATTAAACATTTCCTAATTCCTACTGCAATTTTGAACTCCTGATATGGCACTGAAAGATCAGCAGTGGACTGTAAACCACGAGATCAGCAGTTCAAACCCACTAGCCACTCTTCGGAAACCCTATACAGGGTTGTTATGAGTTGGAACCAACTCAATGGCACTTAACAACAACTGCAATTTTATACAGCTTCTTTTGATACCCCAAGTCCATTTGGTCCTTCTATAGAGCATTGTTATTATGTACTTAGATGGAATAGTGGGAGACAATATTTTCTCTGTATTCATCCCGCAAAGATTTACAGCCTTGGGAACCCTATTCAGGGTCACTATGGATCAAAACCGACTTGATGGCACTTAACAACAACAACAACAACATCATCATCTAAAGGAATATGTTTTATTTTAAGTCATATGAAAGGCTTTCAAAAAGTTTATATACATATATATGGCATTAAACAACAATAATATATATATATAGAGAGAGAGAGAGAGAGAGAGAGTCCTGGCATATATGGTGCTGTGGGTCAATGCGTTGGATTGCAAAGTCATTTGAACAGCAAGGTCAGCAGGTCAGCAGTTCAAGCTCACCAACTGTTCTTTGGAAACCTTATATACAGTGTCACTATGGGTCAGAATCGACTCGAAGGCACCAACAACATATATATATATATTATGGTGGTAAGTCAAAAATTACCAAGACTATGGCTGTTTAATTATTTTTAACTTTTAGAAAAGACAAATGCATCATTGTAACATACTCTCCTTTGCTTTTTAATATCCTTTGTCCATCTGTCAACAAGACTTAGTATTCCTTTATTTAAAAATGTTTTAGGTTGAGCTGTGAGCCACAAAGACATCATTGTCTTCAATTTTTCATCAGAGGTGAACCTTCATCCTCAAACAATGATGATGAACAACAGGTGAACAATAGGTGAACAACCAAACTGTTGGTTGTTGAACCTTTTTCCTGATAGTGTTTCAATATGGGCACTTGACAATCCCAGAAAACTGTATGCATCAGTTTTCCAGCTGATGGCTAACTTTTTAACATTTTCTTGGTCGGCAGTTGAGAGTGTATCCATTCCATATTCTGCCATTTACTCTAATGCTCATAGTGGTGAATCCATGTCTCGTCACCAATAATGATTTTTTTCATATGAAACTTTGACCTATCTTTGATTATCCATCTAAATTTTGTTTGCAGATGTCCAAACACTACTGTTTATGCTCTTTCATTAGTTGTTTCAGTATCCATCTTACACAACTTTTCAAAAACCAAGTCTGTCATGGATTATTTCATAGGCAGAGCCATGGATGATTTGCAAATTATTTGTCACATAACCCACTGCCACTCTTCTGTTTGATAGAACTATTTCACATGTACACTCAATGCTGTCATCAGCTGTAGACATGGACAGTCTTTTTTAATATAACAGGAGTGCAGATAGGTTTTGACTCACCCTTGTGTGTGTGTATGTTGTTAAGTGCCATCAAGTAGGTTCAGCTACATAGCAACCTTGTGTAGGGTTTTCCGAGGAGCAGCTGGTAAGTTTGAACTGTTGACCTTTTGGTTTATATTCCAGTGCCAATCCTACAGTGCTGCACCAGGAATATACATATACAGAGAGAGCTGGTGTAGCACGGTAGAAAAAAAGAACAAGAACTGGACTACAAGGTCAGTTAGAGTCACAAGGTCAGTGGTTCAACCATACCAGCCACTCCTGAGACCCCCTATACAGGATCACTATGAGTCAAAACTGAGTCAATGGCATTAAACAACAATAATATATATGTTGTTTCATATTCTATATATGAAAAGAAAGAAAGAAGCAATGAGATATGTTGAAACACTCAGAAGTAAGAAGTACCAAAATCCTGGTAACATTCGCATAGGCTTTAAGTAGGAAATGGAGTCACTGATGGTTGGTCGAAGGTACTACTAGACAGCGTCTACAATCTTAGTGGGTTAGCATGACCAAAATGACATTGAAGCAAAGATAAGATACAAGAAAAAATAATCAATTATTTAAGCATTTCTCATTAGGGGATTCTTAACCAGAAACCAGAGGGCAAAGAAATCCAGATAACTCAATCCATAGGAGCCAACCTTCCAGGGCACACAAGGCCAAGAATGAAGCTGAGGGCAACGGAGAATAACAAGCGCAGGGTTCATTATTATGCTTTTGGCTACAAGTGACATTAATTGACTACATGTGACTTTAAAAAGATAGCAATTTTAAAATGAAATTATTTTTCTCATTTTAGAAAAGTGAGAATAGGAAACTTCAGAATTTACTAATCGGCTCTACAAAGTCTAAGTACTGATTATTACTGTTGTTGTCATTTTTGGAAGTGCTGCCGAGTAGGTTCCAACCAATAGCGACTCTGTATAGGGTTTCCGAGGAGCTGCTGGTGAGCTTGAACCACCGACCTTGCAATTCAAATAGCTTTGCAGTTTGGCACAGTAACCCACAGCGCCACACCAGGGCTCCAATTGTTAGTTGCCTTAAAATCAGTTCCGATTCCAGGTAATCTTATAGATGACAAAAATGATTGGTATGCTTATTTTTATGACTCTTGTATCTACTCATTTAATTGAGGATGTCCATTATTTTCTCTGGCCCTCTGCTTTCCAAATATGACATCATTTTCTAGCATTTGACCTCTCATGATACTGTGTCTAAAGCAATTCAAAGTATTTCTTTTAAGACTGATTTGTTCCTCTTTAGTATAATATCTCTTGTAACCCATAAGGTTTCTACTGGCTACTTTTTACAAGTAGATATCTAGGCCTTTCTCCCTAACATTTTTTACTCTGGAAGCTGCACTGAAGCCAGTCCACCATGGATGTCACTACTGGCATTTGAAACACTAATGGCATTACTTCCAGCCACATAGTAACACAAAAGCCACTGATGTTTTGCAAACTGACAGATAAGTGATGGGAGTACTGGTTAAATTTCTCCAAGAGTCTCTTGATTTTTCCCTATAATCAAAGAAGACTACTGCATTTCCAAACATGACATCATTAAACACATGTGTGGTCAAAGTCAAGAATAGAGGCAGAGCTAGCATCATCCTTATATTTCTCTCTCTTTGGCTGAGTGCATTGATTATTTCCCAGAAGACTTTCTCATATATTATTGAAAAGATACAGGTCACATGGCCACCACTAAACCAGAATAATCATAATTGAATAAAAATAATAATCATAATAAAAAGAAGAAGAATCACAATTGTGTTTAATTAATTGTTCATCACTTGGTTTAGGGAAGTTGAAATCTTTCTTTGAGATGCTACCTATATGAAAATAGTTAAGACTGATCTGAGAAAATCACAAAAGAAATATGTAACATATCATCTGCAAGTGAAAGCAATCATGTGTTTTCTTTTTCCCAAGTGCTCATGATTAAAGCCTACCTGCACACAATAATGCTGACAACATCATACAATTCTTTTCCCACAGTTCTGATTCTTATAGATTCAATTCCAGCTATTATCATGGTACCAAGTAAAAAGAATTCTCTCTAGCTCTTTCTTTGTCACCAATGACCTTAGGAATCACTTCTCTTCTCTGAATTTTTTGCCTCTTTATTCATCACTGAACTGAGGCACAGTGGGATTTCAAACTATCATTGGCATTTTTGTCATTATCATTGTAATAACAAAAGACATAGACTAAATGAGATATATGGAGTTGTGGTAAATTTAACATTAAAATCAGAGAATTTGCTGAAGAGTTAAAATTTCTTGAAATCAGTGCTAGTGGTAAAATGAAACCCATTCTACAATGAAAATCAGGAAATCTAGTTCGTATCCCAAGTCCTGCCAACTTGCATCATCACCTTCTTACAAAAAGTTCCATAACTTCTATGGGCAAGTTTTCTCATGTACTAAAAGAGGTTATATTTCAAAGTGTTAACCTGATGTTCATATTCTGTGAATACCTGTGTGTGGTTTGGGAATATTCCAAAATTAAAGATTTATAATTAATAGTAGGTGCACTGGTAACAGTGGATTATGAGCTGGGCTGCTAACCTTAAAGTCAGAAATTGGAATCTACCAGTCTCTCTGTGGGAGAAAGATGATGCTTTCTGTTCCTATAAAGATTTACAGCCATGGAAACCCTATACAGTGTTGGTTGCTTTAGGCCAAATCCAACTCCACGCAAACCACCAAAACCACTGGCACAACCACAACCGCCACCATCACCAACTTCAGTTAATTACCCTTTTGTTGTTAAGTGCTGTTGATTTGGTCCCCACTCAGCGACCCTGTATAGGATTTCCAAGGAGTAGCTTGTGGGTTTAAATCTCCAACTAATAGTAACTATAATTTATTTAATAATTTTCAACTTACAACTGAGGGGCAGAATTGTTGATTGTGTTTGTTAACCTTAAATGGTTTTAATTGTGGATTGAGTGAAAGTTTACAGAACATATCATCAGTTTTACATTCAACAAATCATACACCTTGTTTCATTACAATGATTATAATCCCCTCCATGTACCACCAGTTAACAGTATTTCTCTCTATCCACTTTAGCTTTAAACACACACACACACACACACACACACACAACAAAACAAAACACTCAGGCATATATAATAATTTACATCTCCAAAGGGCACATTCTGCAAGTCTGCCTCCTGCCACCAGCTCTTAGTCCTTCTCTTCTTAGTCCATGAATCTAGAGTCCTCAGCCACTCCCCCTCTCCATGCCCTCATCTCTGCCTCCATCTCTGGCGCCGCTTCTCTGGATAAGGTCCCACATTCTGCTTGTGTGTTCCGCTCTTGATGGTCCTAGGGTCCTCTGTTTCCGGACTGTAAGATTAACCACTCCCTTTTTTTGTTGCAAAACTTCCACTTTTACAATTGTGACAGTCACAATCAGTCATGATAACAATTATTCACTATTGAATCTTAGTAATCTTATTCCCATCTCCCTTCACCAGACCCATTTAGACAAGATGAGAGCTATTCTTTCTTTCCCCCTATACTCTTAAACTACGTAGTAAACCATGTGGTTACCAGATTCAAAATGGCCAATACCAGTCCATTTCAGCTCACTAATGCCTAAGATATCGATGTTTATGTGTTCCATTTCGTTATTGACAACTTCCAATTTTCCCAGATTCATACTTCGTACATTCCATGTTCCAATTTTCAATGGACGTTTACAGCTGTTTCTCTCCATTTTAAGTTTTTCCTGTCAGCAAATGCAGGTTCTGTG
>NW_006408787.1:1844282-1851385 GCF_000296735.1 Chrysochloris asiatica | reverse complement strand
ATGTGGCCTTAATACTTAGATGGGTGTGTATTTTGGGATTTTTTTATGCTTTCTGATTGCCTCCAGGTAAATGTGATCAGGAAATGGGCTTCCCTTTTCACTCTTCTTCTTGAGAGATTTCAAGATGCCACTATTGGCCGTTGTGACGTAATTTAGGATTTAATTTCTGGGCTATTTCCTTTTTTGTCTGCCTGTCCCACTCCACAATCCCCATTCAGGACTTTTTTCTAGGTATAACCAGTTCAGGGCTGGCTGTGGCCATTTGTTTTTAAGTGGAAACCATCTCTTTAAATTTCAAGGAGATCTGTGCGCATGTATAGTAGAACTCTCCAAGGGTGGGGCTACGGTGTCCACTAGCTCAGGCACCCCTAAAGTCACCAGGATGAAGGTGTGCAGACAGTAAGGGACCAATGAACAGATACCAACAGAAAAGAATGTCTACACCTTTATCTCTGTGGTTCTGTCACGCATCCGTTGTTGCTCTGATCCTTCCCCCACTTGGTCGTACCTGAGATGGCGGCTACTCGAGCAGCTGAGCGTCTTGAATTAGAAAGCAATGGATTTCTTGCTTCTGCTACAAATTCCCTTAGCTATAACACTTCCAACCTTCTAAATATTTCTTATATGTGGTTCAGAGTTATAGGAGCATCCCCTGAGCCTGCTTGGTCCTGTATTCTGTGTTGTTGCTGATGGAGCTCCTTACTGCACTTCCACCTAATCCGCCATCTTGTTTGTTCAACTGTGTTTGTTTTAACTTCAAATTTTGAACACAACACATCTGCTTTGAGATTTCCCTATTACTCTAAGTTACTATAATTATACTAACATTGCATGTGTTTCATAAAGTTTCATAAAACAATGGTAACCTAGATGGATTTGGTTTGTTTTCATATGAGCCAGTTCCCTGATACCAGTTCATAGCCAGCTTGTTCAGTCAGAGATCATGATGCATATGAAAAAAAAACAAAAAAAAAAACAAGAGAAAGACATCAGGAAACCTTATGATCATAGTTACTATTCTTTCCCCACAATTTCCCCAAAACTGACAATTTCACAATGGTCAAATGTCAGTATTCAGTTAATGACAATGCCATCTTAACATTTTAGTACTGGAAGAAGGTTGACTTTAAAACAGTTTAAGTAATTGACATATATATTGTCATTTTGAATTTTAAAAGCTAAGCAAGTACAAATGTTCTCAAACACGTAAGATTTCCTGAGTAAATACAACTCTATTTCTTCACATCATATGTTTATAAGCTGTTAAGTGACCTGGCTCTGAAATGGTGTTAGAAAAATATTTCCTTTTAGGTCAGATAACCAAAAAACTATCAATTCCACTGCTAAGGTGAAAATTGATCCTTTATTTTCACATGAAGCATATGAAATTAAAAGAAGTAGGTGTGCTTTTATAGTATTTTCTCATCAGGAATCTATATTCAACATGAGGAAAAAGATAGCATTAAACATCATTTGGTATTTTCAGTAGACAGCTGAGGTTCCATCATTTTTCACATTAAGACTAGAAACATATGCACTGCATTAGTGTAATATATAATAAATAGAGTTTTGCAAGTCTGGGAACTGTATTTATTACATGTGCTAGGGAGAATTTGGAAATAAACATTAAACATTACAGCCTACATATATAATTTGCAAGTTATAAAAATGTTTAAATATTAAACATTTGTGGTATTTTATTGCTGAATTTAGACATATTGAAAAGGTGCTGGTAAAAAATATTGCATGTATCATAGACTTCCTGAAGAACAAATAAATCTGCCGCAAAGGAAGTGTAGCTGAATGTTGCTTTGATTCCCAGAAAAGGAGACTAAGCCTCATGTTATTTAAGCATGGAAAAGGACATTATGCTTGGAAAATTGAAAGGTTGGCATAAAAAGAGGAAGACTTTCTATGAGATGAATTGATACAGTAGCTACAACAATGGACTCAAACATAGGAACAATAGTGAGGCAGGTCAGGACTGTGTTTCATTCTGTTGTACATGGGGTATCACACTGTGGGATTAAGCACTGGACTGCTAGATCCATTTGAACTACTAGGTCGGTGGTTCAAACTCACTGGCTTCTCCTTAGCAACCATATACAGGGTTTCTATGAGTAATAACTGACTTGATGGCACTTCACAACAACAACAATGAGACCGAATGGACTTGATAGGACCTAACAACAACATTTGAATTATGGAGTTGGCAAAAAATAGTAAAAGTGCTATGGACTGCCATAAAAACAAACAAATCTGTCTTGGAAGAAGCACAGACAGACTGATTCTTAGACTCAAGGATGGCATGACATTGTCTATCATAATTTGGACATATTATCAGGAGGGACCAGTCTGTGGAAAAGGAAACCAAGTTTGGAAAAGTGTAGGGTCAGTGAGAAAAGGAGGATCCTGAACAAAATGTATTGACAAGTTGCAACAACAATGGGTTCAAATATAACAATAATTGTGAGGATGTCCCAGGGCCAGGGAATGTTTCCTTCTGTTGTACATAAAGTCACTATGAGTCCAAACCAGCTGAACAGCACCTAACAACAACAGCGTGTATTAAACTGGTGACATAAATTTTCTTGATGCCTGTATTAGAATTTGTCCTACAGATATATTGCTCAAGTCTAACTTTCATAAACTATCTTATCATAACTTCTAAACAAGTGTATTTTTAGAAGAAGGAATATTTACTTACCATTATTTGTATTCTGCTTATTCACTTCAATTATTCTTTGTATCATTTTCCAGTATGAAATAAAGCTGAGCCAATAATATGAGAAAAGTTCTGAATACTTTGGAAAGGGAATCAGATAGGTATGGATCATACACACATCATGGTCAAAGGCTATAAACCAGGCTATGGAATTTTTTAGTAGTTGGATTATCTCATTGTTCCATTGTTCCCTCAAAGGGAACTAGTGCTGTTTCTAGAAGTTGTCAAAAGGTAAAACTAGATAGTAATCTCTTGACTCTCACTTAAGAACACTCATATCATTACTAAATTAGAGTTCTTCTGTCCCCATGTGGACTTTTACCTGTTTTGACATCTATTCCTCTTTATCTGAAAACATGATTGGATATAGCATCTAGTCTCTAACTTCGCTGCATAGCAATATTAATGGTTAATCAGAGGTTCTGATAAACTGAAAAATTACTTTTCCTGTTTTTATTCATGTTTATATTAATTTGCACCTTATAATTTTTCCAGATATGAAACAGCAAGAGTGCTTAGTGACCAATCATTTAAATGTATATTTCAGCCAAATGAAATCCTGAAAAATCTAGATTCTGTAAAATTTTACCTTAGACTATTTTTGCATATATTAGCAGAATAAATGGTTTTAGGCAATTTTTATAACTTATTAGTACAATGCAGTCCAATTTGTTAGGGTAAAATCCAGTGCACTTTCTATCAGAAAGCTATCAATGACAAAATAATGATTTAGATGATATATTTGTTAAATTGATGTAGCTAACTTTTTGTTTTATTGTTGTTGAATTATCAAGTATATTATCTCTTTTTCTCTTTAAAATAACCTAAACTATTTCTCTGCTATTGCCCATGCAAAATTTCAATCCTCATATAGTGTTCTTAAATATTAATTAACACAAAGTCAGTTCAGGTCAGGCACGGGCTATGCTTTAAAAACTAACATTTACTCTCTACTTTTCATTTGAAAAGCCATTTAAGAGCATTAATTATTCTTTACAATACTGCTGAGAAGTAGTTAATGACAGGAAGGGTGATCATTACTCCCATATTACAGATGAGTAAAACTACACTGTAAGTTGAGAACCAAATTAAAATTATTACTCATGTGGCAAATCATTCATGACTATTCCCATCTGATATTTCATGCTTCAGGTTTTTTTAATGCATAATCATCTCTTGGATGAATAACTGTGTTGCTCCCAGGTCTTTAAGAGGAAAAATACCAAAGTAATAAGACAAGGCACATGGAGTTTGGTCAGCACACGATGGAATATGATTACCCTCTACTGCACACAAAGTGGGAGGGAAATCTTATATATCACTGACACGCTTCATCATTGCCCATACAGACATCACATTCAATTAAGTAGAGAGCTCTCTGTCAACAAACTTGACATGCTTACCTAGGGAATGTCACAACCTCCCCAAAATCAATATTCATGTTATGATGGACTGACAGCTTCACAGATGAATGAGTGTCCCTTGATTTTTACCTTTTTTCTTTTTTTTTTTTTTTTTTTGCTTCAGAATAGAGAAAAATACTCAAAGCTTGAACAAACAAAATTAATTAAACTTAAGGGATATGGCTGAGTAATGTAAATCCAGAGCAAACAAAGTCACGGAGCATTAAAGAACAGCTTAATGAAATTCTGATCAACAGGAAAAAAAAAATTGATTCAACTGATTCAATAAAGTTGTTTCTTGGTGATTCAGAAAGCAAAATGCTCACTTGTAAGCAGTTGCTTTTGAGAAGTAATTTCCTAGACTCTTTAGACTGATACATAGGTTGAGAATTTAGACTTTATAATAATGTATTTGACAAATTTCTAATAGTTTCTTTCCTTCTTCTTTGATCTATAAAACAATTCATAACAGACTCCAAATTCAGGAAAAAATTAAAATTTGAGTGGAAAAGCATGATGACTGAGACTGGGTTATCAGAAACCACAGCTTGCCCAGCCTCAGAAGAGTTTGACATCCGTCATTCTTTGGGACAGCTTTTCTTACACAGAGGAGGTTTTTTTGTTTGTTTGTTTGTTTTTCCTTATAGAACTGGATTCATCTAATGCTCTTCCTTTTGATTCATTCTTCTATTCTCTGACTTTTCCTTTTAGGCTCTAATCTTATGGTTGTCACATTAGCCACTTCTTTGGTTTAAGATATCTGTGAACTAAATTAAGTGGCAAAGGTGAACACATCCATCAACCAAGTTTAATTACAAACAATATTAATCTACCACTTAGTACAAATTAATTTGATACATGAGTCAAGCAGGGCCTATGGCAAGGAAATTTTACTTGGGGAAGGTTAAAAAGGAATAGGAAAGTGATTTATGAAACATGATTTGAAAGATACTAATTTTTTTTTTCTGTTCAGAAAGTGTGGTCTCTCTAGATTTAAGCTGCAGCACTGACTTAGCTCCTGGAGGTGGGGCATAGATAGAAAGAAAAAGTGCAACATAGAAATCCATGTCTAAAATTGAGTATAAGTTTATTCATAGAATAAGTTAATGAGCAAAAATATTGAAGTTCATATTCAAGTACAAATACACATGTTCCCACTTGGAATCGCTTCTCTTTTTAAAGGGATGATATTAAATATACATCAAACTCTAACCTTAACATAACAGAACATGAGCTTTCAACTCCTCTAATATAATTCCAAGGAGCTCTGGTGCCACAGTGGTTAAGTGCTTGGCCGCTGATCAAAAAAGTCAAGGCTTCAAACCACGATCTGCCCCATGGGAGAAAGATTTGACAGTCTGCTTCCATAAAGATTACAGTCTTAGAAACCTTAAAGGGACAGTTTTCGTTAGTCCTTTAGGTTGTTCTAAGTCAGAATTAACTCCACTGCATTTTTTCTTTTATTTTATTTATTTTGGGGGATATAATTCCACATCAAGTAGTTGTGGGGTTTTTTTTTAAAGAGAAAGGCAGTGAGTTGTCTACATAATATTATAACAAGTTTCATGCTGAAAAGCAAACATTCATCTACAAACATGCTCCTCTTTTTAACTCAGATCTCATATGATTTAAACTTAACATATAGGTCTAAAGTTTGGTTAAAATTTTCCAAAGCAGTTTCAATTCTAGGTAGAAAATGGTAAGGGAAAGTGCTTATTGGAATTCTGTTAAAGATATTTTAATGCTAACCCTAAGTAACATCAAAAGCTATGTCTTTCCTTCTTCTCTTCAGCCTTTCCTCCCTCTCACCTCTTGTCCTTCTTTCCTTCCTTCCATCTTTTCTGCATTTTTTTCTTTTGTTCCTTTCCTTTCTTTCTTCATTGCATCAATAAATCTTGAGTGAATGTATAATGTAACAGTGAAGTTCTGGGTACTGCGATTTTAAGTATTTTGTTATGCAGTGGCAGAGCTGTTTTCATAGCTTAAAATGTATATCTATTTCTATATAAAAAGCTTACAATACTTGTTTTGATACTCTGCTTTTCTACTTATTACTGACTTAAGCTCTTTGGGCAAGTTATTCACCATTATGAAGACTCCGCTTCTCCTCTGGAGAATAAGAAATTAAGATACTATTTTAAAGCCCTTGGTCAAGGCCAAGCACATAATGAGCACATACTGGATTTATATCATCCAATATTAAAGAACTAATTTTAGCTTTTCTGTAAACATATCCATATCCACTTAACTCAGTTTACCCCAAGGCTTTGCATACCTAATGTTATAAAATTTGGTCTGTCCTAAGTTCCTATGCTATTTTCTCCTTTTGTGGGACTTCAGTTTATGGCACTCTAAAAAAGTTGGTCATACATCAGCAAAGGTAAGTAGGTAGGTCAAGCCTAAGTTCTGTTTCAGGATGTTTAGTGGTCTTGAGAAATCAAGCTATCTTCTACCAGCTAAATTTATTATGTGATCTCTCAAATTCCTTATTATCTCTGTAAAGAACCCATAGAAAGGTATTCTAGCTTTCATCTAAATGTTCATTGTTTCTTCCAATTCTGATACATATATATATGTAATTGTTACGTGCCATGGAGTCGGTTCCGACTCATAGCGACCCTGTACAGGGTTTCCGGGACTGTTCATCATTACGGGAGCAGAAAGCCTCATCGTTCTCCCGTGGAACAGCTGGTAGTTTCGAACTGCTGACCTTGAGGTTCGCAAGAAAATTTACTTCTGAGAATTAGGAATGATTATAGAAGCAACAAAATATATCATAAAGAATCCAAATCAATACATCAATATATTTATGGTGATATTTGATGTGTCTGTTGCTTTTTATATATTTGCTTGGTGGTGGTGGTGGTTAGGTGCCATGGAGTCGGTTCCAACTCATAGCGACCCTGTACAGGGTTTCCGAGGGTGTAAATCTTTACGGGAGCAGAAAGCCTCATCTTTCTCCCACAGAACAGCTG